>NC_136491.1:120065502-120400502 GCF_053919585.1 Euprymna scolopes
TAGTTGCACCTAAGTTCCACCAAGTCGGGGATTGTCTGATAGCACTCACCAATAATGTATTATTGGTCTGCAGTATCGTCACGTGAGACAAGATATATACGTGACCACCAAATTTCGTTCTACCTTCATCCCTAAATATATAACATGGGCTCACAGTCGAATAAAAGGTCAAATCCGGTCAATTGTACTTATTAACTTGATGTACTAGGCATATATATATATATATATATATATATATATATATATATATACTAGTAGGCGACCCGGCGTTGCCCGATCATAAAATACGCAGAAATATTATATTTTAATTCATGCAGATTTATTATTATAGAGCCAAATCTCTATTGATTATTACCTAGTATATAGTAATGATTTTAAGTCATATATATATATATATATATATATATATATATATATATATATATATATATATATATATATATAACAAAAAACATATATCGGGTACCATTCGCTAGAATCGAAACCAGAATGTTTCGCGTTCTAGTCTTAGTAGTTATTTATCTTTACAGCGGCGTTACCTTCTGAGCTACAATAGATGGATGGATACGAACAGTTAAAAATTATAAGCAACTTTGAGGCATGAATGTTTAATTTTACGCATGTGTAACGGTAACAGTCGGGGGTGATATTTTATTCGACTTACCTTGCCAAAATCAACTGTTTTGTTTTCAATTTTGACTCCATTAGCAGAAATTATTGCCGGCTAAAAACTAAATCGAAAGGGTGCTACAGGGCCAAATGTCCTATATATCAAATTTCAACTTTGTAAACCAAATATTAAGAGACACACATCGACAAGGTCACTACATATATATATATATATATATATATATATATATATATATATATATATACTAGCAAAAGTACCCGTCGTTGACTGGGTTCCAAAATAGCCTACAGAAAATGAACTCTGATTTATGAAAGTATCATAAGTTATGAAAAGGAAGGGTTGCAAATTTGGGTTGAATTTTAGGGTATCAAAACCAAAGCAAAATATGATGAAAGTAAAAATAAAATAAACCCCATAATTTATTATACCATACCTGTTCACACTGAAACACTTATCACAATATTCTGTGGATCTATATTAAAGAACATTGTTATACTTTGTGACATATTTCCACTCTATGGAGTTCAGGTTCGAACGAGCATCCCATAATTTTATTATGCCATATTTTTTCAAACTGAAACATAATTATCAAAGTATACTTACGCAGAGAGATATAAAAAGTCTTTATTAAAGTTTGTGCCTATTTCCATTCTATGGAGGCCAGGCGCGAACGCAGACCCCACAATTTTATCATACCATTCCTATTTAAGTTAAAACATACTTATCAAAGTATTCTTATGTACATCTATATCAAAATCACTTGTAAACATTTTTTTTAAATTTTTTATTTCCATACTTTGTGGACCAGTCGCGAACGCAGACCACACAATTTTAATGAACCACCGTTCTGCCAGATCAAACATACCCATTCCTGTGTCTCGATACATCTTCTATCATTATATGCAATCAGTTTTTTAAAATAGTCAACCATATAGGAGCCTATTCGTGACTAGACACACACACACATCCAGCTTATATATATATATATATATATATATATATATATATATATATATATATATATTAGCAGTCCCGTCCAGCTTTGCTCGGACCCTATGTACTGTTCATAACTTTATGTGGATATGTATATATTAAAAAGTGTTAAAATTGACTTAATAGTTTACTAGAGACCGCAAAGGTAAAATCTTTTGAACTTTGACCCCTTGGAAGCCAAATTTTCGACTAAAACCGATTCAAAAGCTTGTCCTATGTCTGAATACACTTTATGTAAAATTTCAAATATTTAGACCAAAATTGGCTGAGTAATTTGGTAAAGACCGCAGAGGTCATTTTTTTAAACTTTGACCCCAATTATGACTCCTTAGTATTTATTGTTTTGGGTTCAAATCGAATTATGAAGTTTGGTCCATGTCTAAAGAACCTATATCTAAAATTAACAGTGTTTAGACCCAAAATTGGCGGAGGAGTTTGGTAGAGTTTTAAAACGTCAAATCGTTGAACTTTTACCCCTTAACAGCCAAATTTCTGGCCGAAAACCGATTAAAAGGATTTTCCAAAATCTCAATACCGCTTATGTCAAATCTCGAGGCTGTAGACCAAAAATTAACAGAGTTATTTGGTAGGGAAGTGTACATACACAGACAGACAGACAGACAGACACACACACACACACACACACACACATTTTCACTTTTATAGATATACTAGCATTTCAGCCCAGTGTTGCCTGAGTGTTTGGAGGTGTTTGTTGGGCAAAAATATATGGTCAATTTTTTTTAACTTTGACCCCTATTATGACCCCTTATCATTTATTGTTTTGGGCTCAAATCAAGTTATTAAGTCAGATCCATGTCCAAGGAACCTATATCTAAAATTTCAAGTATTTAGACCCACAATTGACGGAGGAGTTTGGTAGAGTTCTCAAAGGTGAAATCGTTTAACTTTGACCCCTTTAACAGCAAAATTTCTGGCCGAAAACTGATTGCAAAGATTTTCCCAAATCTCAGTACCCTGTATATCAAATTTCGAGTCTGTAGACTGAAAATTGACAGAGTTATTGCGTGGGAAAATGTACACAGGCACACACACACACACACACACGTTCACTTAAAGCGTTTTCATATAAAATTCTACGTAATTGTGCCGAATGTAGAAAGTATACATAAATAGAATTCAGCGTAATAGTGAAATGAGACCAATTGTTAATAATAAACCGATAGAGAACCGGGTTATAGGCGTCTAATCGACTTTAGAATCCGTGAAAAAAAAAGTGTTTGATTTTAATTATGTATATTTTTACTAATGGCTCAGCTCTTATAATGGTTAACAGTCACTTGAAGATAAAAGTTAATGGGATGAAATGATTACGATCATGATGATGAACTTTATTAGAAAATTTGTATGTTTTGAATTATTCGAACTACTGTACTCATCTTGAGTGTTATTCTTATAACGCTAACCCCCGACCATGTTTAGGTTCACACACCAGTTCCCGTTAGATCACAGAAGTTAAGCAACGTTAGGTCTGGTTAGTACCACTAAAATGGGTGACTATTTATGAATTCGAGATACTGTATGTGCTCTCCGCTTATCTCGGCATTGTTTTCAGTTTCCTGAACTACTCCTCGCTACTGGACTCAAGCAGTGGCAATTCAGAGGAGGTTGGAGATTGCGCTAATCTTGCCTCACAATTACGCGTACCATTAGTATCCGTTGTTTTTTTAGGCTGAACGTGTATCTTATCGAGTTTGGGAATCTTTCTGTCAAACTCGGGAATCTGCACGGAATTTCGAATGGAACCCTTTATTTAATCTATCAGCTATGACCGAATAGCCAGTCTTAAATAATTCGCAATTGCATTTTTATATCGCCCGCATTGGGAATTGAACCTTCAAATTACAGAAGTATTTGTCTTAGTATTTTATCCATTAAGCCAAGGGTTTTTATTAGAGGATTGACGGAATTTGTGGCAGGAATTGTTTGACACTGGATTTGAAGACAAGCATATTGTAATCTGCATGGAAGCAGTCGCGTGGTAATGCGTTCCACAGACGGAAATACGTGCGAAGATTTGTTTGCACTTATGCATTTCGGCGATTTTGCTTTGGCTTTAATTCTGGTCGTCTTTTTCTGCTTGCTCACTACGTGTCTTTATATTTCTATTCTATTTAAAGACCAATCTCATATTGATTTATTTTTCGTTTGCATCTACGCCAGTTTAGCATGACGACATGGCCCTGGGCACTTCTTACAGTGTGTTCCTTTTTCCTTCGTTCGATATTTTAAAAGTCTGCGATCTTCATTCCGTTAGAATTATTGTATGCTATCAAACACAGACGTCATCATTCGTAAATTTATGATGAACTTTGTGTATTCTTTATCCTGTATTATGTATTTCTATAATTCTTAAGTTTTATATAAAACTAGACAAGCCGTAACCGTGGACTTCGTTATAAAGATGGCCGGCCAGCTGAAAAAATGACGTCATCGCCGAGGTCCCAACAAGCAAGATATGTGGAACTCTTGACTGTCAATAATGAACAGTAATTTTTACAGACAGCGTTACAAAACTTTAAAATTGGATTAAAATAAAGAAATAAAGAAAGAACACGATGAGTTATACTGAAACTCATCTAATATTAATAATAAAAAATAATAAAAAAAACAAGTTGTTTGTTTAAGTATTATAAGCAATTGAATATTTCGTTGTATTATAGATTTTAAAGATTAGAATGCGTTCTTTAATTACTTATAAATTACATTTTAAAAAAATGAAGGAACACGATTTGATTTGTAGTAAACTTGAAGTTTATTTGATATAATTAAATGAAAATTATGCATGTAAGATTATGAATATTTGAAGCAGAACACAAGCAAAATATTTGATATGAGTTAAGACAATAAACAAATATTAAAATTAAACTATTTTTTTAATCAAAATGAATTTTTTTTTAATCAAAATGAATTTTTTTTTAATCAAAATGAATTTTTTTTTAATCAAAATGAATTTTTTTTAATCAAAATGAACCACAATCAAAAAAACAATATTTTTAAAAATCGAAATGAATTTTTTTAAAAATCGAAATGAATATTTTTTAAATCATTTGAACAATATTTTTTTTAAATCAAAACTGAAAAACGAACGATGAATTAGTTTAACTGAAAAACGAACGATGAATTAGTTTAACTGAAAAACGAACAATAAATTAGTTTAACTGAAGAACAAACGATAAGTTAAAATTAAAATCAAACAAATAATGTTAGTATAAACAAAGTTACTAATGCAGAAATATTTCAAATATTAAATACATCAGACATTATAAAAATCCGTTGTGGAATTTAATTAAAAGTTTGAATTTTTCTTAAATTTTTTTTTTATTAATGTTGTCATTCTCCTTGCGACAAAAATTATTTATGAGGGAATTCGAAGAACTCCATATGAGCATTTGTTCAATTTGTTGTATAGGGTGACCCTCATCACACGAGTCAACATTAAATAAAAGATGTTGATCAGCCAAAATATTTAAGGTTATATACATGGCTAATTTTCTTTGATGAATAGAATGAAAGAAAGAATCGCATTTGGTAAGTTTATTTATGACTATATAATTATATAACACAAAATTATTAGTTGTATCATTTGGGTATAACAGAGAACCTCTGTTAATACCCTGAAAGTAGCTGTTTATTTCAGCTATTTCTTCAATAGTATCTCTCCCAGATATTAAGTTTTTGCAACTATTGCATTTCATTTTTTTAAAAAGTGCATGACAGCAATAGCCTGCTAAGTATAATATAACAGGAAGTACTGCTTTGCACCGATTAATATCTTCTGTTACATCTATATTAAATTTATAAACATCTAACTGTTGTTCTGTTGTCATTTCATCCCAGTTAGTTTCTTGTAAATTCTTCAAATCAATAGTTTGGTTATTAAGTGGTAAACTCAATTTTAAAACTGATAACATTCTAAGTTTTTTTTTCACATTCATACACTTGACGTATCGATATATTATACTGATCCCCGCTAAGTTGCCGATACTGGCCAAACCTTGCCTCAAGGTTATCTGTCTGAAACTTTCCTGGTAATATATACACCATGTTCAGTTCTCTAATGCAATATTTAGTTAATTCTAAAATTGCGTAAGTTGTATGGTGCAAAGCAGTATATGTTTCCTTTGTTAACTTACCAGTTCTTCCAGGTATGCTATTCCAAGTTTCTAACCAGTCACAGAACATAGAGAGAAATCTGTAATTATCACCATTTAATGTAAGTGGATTTGCATATCTATTACGAAGCTGAAAACCTTTATTTGGTGTTTTCACATTCAGTATTGTCCACCAAATATAAAATATTTGTATGTATTCTGCGATTTCTGCATAATTTGGCAAGCATTCCTGTTTGCCTAAGGTTAGCAAACCTTGAATAGTATATTCGTTGAAAATTTGCAAAACCAAATTAACATTTTGCCTTTCAAAAGTAGTGGGAGAAAGGGCCTTTGCAGTCAACTTATAACAATATTTCACAAGTGATTTAGATTCTAGGGCATAAAGTTTATGTAAACTAGAAAATGGAGCATTTTGGATGTTATCCAATTCATGATTTTCATTATAACAAAACTTTGGGAACATCATGCATTTACTTTCATCTTTTTGGCCAAGCCAATTGTTTCTAATGCATTTTAGTATATGTACTGAGTCGAATAAGAAAAAAAGAGGTCTAGACGTTATAAATGGATGTGAATAGACAATTGAAAGCTTTGCTGGGCTACAAAAGAAAGCCATGGCTTTTTTATTTATTGCATTATTATCTGTTATAACACATAATACTCTAAAGCCTATCTCCTCTAAGCCAATTATTAAACGTTTGATTATGTCAAATAAGTTCTCAGCTAGAAGACATTTAGTTGGCATAACAGGCACAACATCCTTATATTGTGAGAATACACTGCTAAGCATAAAAGCAAATGCACTTGTGGCAGGTTCATTGCTGTTGTTAGCTAAACCAACAATATTACCACCTTTATAATCAAGATAAGGTTTGAGATATATTTCATCAATAAGTAAAGATACTGTGGTGTCTTTCGACATTAGTAACTTGAATTTATTTTTAATATACATGAGGAAATTGTTATGTTGTTCAATTACAGGATTCATAGACATTGATAAGGTTAATCTGATAGTTGAATAACATGGTAAAATCACATTTTTAGTGTCTCTTAACAGTCTGTACCCTCTAGGGGAGCAGTTATATAATAAAGAAGAGAATATCATCATTTCACTTGAATAATTAACCTTATTCATTGTCATTATATTTATTTGTTCATAAATGAATTTAATTGAATTGACATATTTGAATGACTCATCTTGTACTAATAACAAAAATGACAAGATTAATTTTAATAAAGAAATTGTATTTGACGTTTTGGTTTGCTGTTCTTCGATGTCCATTTTTTTCATGTTTTCCATCCAAATCTGTAGAGTATTTTTATCGGTTACATGTTTAGGAACCTTATACTCTCCTATAGAACTCATTTTAACATCATTGCAGAATACTGCAACGGCCAAGTCCGATTCAATTACAAGGGACATTTTTATCTTTGGGCATGGGCATCTGTATATATGATATATCATAATAATATTTTCCTGCCTAATAAAAGTCCAATAATTTTTATTTAGGAAGTTCAATTTTGTTTCCAAATCATCGATGCTATGGAAAGTGTTACGTTTTTGTAACTCTAAGTCGTCAGCAACACTTTCACATAAGGCACGCTTAAGGGCAGAGTTTTCTAAACGCATTTACTTTGCGTTAGGGGACTCTCTAAAAGTGGTTGATGATGATAAATAGGAGGAACAGTTTGGTAGTATTCTAGGAATAGCACCATCTCTAAGACATGGATTTTTTAATTTAGCAGTGATTGACTTTCCGGTTTTTTCATACATACCTAAAGAAATAATTTAAAAGAAAACCGTACCATATGTTTGACTTTTACAAAAATTACGGGTTTGTATTATTGTACACATAGATTCGAAAAAGTTGTCAAAAAACAAATATATAACAAATAAATGTTATCAAAGGCAAGATAAGTTACTTTTCTACCAAACTGGATATAATTTTGGTGTTTTTATTCAGTGTAACATGTTTATTCAGCTCGAAAAACATGCAGTGTTTACCGATGTATTGGAAAATTCAAAATGGCGGCCGACTCTTAAGCACGGTAAGTTCGGGAAAAGGTGTTATAAATAATAAACTAGACAAAATACTGCTAGAAATTCGCTCAATATATATTACCGTGACATAGGTTGACATATATTCGGTGTTTTTTTAATAGTATTTTGTCTAGTTTATTATTTATAACACCTTTTCTCGAACTTACCGTGTTTAAGAGAGAGTCGGCCGCCATCTTGCCTTTGATAACATTTATTTGTTATATATTTGTTTTTTGACAACTTTTTCGAATCTATGTGTACAGTAATACAAACCCAAAATTACATGACAAAAAAACGATTAGATAGAAAAATAATTATTAATGAACTTTTTTTTGTTGTTGTTGACTAAAATAGTCATAAACAGTTTTTGGTAAATATGAAGAATTACTTCACCTTGGAAAATTCCTTTATAATTCCTAATTTTATAGATTTTTGAGGTCGCTGTAAACGAAAATAACATTTAAAATTAAGGCAAACGAGTAGTTTCCAAGAAATGTTAGTTAAAAAAGTGGGGGATCACTTTTCTATAATAATTTAACGTAAACTGACCATCCACTTTATGGTCACTATTTACCCTCGGAAAATCCTTTAAAATTCCAGGAAACAAGTAGTTTTTTTCTTTTTAAAAATATATTAGAAAATACTCGTTTGCCTTAATTTTAAATGTTATTTGCGTTTTCAGCGCACCTGAAAACTTATAAAAGTGGTAATTTTAAAGGAATTCTCGAAGGTGGAGTTATTCTTCATATTTAACCATTTTTTTAAAACATTAATAAATTCATGAAGTATTGCTCAGTAAAAAAATAATTAACCTAAAGAAAAAATCATGTTTCTTATTTAAGATTATTTCACCACATAACAAAAATAACATGCAAAATCATTTTTTTATGTCCATATTTTCAGTTTGTTAAAATACGTTAATAATATAAATTGTAACACCACGAGTGAACGCGCATTTTTTTTTTTAGTTTAGTTTCACATTATATATATATATATATATATATATATATATATATATATATATATATATATATATATATATAAGTATTTTTTAAATTTTATCTTTCTAGCTTTAAAAAAAGTTGTAAAATTTTATCAGCCGGCATAATTTATTTTTAAATATTGAAAAATTTCAGGAAAATTAATTTTTGCTAGAATTTTAAAACGTGTGTCAACAGCTTAAAAAAATCGTCTCTTCAAAAGAACGTGGTATGTCTCGCATTTTCCTTAGTTTTGTATGCTGTAAAAAAATTTTTTTTTAATATTAGCAATTTTATTTGAAGCTTCTTCTTTTGAATGGTAAAAAACTTAGGATGATAATCTTGAATTAAATTATAGTTACATGGTGTTAAATACAGGGGGAGGGAGCACGTTAAAACTTACTTTGCTGAATGGAGATGGTGTAAAATCTTTTCTTTTTACTGCATTAATCCATAGACAAGATAATTCTTTATTTTTCGGAAATGAAAATACTGTAACTTTCGGTCCTTTACGATAATTTCCTCTGCAATTCGGAACGATGCACCGTGAAGGCATTTTAATAAAAAAAGAAATATTACAATACGTTACGATATCTACCGGTGACAACAGTTGGTTGCTTGAGTCAAGCAATGCTTGACACCGGTAAAGGGACTATCCGTGATGACGTCAGCAGATTAAATTATTTTTGCCCACCGGCCATCTTGTCTTTTAAGACGGTCTTGCCGTAACTCGTTGGGTCAGTATATGTTATATCGATTATTATACTAAAACTGTGTTAATCAAAGTTTTTCCTATACATTTTAATCCCATAAAACATATGTTAAAACATTCCTCGGTTTGGGAATTGAGTTATATTTGGAAAAAAAAAGTTCCATTTTAACTGCTCTTATTAGCCGCAATTTGCAATCAACTCATCAAGTGGTTCATTTATTAAGTTTCTATCCATTATTCTCTCTCTCTCTCTCTCTCTCACACACACACACACACACACACACACACACACACACACACACACACACACACTGTATCTATACAATCCTGCTTCCGTCACTATCTTTTTTTATTAACAGTCGAAAAGAGATGAGAGAATAAAAAAGATTTGAATAGTTCTTTATAAATAAAAAAAAGTGTTAATATTATTTAATCCATAGCTATAAATAGAAAAGGGAGAGAAGGTGCAGAAAGAGACTAATTTATGAGTTTTTTTAATTTTTTTATATTTTACTGACTACAAAAAATTTTCTCGATTCAAACCCAAGCTCAAATGAAAGCGCATCGGACGCCGCGCGAGCCACAACGCTATACAGGATGTAAAAGATGTCACATTTTTCTAGTATTTTATTAAATACTAGCACGTCCGTGTTCTGGCGTTGCCCATGAATGTAGATTGCTCGAAGAAATTCCATTTTGCTAAATTGGTTTTCAGCAAAAAAAAAAAAAAAATCATTTAATCTTATCGCTAAGCCTAAGTTTAGAAAGTAAATTGTTTTCTTGCTTTGTCGATTTTATAAATTCGTAATTTATTTTTCTGTTCGTAATAAATGAATATAAATCAATATTGGAATACATGCAAGGTGCGTTGTTTTTACTGAGTTACTTGTAAAGAAAATAATATGTTTCAGTTAATGAAGACGCCATGTTGAATACGATTAGAGGTGTTATGTAAATCATTCTGGCATTCTGAAGAATGACTAAAGTATTAGCAATAATTAGAGGCCTGTACTGAAAATTAAGCAGTATGATAATTTGTCATTCTGCGAATACACGTATGTATTTTAGTTTTCTTTCACTGCAATACTTCATTTGACTTCTTTAATCGCTGCTTGAGATGAATCAAGTTTCGATAGCGAAACACGGAAAAGGGATTCTATCTCAACAGAAAAACAGAGACAACTTTTATGTTAATTGCATTTAGGGAGTTACATAGTACCCCATAATAAAAAAAAAGATGAATGGTCTCAACAATGACAACAAGTATAGATTCTGCCACACAGAAGTAGAGAGCGCGAGCCACCTGCCATCCAACTGTAATGTTCTGCTGGACAAGGCGACACAATGGAGTATGTCACTGGATCATCTGTAAAACGTTGAATAGCGAATGCAGCAACAAGTCTTGGGAAAATATACCAGAAAGAACTGTTGGAAATAAATCATACACAAGCCATTATGATCATATAACCCCTACAGTAACGTACCTAGAAAACGGGGCTATTAAACCTGACATAGTGACATCGGATAAGACGGGAAAAGGAGAAACCTTAATAGAAGCGAGTGCCCCAACTATATTGGGTTAACAGAGATGAGAGGGAACAGATGGCGAAATATCAACGTCTTATGTATGGTGGGAAAAGAAACCGGAATCTTAGGAAGATATCTATCATTCCAGTGATTGTACGAGCAACTGGACTCATAAAAAAGAATGTCAAAAACTACCTGGCAAATATAATCGGTGGACCAAGTGCAAGAGAGATACAAACAATTGTACCTAAAGAATCAGTTAAAATCTTAAAAGGGTCTCTCGGCTGGAATATATGAGATAGTAGGTAAATGTCTGGCATGCGGTAGCTTGAACAGTCTTATAAGAAGATATTTAAAAAAAAAAGACAAAACAGACGAATACATCACCGTCTGTTGAATGAGTGCGTTGTAAAACTCTTGACCTTGATCGATCGAATTCATTCGTATGTGAATTGTTTTGCTATAAATGTTAATCTACTACTTCAGAAAAAAAATGTGTATATTTGCCTAGAGGAAACAATCTAAACTTTGAATGTGTTTTCTCCTTCTGATATATTTCAGCAGTTGCAATCTTGTGCGTAGATAAATATAGAAGCAGTCAGAATAAAAGTGTTTTAAAAGTAATATAACAGAGAGAGGAGGGAGGGTGTAGAAATAGGAAGAGGAAGAGAGGTGGCAGAGAGAGAGGGGGAGAGAGGAGAGAGAGGAGGGGAAAGAAAAAGGGCTTCAAAAGAAAGATGTTGCACAAACTTTCTCGTCTATTATGTTATCTTTTCCAACACTACGGGCAACGCCGGATTGCCTTTATAATTTATTTAAATATACATTTTTTTGTATGTTGAGTTTGCAAAAAGTTAACTGCTTGTTTTTTTTTATTACAAGTACTTTCGTTTAATTATAGCGAATAAATAAACTCACGTTTCTTTTTCTCTATATATCTCGTCGTGATTTCATTCAATTAGTTATAGCAGTTTCAGAAATACGTGCTATCAGAAATAAACGTGACAACCACAAGAAAAAAAGAACATACGAGGTACCTTCAGTAAGTTTCCATACTTTTTGTACATGCATTAAAAATTGTAGACTCTTGAAAATTCAGTATCTTATTGCTATACATCTTATGAGATGACTGACCATGTTTTTATGATTCCACGTTCAAATGAACAACTACAACAGGAATTTGAATACACCCTAATAAAGCATGATTTTCACAGCTGGTGAGAACTCTTTAGAAGAACTATGCGCAATAAAATCCGGTTTTAAACTAGGGAGAAATACCACAGAAACGTATGGAATGCTTCAAACTGGTTTTGGACCATCTTGCATGAATCGAGCATTAGTTTTTGAGTGGCGTATTAATTTGTAATGCCGTATCTCGGGCTTCTACTGTACTAAAAATTAAGCTATTAAGACCACGTACTTGGCTTTTGTACATGTAGAGAATTGCATCAGGAAGGCAGAGAGTCTGTAGGGTATAATGAGAAGTGTAGAAGGTGTAAGGAAGTCAGAACATCAGAGTTGATTGGTCAAATAAAGAATTTCATGGATAAGGACCATCGTGTGTCTATAGAGACATTAAATTAAGAGTTTGATGTCAGTGTGAGAACTGTACACATAATTATTCGTGGAAGATTTGCACGAAGTTTGTCTCAAAGCTGTGATAGAAGTTGTGGAACGGTACAGCAGTGCATTGCAGTCGAAGGAGATTACTTCAAAGTGGATTACAATTTCATGTGTGTACTATCAATAGAAGTGGGCATAGGAAAAAGTCTGGAAACTTATTGAAGGCACCTCGTAAATAACTTTGGAAATTAGGGCACTTTTATCTAGACTATGTTGGAGATAAAAGAAGAAAACAAAAAGAAATAGATATGTGTTCTTTTGCAAATATTCGTATCTGCGAGGCTTATATAATCGTCCAACTAGTAGTTTTAATATGCTTTCATATAATTCTGTACAGATATATGAGTGAGGAGGACAAAATGTCTTCGGATGTGTGCGTTGTTCTTTTGTTACATCTGACCGGGGCTTTCTGACGCATACTGAACATATATAGTACGAGGGCGTGCAATAAGGAATGCCCCTGACCCACTTCCCATAGAAGTAGAGCAACGAAACTTGACACAGTTATTAGTCTTTCTCTACATAGGAACCACCCAGAGTTATGCATTTCTCCCATCGTTTGATGCAGCTCTGGAGACCGTTTTTGTAGAACACCCCAGATTGGTCCTCCAACCACAACGTGACTTCAGAAATCAAGGCTGCATCATCTGCGAAACGCTTTCCTTTCAAAAACAACTTCATGGCTGAGAAGAGGTGAAAGTCAGAGGGTGCAAGATCAGGAGAGTAGGGAGGATGGGGACGATTTCATAACCACACGCCCGTGCTTCTGATCTGGTAACATGCGAGTTATAGACCGGAGCGTTGTCCCGTAGGAGGAGGGTACCTTTGTTGATCTTGCCCCGCCTCTTGATTTTGATAGCTTCCCTTAATTTCCTCAAAAGTGAAGCATAATAGGCTCCTGTAATTGTGGTATCATTTGCCAGGAAATATGTCCTGGTCCCAAAGACTGTGAGCATGACCTTGCCAGTGGAGGGCTGCACCCTTACCTTCTTTGAAGGTGGTGAGTCAAAGTGTTTCCACTGCATTAACTGGGCTTTGGTCTCTGGATCATAATGATGGACTCAGGTTTCATCCTGTATAATCAGTCTTTTGAAAAACTTTGACTCATCTTCTTGGCACATCTCCAAATTCATCTTCGAGCACTCGACGTGTTCTCGCTTCTGGAATGGTGTGAGAAACCTGGGAGCCCATTTGGCAGACAACTTATGCATATGCAAATGGTTATGAATGATAGTTTCCACAGACCCCGTCCTAATCTTGACATCTTGGGCTATTTGGCGAATAGTAATGCGCCGATCTTCCAAAATGGCAGCCTCAACTTGACGGACAGATGCCTCATCAATGGCAGGGGGGGGGCGACCAGATCTGGGAGCTGCTTCCACAGACTTCCGGCCACGTTTGAATTCACAATGCCAGCGTTTTACAAGGTCATAGAATGGGGCATTATCACTATAAGTTTCTTTCATTTCATCAAAAGTCTCCTGTGGTGTGCGTCCTTTCAAATACGAAAACCGGATCACTACTCGACATTCAACAGGCTCCATTTCACACCTGACTCAGTTCAAACACCTGTAAAACAGAAACCACAATTAGTTCAGATCTGTAATTTGCCACATAACCCGTAGAGATATAAATTATCGCACATGCAAAATTTCAGCTAGATCAGACAACTGGAAGTCGGTCAGGGGCATTACTTATTGCACGCGCCTCGTAGCAATCGAGATTGTTTTTAAGGTTCTTGCTTATATAAAATCCCGGAATACGTTAAGAAAGTAAATAGCGTTGCTCCTGAGTCTTAACTCGCTATTTTAAAACCACTCTAACGTTGTTTGGGCAGAAATATATTCGTCGGATATGAAATTAGATCTAAATATGGTCAATGTTACAAGATGACATTTTTAAGTGGAAATGATGAGAATGCCGAACATCTGCAGTGGCAATCAGGAACGTTTGTAAGGTTTTATTGCTTATTTTAATGGTGGGATAATGTTCATATAAAATTAAATCTAAATTTAGTAAATGGTACAAGTATATAAAGCAATTTAGGTTTATAAGAGGCAGAACAATGCAGAGATGTAACGGGTAGAGTCAAACTGAAGCCACTTAAGACATAATGGTGGAACTGTCTATGAAGTTTCATCTTTATTGATTCAATACATGCGTCTATATACGTACAGTTTCACATGCATACATACATATATACATATATATATATACATAAATATATACATATATATATACATATATATACATATATATATACACATATATATATACATATATATACATATATAATATGTTTTTACTTGTATCAGGTGGTCAGGTGGCATATCCGTTATGGATGTAAGAACTACATGTAGATTATATATATGTATATAATTTTATATTATATACATGCATGTATTGAATCAATAAAAATGAAACTGCATAGCTTATTTCACGATTATATTTTATGTTGCTTTCGTTTGAGTCTATCCGTTTCATCTCTGCATTGTTCTGCTTTCTATAACCCTAAATTTCTTTTATATACACATTAAACAATGCTTCAAGCAAACTACATTAACCTCTTACAAGTATAAATTATTAAGTGGAAATTATGGAAATGCGCCTTGGATTTTCCATTTAAAATTTTTCCTTAGAGATTAATAATACTTTAATTTGGATCTAAAAGTCCAATAATAAAAAGAACACACACATTTATCTCTCTTATGTATGAGTCTCTTTTTTATACTTGGCCTTCGGGCCGAGATCAAAGTGTAGTATCTGTTCCGGCAGATACTGCACTTAAGATAATTTGTACCAGTCAATGGAGGGGAAACCCTCTATACTGGGACAATTATTATTTTTGGTAACCAGAGTGACCCCTTTTAGGGGAGCTGGTTTTTACCTCACATTAAAAACGGCCTTGTGCCTAATTTGCTCAGTGGGGGAGCAAATAAATACCATCTGTTCCGGCAGATGCTGCACTTAAGATGGTTTGTACCAGTCAATGGAGGGGAAACCCTCTATACTGGGACAATTATTATTTTTGGTAACCAGAGTGACCCCTTTTAGGGGAGCTGGTTTTTACCTCACATTAAAAACGGCCTTGTGCCTAATTTGCTCAGTGGGGGAGCAAATAAATACCATCTGTTCCGGCAGATACTGCAAGCAAAGACCATATGTGGGGGCGACCCCACATATAAGACCTTGGTCAATGTAGGGGTAACCCTTCATACCAATTGTCACTATCCAGCTCCCCTACTCCCCGGGGAGTTGGTCCCCATTTCCCCTTCACTCCTCACTTTAAAAATCGGCCTTGTGCCTAATTTGCTCGGTGGGGGAGCAAATAAATACCATCTGTTCCGGCAGATACTGCAAGCTATGACTAGCTATGACTAGCAAAGACCAGATGTGGGGGCAACCCCACATGCCTGACCATTAACCAGCTCCCATTTCCCACCTCTCGGGAGCTGGTCCCCTTTTCCCTTCCCCCTCCCTTCACTCCTCACATTAAAAATTGGCCTTGTGCCTAATTTGCTCGGTGGGGGAGCAAATAAATACCATCTGTTCCGGCAGATACTGCAAGCTATGACTAGCTATGACTAGCAAAGACCAGATGTGGGGGCAACCCCACATGCCTGACCATTAACCAGCTCCCATTTCCCACCTCTCGGGAGCTGGTCCCCTTTTTCCCTTCCCCCTCCCTTCACTCCTCACATTAAAAATCGGCCTTGTGCCTAATTTGCTCGGTGGGGGAGCAAATAAATACCATCTGTTCTTCAGATGCTGCACTTCTATTTCTTGTTCTCTTTCGGTGGAGTAGAAATCCTTCACGACTGAGACAATTTTTATTTTTGTACCTTTTCTCCACGTTAAAAAACGACCCTGGTGTCTTACTCTGTCCCGTGGGGAGGCATAGTAAATAGGTACAATCTACACAAAATCCCATGAAGACCAGATTTCCTCCAAATCGTTATGGTGTCTGTGTATCTTTCAAAAAGGAATTAAAGCACAGCTCTTATGTGTATATTAATATGCTGTCTATTGACATTAAGCGTTGGGCGGAGGGGGTGATGCAAAAAGCTATACCTGTGCCAACAGAAATCATCTCTGTACCACATCTTTGTTTAAAAAAAAACAAAAACAGAAGTGTCTATCAGAGAAATTTCCCGGTTTTACTAATTCAAAAATCACTTATCCTAACGCTCATTTGCAATCCGATGGACTATTGAGCGTGGAGCGCAGTTGAGAGGGACACCAACCTCATAGCCTGCAACGCAAACGACGAGTTATTTGATAGGACCAAACTGATATTAAGACGTCACTTGAAGGACACTATGAAGGCCGCGTGATCTTCAGATGTCGCTTTGGGAGCGCAAGACGACTACTTTAAGTAAAATATAGTTCTGGGGTCCGTTTTGGGAATTCTGGGAAGTTATTTGGAGAGAAACGATTGTAGGAAAGCATTTTCAATGGAAATTGTTGTAAGTGATACTTAAATGTGAGAGAGCGAGATACATGTTATGTGAATAAACACAAGCAAAATAATTCAAAGAGTTCAACGGCATACGTTAACAAAAGAGTTATTTTATATACGTTTGAAATGAAAGTTAACGTAGTTAGAAAAATATATAATGTTTGTTCTTATTCTGATAATTCCTGCAGAACAAGGAGAATGCATAAGCTAAGATATCAAGGAAAACTGAAGTGATAATTTAACGGCCGTAAATTTTCCATGGGTGGAAAAATCGTAATCAAAGCATCCTCACTCAGTTACGCCAATAACAGTTACTAATAAAAGTCAATATTCATTTGTTTTCATTGTAGAAAGTTCAATGAGAAATGTTAGGAGTATAAACATGAATAAGTTTATATATTTGTTTTCGATGAGCAAACGACAGTGTAAAAGAGTTAATTCGTTGTGTGTAGGTATATGTGTAAGTGTCAGAGTACTATACTTATTATTGTATGTGTGTGCGTAAGTTGAACAATATATCATATAGCTTTCCTATTGCTCGACAGAAGGTCGAGGGAAGCTGGCATAAAAAAGATGTTAGCTCTGCCGCGGGCTTTAGTTCAACATTTTTATTCACCTATTACCTCGCATAATTTTAACCACTTTATTTTTTTTATGAAACCTGGATACCTATGGTAAAAAGAAGTATAAGAAATACGATGAAATAGTCAGATTTACATTTTAAATAGTATAAGCGAGATATTAGGTGATCTCATATAAGATCACTGAGAGGATACAGTTGCAATGACTATAGTATATCTGTCAATTTTTAAGTGATCTTTTTTTTTTTTACACAGTGATCACCACTTATCAAGGCCCGGAAGCCACTCAGGGATAAGGGTTATTGCAAGTACATTACGTTAGTGTGGAGATTTGATGAAGTGTTTAATTAGGGGGGCGGTTCATTAGGAATTTGTTAACATTGGACTTGAAAACATCTCATATGAGATCACTGAAGGTAATCGTTTAAAGGAAAAAAATCTGTGTTTTATGCATTTAGGGTTCATTAAAACGGTAAATTTGATAAATTCAGAGAAATGTATCTGCTTGGCTTCAAATGTTTTGTTTTTTGTTATTCGGGCGAGTATGTGCGCAGAGATGTATGCGCAGAAACCATTTTAAACATTTTCATTTTGGACACCTTCGTCACTCGTTACAAAGATTCTTTGGATTTTGAGAATACACCAATTATTTGCAATCATCATCATCATCATCATCATCATCAATTGATATAAAAGTCCAATGCAAATGTTTTCTGACTTTTTTTTTCTTTTACAGATTACTGTGGTGAAATAATAACTTCATCGTATATCATCGGTGGACAACCCAGCCTCCCAGGACGTTGGCCGTGGCAGGCGTCTTTACAAGTTATCTCGGCCGGCCAACCCTGGCACAGATGTGGTGGCGTTTTAGTCCACCCGCTTTGGATCATAACAGCTGCCCATTGTGTTGAAGGGTGAGTACAGATTAATCACTCGTTTAATCGATCGGCAGATAGATCTCTATCACAGGCTACACCTAAATCTTTCACAAGAAATCGATGGTTTAAAAAGACGATCGATAATATCCGTGGTATCGTTCATCCTGTTAATGCAGATAACCCAGATGATTGAATAGATGACACTCAAGAAATAAATCAAGATATTAGCTGGTAACGGTGTAACGGACGGCTATATGCAAATGCATGCGAAATGACGTCAATAGTAAAGAAAAAAATACTATAAAAAGGAGAAAGAAGACGATTACGGGAGAGACGTAGAGCACGGAACGGAATAACGTTTGAGATCTCGTTACAGGAACGATCACGTGGATGATGTCATGGCCGCAAGAATGAGGAAATAAATGTCGTTGTACAAAAAAAAAAGTGAGTTGAAATTCTTTCCTAATATTGTCTCCTTGGCGACCGAGGATACAACGTTGGGTAACGCTACAACGGAAGTTCTGTCCGCTTCAGTAATTAATAAAAACACAACACAATGTAATAATAGGAACATCATTAAATTACTCATTTCTTTAATTTTTTAATTAACTTGAAACTCATACCTCGTGTGTGTATTGTGTTACTGCGAAAACCGCATATATTCCAGCCAACTGCGATTAAAGATCGCTTATCTCGGCATTATTTCCATTCGAAGATTGCAGAACTCTTGCCACAAAAATTTCACGCACAGGCACCCTTCAGTGGATATCCATAGTCTGTCAAGTCTGAACAGAGCCATATATATATATATATATATATATATATATATATATATATATATATATATATATATATACAAAGGAGTTCCCACTTATCAAGGCCTGGAGGCTATTCAAGGATAAGTGTTAATAAGTGTACAGTGGTCAAGGGGAACATGTCAGTCATCGTTAGTAGTTGAAATTGGGTAAATTGCATTACTTAAGGGGATGGATTATCAAGAATTTGTTTACGTTGGACTTGAAGACAACCATATTGTAGTATGTTGGAAAGTAGGAAAACGGAACAGTTATAAAATTCATGGAATCTACGTTCAGGTTTAAGCACAGATAAAGAGTGTGGGAAATTATTGATAGTGGTTTCAACTAGACAGTGTTTTTCGTGAAAGTCAGGCTGGGGGGCATAGATTGGAGCTAAGACGAGCACTTGCAATGGAAATAACGATAAAGCTGAGACAGGCTCGCGATGTCTCTTCTGTGTAAAAGAGGTTTCAGGGAAAAGAAAAGGACATCCTCCACTAGGCTACGAAGTCTATTTTGCCCTCTGTCAAGGCAGGATAAGCTATTTTAGCAGCTCCTGCCTTGGCTCTTATACATGTAGAGAATTGCATCCGCAGTGAGATATCTACCGGAGCTGTAGAACGATCCCACCACTTTCCCAGCAGCCTTGACAACAAAGTGTTCCATCTCAGATCAGGAGTAAAGGTCAAGCTCAGAAGTTTGTCAAAACATGGAACCTCCCCAAGACAAGAGCCATTTATTATTGATGTCAAACAGAGATTAGAGTGTTGATAATAGAAAGATAGAAGTTTGGTCTTAGATGCATTAAAATTAACCAGCCACCTCTTTCCCCACTGCATTACGTGCTCAAGATCAGAGGAAAGAGTATCAGAGTTAACTTGGTCGTTTACGGCCTTTGGAGTGTTGCCACAGATGCTAGTGTCATCAGCGTGAATGCCTACAAATGATCTTAGAATGTGATTTTGGAAATCATTGATGTAAATCAGGAAGAGAGTTTGGCCAAGGATGGACCCCTGAGGGACTCCAGCATTAATTCTGTGAGCTTCAAATTGTTGCTCATCAACCACTACTCTTATGAACCTACCAGAAAGAAATGATTTAATAATTGAAAAGACATTTCCAGCTATACCGTAGCTGGAGATACCGAACCTCCTTATATTAAGAACGGCTTTCGGAATAGACACCCCCAACTTCTCATGGTAAGAACGGCTTTCGGAATGTTAAGAATGGGCGGAGTTAGGTGGTGTGGTAAAGGTATTGAGCAACCCTCAGCCGTAATTTTTTTTTTAAATATCAGCGAGTGGAAAAACAAACAAAAAAATAGACCCAGTAGGTAGCCTGGAATGAGAGAGAGAGAGAGTGTGTGAGAGAGAGAGAGAGAGAGAGAGAGAGAGAGAGAGAGAAATCATCTATTTAACTGTTGAAGCAGTGGTAATGTTGACTGGTAACTTACCGGCCTCCGCGACTAAAAATAGTTTGTCTCAAAGTTGTATTAAGAAGTAAAAATTTACTTGAGAACGAAAACATAGAATCCTATCCTAAGGAAATTAAACAAAACTTCTTCCGTGTATTTATCATTTCTTATTTCTATAATTAATTACTGCGATACTAAGTTGCAATTATGTCACTTATCGCCATAAGAAAAAAAATAAAACCAAACTAAAAAATAAAAAATAAACCCCAAAACAAACAAAACAGAAAACACCCCGAAAACAAACGAAGGGTTTTCGTTTCATTTCGATAATAAAGAAACAAATAGAAAGGAATTTAAAAATAATAAAAGGAAAAAGAAACGAATTAAACTGTTTGAATTCGATAATAGAAAAAAACTGAAAAAAAATGGAGAAAAATATGAAAAGTTATACGTATTTATCGCAAAAAATAGCATGGAAAAAAGAGATAAAAACAGCAAAATAAAGAAGAAGCGAACGTAAAAAAATCACACAAATAACCCTGTTTCAACAACAAAAAGAAAACAAGCAAAAACAATCAATTGCATGAGCACGAACATTGAACCCGTAGGTTACGATGCGGACCCGGCATTCATTACTTCACGAAGACGTCATAGAAATAACGTCTTGTTTTATTCTATTTTAACCAATTCAAGCTAGGCTGCTAGACGCGCATGCATGATTGCTTATTGTTTTTTGCGAACCTTGCTGAATTCGTTATTTTTAATAACGAAAATAAGGAAACACGTTATAAATAATAAACTCCCTCCTCCAATAAGAAAGAAATGAAAAATCTTTTAGTAAGAGATTCGCCGGACAAGTCAGTTTTGTTTCAACTTTTGAAATCAGTACTGTACACTAGATACAATATAATAGTCAATCAAGAATTGGCTCTGTAATAATAAATAGAAAATCTGCATGAATTAAAAAATATATATATTTTACGACTGGGCAAGAACGCCCCACTCCGCTAGTATCTCATAAAACTTGTGGCATCTATTCACCCTAAAATATTAAGACTTTCTTTAAACACTTTTAGTTAATAAAACTGTAAGATAGTAATTGTCATCGTTGTTAAGTCTTCTTTTTTTATATTGAAGAGAAAACAATTTTTATTTTTACTTCTGTTGACATTTTTAAGATTTTAACTTGAATGAATTTGCAAGCAATTGTCTGAATCGGGCGATATTTATTGGTTACCAGTCTTAGTGTAACGTTACACTCGTTTACACACGTACACCCAACACGTTGTAGCAGAGTACGTCGCAAGGAACAGAAGACAAGTAATAACTTGATTCTTTATTTTATAACAACGACATTTATTTCTTCATTCACCCACGTCTCTAACGTGATCGTCTTCTCAAAGGTCGTTTCGAACGTGCTCCTCTGTCTGTTGCACACGTTTTTTTTCGTAGCCCTGACGATGACGTCATTTCGCATTTAGTATGCATTTGCATACGCGCGCCCGCGTTCTGTTATAATGGACGTCTTGTGGTGCCTGTCACATATGAAGACTCCACATTGTTTTGTATTCAGACTTCATGGATAAAGACAAGTAAGCAAAACCGGATACACATCGTAACTTATTTTGAAAGGAAGGAATCATAATAAACCATTCACCTCAGAGAGCGCAGCAGATACCAACCATAACATATCGTGAAAGTAATTGCCTGTATTTTTGAGATGAGGTGTTTTCATTGATTGAGATTGTCGGACTGACTTCCTCATCTTGGTTGTTATTGTCACAACGTTTCGGCCGTTTTGCCCTCCGGCCTTCGTCAGTATTCAAGAGCAAGTCAAACACTCAGACGACACCTGGTACGAGTGAAGCCCCGCATGGAGGAGAATATGACCAAAAACTGCATATACTCCATCCCATGCAGTTGCAGAAAGGTTTACAAGAGTGAAACATGCCGCCCCCTTAAAGTAAGGGTGGAAGAACACCGAAAAGCGGTAACTAAAGGGGAGACGGAAAAATCGGGTATAGCCAACCATGTCAGGATGGAGATGAAGTAAAAATAATAAACAGAGAGACACACTGGAAAGTGAGAAAACTTAAAGAAACACTCACATGCTCGGACATAACAACCTACTGAGCAAAGCAAGCATAGAGCTGAATGCAATTTGGACACCTCTGATAGAGAGAGAAAACCTTGAATAACAACATAGGTTTGATATTAACAAAAAAACAACTAAGAATTGTCCTAGTGACATATGGCCGAGTGGTCCTAGACGCTGTATCAAAGTTTACAGTTACCCAAAGGTGCTGAGTTCAATCCTGAACGAAGGCAGTGAAAAAGTAACATTCAAAACAGAGAATCAGCAACTATGTCCCAAAGCCTAGCTGGAGTCCGAACCCGGTACCCCCGTAATAATAATAATAAATAAGACTCCTAACAAACGGTTCTCCAGTTCGATACAAAACACCTGACGAAGGCCGGAGGGCAAAACGGCCGAAACGTTGTGACAATAACAACCAAGATGAGAAAGTCAGTCCGACAATCTCAATCAATATCGTGAAAGGAAGAAGATAAACAAATGACTGACTCTATCCCTCTTAAACTGAGCAGCATTTGAAGTGTGTCATGATCGCAGAATACAGACCTTAACGTGTTTTTGAAAGAACGACATAAACAACTAATTTCTATTCTTATTATTTAGATTCATCGAATTACTGTTCTCATCTTCATTTTCACAATGTTTCGGTAGATGTAAGCTCCGACCTTCTTCAGATGTATCTTGTCGAACTCTGGAATATTTCTGTCAAACTCGGGACTTTGGACAAAATTTCGAACAAAACCCTTTATTACTTCACGAGGGTAGCATACTCTTGTTCGTTAGCCATAAAAAGGTCCTAAGTAATTCGCAATTGTATTTTTCGGTCGCCCACACTGAGAATTGAACCTTCAACCTTCAGGAGAATATGACTTTTACAATTAATTTTTCCAAGTACTCTAATTACTACCCCACGGGTCCTTGCGCAAGGACCTTGGCGCAGATGTTAGAATACACTAAGGTTCAATTCTCAGTGTGGGCGACCGAAAAATACAATTGCGAATTAGGATGAGATGAGAACAATAGCCCGATAAATTCAGATATTAAGATTAACTAATCCTCATCTCAAAAATTCAGACACGTTAAATTCTATTCTCTTTACATAGAACAGCGTCCGAAGCGTATTGCAAGTACATGGTACGGATCTGAACACATTAGGAAAGGAAGAAGTTACGACAAATGACTAATTGTTCTTCTCTGATCAAGTAGCGTTGAAGCGTGTCGCAATGACAAGATACCGGCGTTGACGTATTGTGGGAGGAACCTGTTACAAATGACTAATCTTACTTCCTCAGGGGAAACAGTGTTCGGAAATTATCGAGACCACAAAATACGGACATTAACGTATTGTGAAAGAAAGGGGACACAAAATAACTAACTTTATTACGAACGAACCGATGATACCTGTTGTGGTATTGGCTCTTATATGCCAACTTCCTCCGAGGTGAATATCAAATTTACAAACAACTCCTAGCCGCATGTATATCCCGATCATGAGAAAACTACATACAGCACCTACTATTCCCAAATGGTCACTCATCTGTTACAGGGCAGGTTCCACATTGCTTAACGAGAAGTGATGTGTATATTTCAAGATAACTTTATTCTACCATAAAATTAGACTAGCTAAGATTTTTTAATTACATTTTCACCCCAAACAAGGCACATTACCACTTTAATGTAGGGAGCTACTATTAGAGACATAAGCTACAGGTGTACTATGTAGGGAGTTGGGCAGCAAGATGTCGGTTCACGTTACACTTGAACTTCTGCATGTCAGTACAGTTGGGGAAGCAGGAACCGGAAGGGAATTCCAAAGTCTAGCGGTTCTGGGGAAGAAACTACTGGAGTAGAAGGCTCTCTTACATCTAGGGATCTCAACTGTGAAGGGGTGGGATTTAGCTGTTTGTTGGGTTTGTCGGGGTTATTTACGTCGAGGAGGTACAAGTGCTTGCAGTTCGTCGGAGCATTCACCGTTAAAGTACTTGTAGAACAGGTAGAGGGATGCTACATTTCGTCGATGGGACAGAGGCTGAGGCTTGGATGGCAGTTCAGGACCTATCAGGTTGGCGACTCTCTTTTGAACCTTGTCTAAGAGTGAGAGACTACTAGCAGATGCACCAGCCCAAATATGACAACAGTATTCAATACATGGGCGAATGGTGACCTTATAGAGGCACAGGATACTTTCAAGTGTTAGTAGCTTTCTAGCACGGTAGAACCTACCTTTTTCGTAGCGGTTCTGGCAATGCTCTCAATGATCTTTTTCCAACTCATGTTTCCTGTGAACGTTAATCCGAGGAGTTGGTCAAGATAAAAAAAAATGACCAAGAGAAAGACTAACTAACCCACCAGCATCACCACTTTTCCCCCATTTAATAGCCAGCTATATAATTGTGTGCATTGACAATAGATATAATTTGATTTGAACTTGGAGACAGTAGAAGCGAGAATCCTAAAATACACATGCACGATAACAAGAATTGTAACACTTAAAAGATTATCATAAAACAAACCAGCGGCTGAACGACCACAAATGAAAGAAAAAGCGCATCAAACAATGCGATTTGCCTGGGAGCTTTCCGTCGTGTTTTTGGTCGTTTAATTTGGGACGTTTGTTCAAGAATTTCCGTGCTAATTCTATTTAGCCAAGAATCAACATTGAGGGATGAGAACCATTCCTTCCTGTACAAAAACGTAATTCTTTCTTACAAGGTCCTGTGATTTGGACATGTTTTTTCTTTCACTCTGCTCTATTATTGAGGTAACCTGGGATTACAAGGTGCATTTCTATGGCATTTATTTTTGGTTTCCTTTGAAGCCACGTTTCTTTTTCTTTGTATATTTCTTTTTTCTTTATATACTGTTTTTTTTTCTTTTTCTCTTTTTTGTTTATTTTTCTATTTTCCTTTTCTCTGTCTTTCACTTTCGCTTTTTTTCTTTCTTTTTGTAACAAGATTTCACTTTTCTCCCCACCCCTTTGCTTGACTCATGTCCAGGTAACCTACGTCTCGACCCAAAATTGGCGGAGGAGTTTGGTAGAGTTTGCAAAGGTCAACTCTTTCAACTTTGACTTCTTAGCAGCCAAATTTTCGCCTAAATACTGATTAAAAAGCTTGCTGCATGTCTTTATGTGAAATTTCAAATGTTTAGACCCAAAATGGGCTGAATAATTTGCTAGAAACCGCGAAGGTCAAATCTTTTAAACTTTGACCCCTTGGCAGCCAAATTTTCGGTCAAAAACCGATTCAAAAGCTTGTCCTATGTTTGAATACACTTTATGTAAAATTTCAAATGTTTAGATCGGAAATTGGCTGAGTAATTTGATAGAGACTGCAGAGGTCAAAATTATTTTTTCACTTTGACCCCAATTTTAACCCCTTAACATTTATTATTTGGGGCTCAAATCGGATTAAAAAGTTTGATCCATGTCCAAGTAACCTACATCTAAAATTTCAAGTTTTTAGACTCAAATTGGCGGAGGAGTTTGATAGAGTTTGCAAACCGAATGATTTTAACGACATATATCTCTTCACTTTTCAAAAAAGGTAAACATTTTATTAAAGGAAATTTCAATACAAAAAATACGAGTATAAAACAACTTGAGGGCGACTATGAATAATTTCTGAATTTTTATATGAGCATTGATAATTTTTATTATTTGTATTATTCGAACTATTTGGTACCTTGTATCTCGTCGAACTCGGCATTCTTCCTATCGAAATCTGGAATCTGTACCGAATGTCGAACGGAACCGTTTATTTAATTCACTGAAGTAGCATGCTCATGCTCTTGTTACTATAGGATCGGACAGAAGTCTAAAGTAATTTACAATTGTATTCTTGACTCTAAAAGAGTTTGAATGATGACTGATTTTTACTTAGATTGGGCGATAATAAGAATACAAATAAGTAAAGTTTTACTATAAAAGTGATATTTGAAGTTCGTATGTGTCTTTATTTTTAATTTCGTAGTCAGCCAGACAATATTTCGTTATAAAAATGTTTTGTAAGAGTAACATTTTCTAAGAGTAATATTCAGACTTTCACTGTGAAATTTCCTTGAAATTTCCTTTTCTAATAGTAATCTTTTTCTCATAGTAATGGTTTTAGTCAGAGCAAAATACTTTTTAACCCACAAAAATTGTAACAAAAAATTTCTCAACTGATTTTGGTAGGTTTTAATGTACTTTTTAACATACTAAAAGTTTACCAAAGTATGACTCCCGGAAAAGGTTTTTTTTTTTCAATGATTAGTTAGTTACAGTTATAACCCAAAACAATGCTGCACTTGACAAACTCTTGAATATCATCCATTTCAACTGTTCAGAGGGATGCAGATTATCTCGATGCAGCTGCAGATGTTATGAACTCCCTTGCACTGGTGTATGTGGCCCTTGCCAGATTGAAAACTGTAACAATCCAAACAATACTCGAGAGGTTGATACTGAGAAGGAGGATGACACTCAAAATTGAAACTCTAAAACTTGTTCTATGCGGATAAAAGTGTTATTAACTAATGTAACCAAGTACTTGAAATATAATTGTAATTAGGAGTTGATATAATTAGAAGATTATATAAGCATGAGTACTGTAAGGTAACAACACTATAGAAGACGATCATAATTAGGTTGCTATCATTATACCTCTAAGTATAAATTATTTTAACTATTACTTGTGTATAAGATGATAGTGACCATCTTAAGATCAAGAGTCCAATTTCATAATGATTTAACTGTTCAATGATATCCCTAGTTTTCTTAATATGTTCTTAGCCCTCAAAAATGTAGGAATAGACACCAAGATGATCCAATTTGAGTTGATAGTTATAGAGTTATGGTCGTTCACAGGTTTTGGCGGCCATCTTGGACGCCATCTTGAGAAAAAAAAGCACTTTCCCGAAAGTCATACTTTGATAAACTTTTAGTATGTTAAAAAGTACATTAAAACCTACCAGAATGAATCAAGAAACCTTTTGTTACAATTTGGGGGGGGGGGTTGAGGGCGTATTTTCCATTTCTTGACACTACTATCACTGTGAATGATTTTTCAATTACATTTAACATTTTCTAGGGATATAAAATAATTACCTTACCTCTAGAATTACATTTAACGACTTTGTTCGGCATGAAATAGCTCACTGATACCGTAATATATATATATATATATATATATATATATATATATATATATATATATATATAAAGTAATAGCGTTCGTGTGAGTGTTTGTCTGTGTGTACAACTCTCTATGATCAAAGAAATATAAAGTGTCTATAGTGTGTGTACACCTCTGCTGGTCAAGAAATATTAATGTCCATTGTAGGATACTTCTGTCAATAGAGACATCTACGATATAAGTAATGCCCCTGACCCACTTCCCATAGCAGTAGAGCAACGAAACTTGGCACAGTTATTAATCTTTCTCTACATAGGAACCACACAGAGTTATGCAGTTCTCTCATCGTTTGATGCAGCTCTGGAGACCGTTTTTGTAGAACACCCCAGCTTGGTACTCAAACCAGGACGTGACTTCAGAAACAAAGGCTGCATCGTCTGGAAAACGCTTTGCTTTCAAAAACAACTTCATGGCTGGGAAGAGGTGAAAGTCAGAGGGTGCAAGGTCAGGAGAGTAGGGAGGATGGGGAAGATTTCATAACCACACGCCTGTTCTTCTGATCTGGCGACATGCGAGTTGTTGACCGGAGCGTTGTCCTGCAGGAGGAGGGTACCTTTGTTGATCTTGCCCCGCATCTTGATTTTGATAGCTTCCCTTAATTTCCTCAAAAGTGAAACATAATAGGCTCCTGTAATTGTGGTACGCTTTACCAGGAAATCTGTCATCACTACTCCGTCCTGGTTCCAGAATACTGTGAGCATGACCTTGCCAGTGGAGGACTGCGCCCTTGCCTTCTTTGGAGGTGGTGAGTCAAAGTGCTTCCACTGCATTAACTGGGCTTTGGTCTCTGGATCATAGTGATGGACCCATGTTTCATCCTGTATAATCAGTCTTTTGAAAAACTTTGACTCATCTTCTTGGCACATCTCCAAATTCATCTTCGAGCACTCGACGTGTTCTCGCTTCTGGAATGGTGTGAGAAACCTGGGAGTCCATTTGGCAGACAACTTATGCATATGCAAATGGTTATGAATGATAGTTTCCACAGACCCCGTCCTAATCTTGACATCTTGGGCTATTTGGCGAATAGTAATGCGCCGATCTTCCAAAATGGCAGCCTCAACTTGACGAACAGATGCCTCATCAATGGCAGAGAGGGGGGGGCGACCAGATCTGGGAGCTGCTTCCACAGACTTCCTGTCACGTTTGAATTTACAATGCCAGCGTTTTACAAGGTCATAGAATTGGGCATTATCACTATAAGTTTCTTTCATTTCATCAAAAGTCTCCTGTAGTGTGCATCCTTTCAAATACGAATATATATATATATATATATATATATTGCTATTTGGTACTCGTGCAGAGAGTGATTCATGCTGAAATAATAACGTTATTATTTAAAAAGCCATTTTTAACATGGGGAGTGGAGGGTGTTTTGTACCTACTCTGTACTTTAACCTTACAATTGAATAAAAAACATATCATAAAACTTTAATCAAAGTGGACATACGATTTAAAAAAATAGAGCGGATCACTGTCTGCATTAGCACCATATATTTTTTAGATAAATAATGTTAAAGATTTTTTGGTCAATGTCAGGTTTCTTTCCAACTCAAAAAACTTTAAAATGACGACTTTTATAGGTTTTCGGTGGGTTTTTTTTTTTTTTTTACATGGGGGGGGGTCACCACTTATCAAGGCCCGGAAGCCACTCGGGGATAAGGGTTATTGTGTGTACAGTACGTTAATGTTGAGATTTGATAAAGTGTCTACTTCAGGGGGCGGTTCATCAGGAATTTGTTTATGTTGGACTTGAAGACATTCAAGCTGTAGTCAGGTGGGAAACAGGCAGACGGAACGGAGTTCCACCGGCGTGCACTTCGAAGAAAGAAGCTTTTTTCATGGAATCTACGTTTTGGTTTTGGCACAGATAAAGAGTGGGGAAAACTTTGAAAGTGGTTTCAGCTAGACGGGTGTTTTTCGTGAAAGATCGGCGAGGGGAGACCAGGGATTGGAGCTCAGATGAGCACCTGCCATAGAAATAACGATAAAACAAAGGCTCGCAACGTCTCTCCTGTGGTGCTGAAAACGAATATCAAATTTAAATTTGGGGCATGATATGAAGAAATTACTTTTTCAAAAAGTGAGGGATTACTGGCCTATATAAATTTAACGTAAAATGAACACCCTCTTTCTGGCCACCTAATGATTTCTTCATATCATAAAACAAATTTAACTGTGATTTTGGTTTTTAGCACCCCCGAAAACAGGCGCTGTTTTTCTTCTTTTTTTTTAACTAAGAGATTCGTTCATTTTTCTTATATAAGTTAGGACGCTAATAATGCCGTCAGTAAGCTTACATGAGCGTTTTTGTTTTTTTTTTTTGTTTTTTGAGGTGGGTATTCAATTATAGAACTTGTATAGTTTTTAACAGGTGCTTCTGCAGTTTAATTAACCGTTTTTCCGTAAGTAACGTGCCGACATTAACCATTAAACCATTAAAGCAGAATCGTTTAATATTTCACAGAAATTCTGTTTACATTAGGGGGCTGTGGGGCGTTGTTGTAATTGTACTATCAAGAAATGTTTCCTGTGAAGGTGTGTTTTGCAATGAGCATAAATAAAAGACAAAATCAGACGTTTAAAACCATTGGCGTAGACCTGACATCAGACTGCTTCAGTCACGGTATGGTCTACGTCTCCATCAGCCGGACAGGAAGTTCAGGAATACTCTACATTCTGGCTCCAAATCAAAGAAGCAGAAATGTAGTTTACCACGAGGCTCTTTAATGAAAGGTTCTACAAAAGAATATGATGAAAAATGATCTGATCTGATTGTGGTATGCTTTCAGTATTCAATGTGTTAGATAAGATTTAAGCATCGAGTTGAAATTTACTTCCCTCTTACAACATCCACTTACTGGAAAGGTGCCCACAAATCGCGTACCTAAGTGTGCAGAAAAGTCCCGTGCGGGTATCTTTGCTAGTATATATATATATATATATATATATATATATATATATATATATATATATATATATATATATATATATATAGTCTTTGAAGTTTTTAACATTTGAAACTATACAAAAAATTATTTTTTATCATTCGTTAAAAAAAAAAACATCTAGTCAGTAAGTCATTTAATTACCTGCAATCACTGCATCAACTCTCAAATTTACTATAATACCAATTTTTTTATTTTTCAAGGGATCATCAGTTGTTTACCATGAAACACTATATATATAAATTCGTTTTGTGTATGTGTGTGTGTGTGTATTGATATTCATATTAAAACCCTTTCTCTATTTCATTTAAAAAAGAAAATACAACTTTCTTATATATGGGTCGTGAAATTGCATTCACTAGCAAAAGATCTAGCTAATTTGCATTTTCTTTTAAACATTCATTTTAATTAATTTCCTATTATTATATTTTTTTCAATTTTCTTATGGAATGATTGTCTTTATTTAACTATTATGTGCAATTATATTAATGCAAATATTCTACATGATTTATACTTGCGTAATATTTGTCTAAAGGTTTATAGTAAACACAAAACTGTTTCCATATATTATGTATACGCATATATTTTTGTTTAAAAAATGTTGCCTACCAAACTCCTCCTAGAGTTTTTGGTCTACAGGCATGAAACTTCATATATAAGGTATTTGAACCCACGCGAAACTATATTTGGATTTTAGTTCGGAAAAATCGGTGCAAAAGTGTGAAAATTTTTTAAAAATTGAAATTTGCCAGGTGAAGATCGAGCGCCGGCATTACGAATGCATAACGTAGGAGCATTTGGTTCATGTTTTAATTTTTAACCTTGCAGTAAACATGTCTCCATAGCCCAGTCATTAACGGCAGAGGCGAAAATAAATCGTGAGCTGAACGTTTTGGTTTCGATTCTCGGTGGTGGCGCACGAGTGTTTTTGTTTTTTTTTTACTTTTTAAATCATTACTATATATTGCGTCCAATATAATCTATAATATAAATCTCACCTGTCTGTTTAAATGTATGTATGCATGTGTATATATTTGTCTGCCTAAAACTTTTGACAGAGGCGACGGATTTTCAGGAGATTGATATTTTTCTGAAGCTCGACCCTTCAGACAACAAATATCGAAAAATTAGTTACAGACATTAATTACTTCACCCTTAATTGGGCACTTTTCTACAGGAAGGGGTCACTTTTTCCCCCGATATTTTCGAAAGCCATCCTCCCTTTTCGATTGACTAGCCTTAACCTACGTCACGTCTGGTTTGGCGATGGGCGTAGCAGCAAAGACGTCACTTTTTTTTTCCCATTCTTTTCCTCCTTCACGGTATGGGTTCGACCCCGGCTACCTTCCTCCTACCACTTTTTTTTTTTTTTTTTGCTTAACACACACCTCAAAACACCCGGACACCGCCGCGCACTCAGGCTAGTATATAAAAGTGAAAATATGTGCGTGTGTGTGTGTGTGTGTGTGTGTGTGTGTGTGTGTGTGTCTGTCTGTCTGTCTGTCTGTCTGTCTGTGTACACTTCCCTACAAAATAACTGTCAGTTTTCGGTCTAAAGAGACAAAATTTGACATACGGGGTATTGAGATTTGGGGAAATCTTTTTAATTGGGTTTCAGCCAGAAATGTTGCTGTTAAAGGGTCAAAGTTCAACGATTTGGCCTTTGAGAACTCTACCAAACTCCTCCGTCACTTTTCGGTCTAAACACTTAAAATTTTAGATATAGGTTACTTGGACATGGATCTAACTTTAAAATTTGATTTGAGCCCAAAACAGTAAATGTTAAGGGCTCATAATTGGGGTCCAAGTTAAAGAAAAAAATTGATCTCTGTGGTCTCTAACAAATAAGTCAGTCAATTTTTGGTCTAAACATTTGAAATTTTACATAAAGTGTACTCAGACATAGGGCAAGCTTTCTAATCGGTTTTGGGCCGAAAATTTGGCTGCCAAGGGGTCAAAGTTCAAAAGATTTGAACTTTGCGGTCTCTAGCAAACTATTCAGCCAATTTTGGGTTTAACCATTTGAAATTTTACATTCAGACATGCAGAACGCTTTTTAATCAGTTTTTGGGCGAATGTTGCGCTGACAAGAGGTCAAAGTTGAAAGAGTTGACCTTTACAGTTCTACCAAACTCCTCTGCCAATTTTGGGTCTAAACACTTGAAATTTTAGATGTAGGTTACTTGGACATGGATCAAACATTTTAATTTAATTTGAGGCCAAAACAAAAATGTTAGGGGGTCAAAATTGGGGTCAAGTAAAAAAAAATTGATATCTGCGGTTTCTACCAACTTTTCTCTATAGTAATTAAGGAAGGCTATTATATAGAAAGGCATTACCGTACATATTCACCCTTTTTAATATATACATGTGCATATAAAGTTATGGACAGTATATAGAGCTGGTCAGAACTGCTAGCATATATATATATATATATATATATATATATATATATATATATATATATATATATACAGAGAAAGAGAGAGAGAGAGAGAGAGAGAGAGAAATTAAAAGGAAACATTTCCTCTTTATTTCGAGACTTCCTTTGTGTGAAATAAAGACGAAACACTGATGAAAACATAACTCGGTTTGTTCCTTTTTATTTCTCTATTTTGTCGGAATAATATTTCCAGTATTCTCATCGTGTATGTGTGTGTGTGTGTGTGTGTGTGAGTATAATAGCAGTCTGCCTGGCGTAGCCCAGTCATTAAAAACGCATAAAAATTATATTTTAATTAATGCAGAATACTTATTTATTATAAACAGAAATACTGTAGGTATTAAACATAACGTTAAAATTCTTTAAAAAATCAAGTGAAAAACGGAAAGAAACTAATACATGTGCATACGAGTATTTTGTCAGTAAAAAAATATTCGAGCTGTCCAAAAATAGTGAGTTAGGTACGATAATCGTTAGGACATCTTGAAACGTTCTTTAAAAAGTGTGCTCAAGCCTATATATTCTTAACATAAATAATCTGATATGTGAACCATTTACGCATGCGTATTCATGAAACAGCAAACAGATAAATTCCGATAAGGTCCACATATCAATTGTTCAATTTTAACCTCTTAGCAGCGCTTTTTTCGATTAAAAAGTTATTCACATATCTGAATACCTTATATACCAAATTTCAAGTCTTTAGATAAAAAATCTGTTGAGTATAGAGGTTGTCAAATGTTCTCACATACACACTCTCATATATATATATATATATATATATATATATATATATATATATATATAGTAAGTTAAAAAATATATATAGCGATTACGCTACACTGAATATTCCGCGTTTCATTCACTCTAGGACTCTTCAGACTTATGCGCATAGTATGCCTGAAACCGACGGTATCAATGTATTTCTGACCTTCTGTACAATTTTTAATAAATAAATATTAAGTCTTTATATTGAAAAATGTTTTTCTTTATAATCGAGCACTTTGCTGGAATTTTTTTCCAAAAACACAGTAAACATATATATATATATATATATATATATATATATATATATATATATATATTGTGCTTTAAATTTTTATTTATCTATTTATTTATTATTTTATTTTTATTATTTACTAGTGTAGGATCCCGGCATATTGCCCGGGTGTTTGGAGGTGTATGTTGAGCAAAAAAAAAAAAACGGTAAGTTTTTTTTTAACTTTCACCACTTAAAATTTATAGTTTTGGGCTCAAATCAAGTTATTAAGTTAGATCCATGTCGAAGGTACCTATATCTACAATTTCAAATGTTTAGACCCCAAATTGTCGGAAGAGGTTGGTAGAGTTCTCAAAGGTCAAATCGTTGAACTTTGACCCCCTTAACAGCCAAATTTCTGGCTGAAAACCGATCACATAGATTTTCCCAAATCTCAGCACCCTGTATATCACATTTCAAATTTGTAGACTAAAAATTGACAGAGTTATTGCGTAGGGAAGTGTACACAGACACACACACACACACACGGTCACTTTTATAGATATATAGATTTACAATTATATGAAAGGGAAGATCCCACTCTAGATTATTTTCCAGGGCTTCCAAGAATTTTCAAAATTTTACCTAAAATCATTTCTGATCTCTTTAGTTTGACAGTCTTCTCTAAATAAAATACTATAGTGCTTTTATGGAATCTAATTTATCTTTATAAAATTATGCTACTTCTCAGTAATCTTTGTATACATTTGAGATATTTATTCATTAAATTGTATTGTTGGTGATCTCCAGGTGGTAGAGCATTGTCCCAATATATGCTAGGAAAGAAGATACCCTATTGAAATCCATATATTGAGTGCGAAAATGGTACCATGAGAACATGTTAGGAGAGGAAACATCAGAGTTTGGACATATTTTATTTAGTGTGTTCTGGTAATTAGGTTGGTTTGGTTTAAGCAGGTAAATGATATTATGGGCTTATTTAGTTATCAGATGTAGATTAAATAAATTGAGATATTTAACTAAATGGGCATGTTAAGTGTATGTTATATATATATATATATATATATATATATATATATATATATATATATATATATATATATATATATATACATGTATATATATATATATATATAGAGAGAGAAAATGTGGGTTATAGTTTTAGTTAAATTATGGATTTTTTATAATATAAATAATTTATGGGGTGATATTAAGGTTGCTAACATGTTTTTTATAATGCCTGCAGTTTATGAAAGTTTCTAGTCTTTTATTGAGTAACTTATCTCTGTATTTAAATCTTGTGATAAATAATTATATTATAATAATATAGGTAACATGGGTAGCTAAAGGAAGAACATGTTTTAGCTTTTTTCAGGATATTCCATTGTATGGTTTGTGTTGGATTTTTTTCTAATGAGTTCTTTATAATATACTGAAAGTGACGTTTTTATTTTACTGTTCGGATTTTCAAATGAACTTTTGTGACCCCTGAACCGTTTCCCTGAAATATTCCTTGTCATACCAATATAGTACTAACTAGTATTTAGGTGTTCTTTCGTGGACATTTTCGCTCTGTATACAACTGAGATTACTAAGCAATTTCCATTCAGTGGGCATTATTGTTTATTTTTGCAGTTACGAGATTTAGTGATGTTGTTTTCATTTAATTCTGACGTATTATTTAGAATCTTCAGCTTATTTTTCCTAAATCTTTGTTATTTTTCCTAAATTTTCGCTGCAGCTGTAGCTTAATTTTACCGTATTTTTATTGAAGAATTTATTGAGAATATTATTAGGTGAGAGGTGTTGCTTTATGAGATTTATTATTTATTAAAAAATAAAAATAAATAGCTATATAAATAAAAATTTAAAGCACAATATATATCAGTATATATGCTTACATGTGTATATATGTATATTTAAACAAAATAAATATATATGTATGCATATGTATATAAACTAAGATATACATATATGTATATATATGCATACATATATATGTATGTATGTATATAAACAAACTAAAAGTTAAAATAAATACTTTCTAATAAATTTTATAAATAAATGTATAAATTCATTAAAATACAATTTTTTAAAAATTGATTTGTTATAACTAAAAAGTATAAAAAAATTCAATTTCATTCAGCCCCTTAAAAAGGTAGATCTGATTTTTTAAAAGAAGTTCTCAAAAAAAATTTTTAATAAAAAAATTGAACGATCTACTCTTAGATTTGAGACAGACAGACAGTATGACCTAATTTGGGTGAACTGCTCCACTGTCGACCTAATTTCAAATTGTCTGAAATATGGCTTTCCGACTTCCTCATTGTCATTTGTATTCAATTGTATTTATTCGTATTAAATCCTTTTTTTTCCTTCATTTCTCCTTCTCTCTCTAAATGCTTACACTAACCCTCTCCTTCTAAATCTTTTTCTCTCTCACACTCTTTCTTCTAACTCCCGCTAATCTTTCATACATCCTCCCCACCAACAAAATTTACCCCCCTCATTTTCTTAACGGATAACAACCGTAAAAGTTTTTGATTTCCGAATTAAAATCATAAGAACATTAAACCATGCTATACATTACACATGGTAAAATATTTTTCTCCTCTAAAATTAAAAAAATACTTAAACTTTTTTTTATTTTCAAAAATTGTCTTATCTGATGAGATCAATATGATCGAAACGGTCTGCACATCGTAGCAAGATATGACTATATTTACATAAAGAAAATAAAATCTTTGGTTGAGCATTCTCAACGACTTATGTTGGAATTCAATGATTCTAATCTTTTGAATATTTTCAACCTGGAATATATATATATAAATAAATAAATAAATAAATAAATATATATATATATATATATATATATATATATATATATATATATATATGTACACTAGCAGTTCAGCCCGGCTTTGCTCGGGCCCTATGTACTGTTCATAATTTTATGTGCATATATATATATATATATATATATATATATATATATATATATATATATATATATAAACGTTTAACTCATGTCCAGGTAACCTACATCTAAAATTTCAAGTGTTTAAACCAAAAATTGGCGGAGAATTTTGGTAGTCTGCAATTGATCTTTCAATTTTGACGTCTTGGCAGCTAAATTTTCGCCTAAATACTGACTAAAAGGCTTGCTGCATGTTTAAATATCCTTTATGTAAAATTTCAAATGTTTAGACCAAAATTTGGCTGAATAGTTTGCTAGAGACTGCAAAGGTCAAATCTTTTGAACTTTGACTCCTTGGCAGCCATATTTTCGATCAAAAACTGATTAAAAAGCTTGCCTTATGTCTGACTACACTTTATGTAAAATTTCAAGTGTTTAGAACCAAAATTGGCGGAGGAGTTTGGTAGAATTTTTAAAGGCAACTTGTTGAACTTTCTCTTTTCTTGAACTTTCTCTTTTCCTTTTACATTAAGCTATATATATATATATATATATATATATATATATATATATATATATATATATATATGCATTAAATAACTCATCGATGTCGTAATATAATGCCCCAATTAGATTTTACCTGTATTCGAAAGAATAAATGATTGATTTTCTGAGCTAAAGTCTGAATATTAATAATACTTAATTATTCTTTAGAATACTAAAATAAATTACAAAAGACCTCCAACCAATGGTGTTTTGCACCGAGTGAAAGGAATGAATTTGAAAAAATATATTTTAATGTAAATAAAACACGACACATGTTAACAATTATAACATTGTTTTTAATATTTATTTTTACGAAAAAATATCAGTGTAAATAAAATCTATCCAACTTGAAGAAAAAGAAGTTATTGATTTAACGATAGTATGATTGAATTAAGTTTGGAAATATATTGATCTCCAGTACTACAATAAAGAGACTATAATTTTTTTTTATTACGAAACCATCTGTCTATATAAAAATCAAAATAATAAAACGAAATATTGTTGCAATTATTTTCATCCATACAATTATGCATATCGATATCCAGTTTGTTTACTTTTGATTGAAGAGCATATTTTACTAATCTCTAACTTTTGTGGATAATTAATGCAATGATATTACATTATAGGTACATTTCATTTCAATTCAGTATCTTAAAACTCATTTGTTAATTACCTTTAAAATAGTTCCAGAAAACTGATATTTATCTTTCAATACATTCTTACAAAATCGTATGAAAAGTAATTTAAAAATTATGATAAGCCCTATTTAATAAACATAGTACATATAAACCATGATCATTTTGTCACTAACTAATAAGCATAAAGTGGAAATCTCAAATTTACTTCTTTTAAAACATTACATCACTCTTTCATTTTTCTACGATTGCTCGAGAAAGATTAGTGATCTATTTTCGTTACACCATTCGTTTAAAGCCACTATTTATGAATCATTATTTTCGTTGAAAATGCTATTTATGAATCATTATTTTCATTGAAACAGCCAGAAAAAATATCTATATCAAAATAGGAAATAATAAAAGCATTTCAATATTTTTTTATTTAAAGATAAGGGATCAGTTTCCTATCAAAATTTAGCAAATATTGACAGGATACAAAATCGATTTCAAAATCTAGTGAGGATGGCCTTTTTCTCCTCTATATTACCTCATTCTCAGAGAAGATATGTTATTAGTTTTTTTTTCTACTTTATCGTTGCTTTCATGTCCGCTACTCAACTGAACTTCAACATTCACAACAAAAACTCGTCTAGCTTTCTCTCTATCTCTACCTTAAACCTAAACGAAATTTCTATAAGCAAAGTTTTTTTCCAATAGAAGACAATATCACAAAGGTACTTACACGCTGATTACAACATTGTCGCTTTCAAATCCAATGTAAACAAATTATTGCTGAAGCGCCTTCTTCAATAATCAAATTCTGCTTAATCACCACCAATCATGATGTTGTCTTATCGTCCGTCTGGCGATAAGAGATGTTGACCACTATTTGAGTCAGATGATCTCAATCAATTGTCATTCTCAATCGATGATCTTCACGCAAAGCAAGAGAAAAGAAAACAAGAATTACTGGATTGCTTAAATTGACGTTTCTTTGTGAGACGCCAGAAAATAAAATTAGTTTGATTTTTCTTGGCGTTTATATTCCAAAATTCATTTGAGATCATATAGAGGTGCATTCGAATTATTAATACGCCCATTAACTAAACCTCTTGAGACACTATAAATATAATTATATTTTATGGCAGATTATTGATAATTTTAACTAACTCTCTCGTCATATATATACTAGCAGGCTACCAGGCATTGCCCAGTTGTAAAATACGTTTGAATATATTTTTATTAATGCAGATTTCGCAATTATAAAATTATATACGAAATCTGCATGAATCAAAATATCATATTTAAGCGTATTTTACAACCGGGCAATACCGGGCGGCATCTAGTATATATATATATATATATATATATATATATATATATATATATATATATATATATATGCACATAAAGTTATGAACAGTACATAGGGCCCGAGCAAAGCCGGGCTAAACTGTTAATATATATATATATATATATATATATATATATATATATATATATATATATATATATATATATATATATATATATATTAACAGTTTAGCCCAGCTTTGCTCGGGCCCTATGTACTGTTCATAACTTTATGTGCATATATATATATATATATATATATATATATATATATATTGAAATGTTTGACTCATGCTCAGGTAACCTACATCTAAAATTTCAAGTGTTTAGACCCAAGATTGGCGGAGGAGTTTGGTAGAGTCTGCAAAGGACAACTCTTTCAACTTTGACCTCTTGGCAGCCAAACTTTTGCCCAAAACTAATTAAAAACTTGATGCATGTCTGATTACCCTTTATGTAAAATTTCAAATGTTTAGACCCAAAATTCGCTGAATAGTTTGTTAGAGATCACAAAGGTCAAATCTTTGGAACTTTGACCTCTTGGCAGACAAATTTTCCGTCAAAAACCGATTAAAAAGCTTGCCCTATCTCTGAATACACTTAAGCAAAAATTGGCTAAGTAATTTGGTAGAGATCGCAGATGTCAACTTAAAAAAATTAACACCAATTTTGACCCCTTAACATTTATTGTTTTGGGCTCAAATCAAATTAAAATGTTTGATCCATGTCCGAATAACCTACATCTAAAATTTCAAGTGTTTAGACCCAAAATTGACGGAGGAGTTTGGTAGAGTTATCAAAGGTCAACTCGTTGAACTTTTACCCCTTGACAGCGAAATTTCTGTCCAAAAACCGATCACAAATATTTTCCCAAATCTCAATACCCCTCGAGTTTATAAACCGAAAATTGACAGCGTAGTTTAGTAGGGAAATGTACACACAGACACCCACCCACCCACCCACACACACACACACACACACACACGAACACAGACAATTTAACTTTTATAGATATATAGATATATAACTCTCACTCGCTTTTTAACTGATTAAATTTGATTTCATGTAAAGTACGAATTTTTACGTTAAATAGTGTTAAAAACAGAGCATTTAACCAAGAGGTGACAGTGAACGTAACTGAAACATTTATTTAAGATTTGTCGAAATGACATCTTTAAAGAGGAAGTAGCTGGTGGGCGCTTATCTATAGTTATTATCGACAACTTGAAGGTGGTTATCAAGGCAAGTTTACGCACAATTGTTCTAGAATTTGAAAAGTTAGACGGAAGTCATTTTCCAGTTCGTGACCACCTTAAGCAACTGCAGCAATTACACAAGTCGACAAATTGATTCCGTGCGAACTTAACAGCAGCCGTCGGTTTGAGATTTCATCACGATTTTGTTTCGGAACAAAACAAAAACAACCCTTTTAAATCGTATTCTCACGTAGGATGAAGACTGTATAATCTCAGTGTTTTAAATGTTTTTGAAATATGCTGCTATACGAACGCTTTCCACTTATTCGCCTGTTTATTCCCATTGTTATTGAATTCTGCGGGATCGTTCAAGCTGTGCTGCAGATAATGCAGTATGATTAACTTCTTCACATTCACAAGAGATTAGCACGGTTTTGTATTAATACTCCAATCTGGCCATAGTATCATTAATCGCTTCATTCCTGTTTTTAGGCGGTTAGGCCTCTCCTACTAGACTCACAGTGCTACTGTGCCAGAAGAGAGCGATTAAGAAGAGAGAGGATTCCAATGGCAATAGGAAGATGGTCATCTAGCTTTCTGGTTCACAGAGTCAGTCTGTTGAGTCGATTATTCACAATCGTGAAGGAGACTGCATTAATCACTTGGAGCCTTTATGATCGGCTTAAAACTTTTTGTCTTACATCTGAAATTGATAGTGTGACATAATAATTTTGTTCTTAAGTAATATTATATTAAACTGAGTGTGGCGACCTCCGGTAATCAACAAATCATATCTTATTTCAACTTTTTCTTCTATGACCGACGGTAATTTATTTCATACCTGCTTTAGACTGTGTCACGGTCCTAGGCGCGGAAAACGCCATGGGGAGAAAAATAAGACCTAATGAGGCGGACGTAAGTCGTGCACTGGGCGTAAGTCCATGGCAAAAACGGAGAATCAGACGACAGCAACGTTATGGAGTGGTGTCGGAGGCATCGGGTGATGACAGACTATTTTTGCAAGGCCGGACACCATGACATGGGGGCCGTGATGGCGCGTAAGCGAGCATCAAGGACAACGGAGAGAGAGAGAGAGAGAGAGAGAGAGAGAGAGAGAGACAGACAGACAGACAGACAGACAGAGAGGGAGAAAGACAAGGGAAGTCTGAGTTCGCTAATTGGAAGTGATGGCTGTGTTTTTTTTGGGGGGGGGTTCTTGACTCTGACTTGGCCCCTCTTGGCTCGTAGAATCAGAGGCGATGAAGCGAATGCAACTTTTAAAATGCTACGCGGTCGCGTGTCACTGCAAGTGGAAATAACATGCAAAAGAAAAAGGACATTCCCCCTCCCCACGCGCGGTTAACTGAAGAATCACCAAATTGGATTCGCATGAGAAACAGGTATGTGAATTTCTCTTCATCTATCCCACCAAAAGGACTTTTATGTTGTTTTGCAACCCGGTAGATTAATCGACAGGATTTTATCGGCGCAAATGCTTTTTGCTGCGTTCATTTCTTGATTATTGTTTTTGTTTTTATATAAAAAAAAGGAAATAAAACCCCACAATATATATATATATATATATATATATATATATATATATATATATATATATATATATATATATATATATATATATATATATATTTCTGCCTCCTTGCATATTATTGTTACATGTTGAATTTTTGGTTCGTATTTGTGCATGCTTTGCTTTTTACCGTTTTAATTGGAGATCCGGGAAAATTAAGTGGACAATTAAATTTGCCAAAACCCAACTGGAGTTGAGCGATGAGCTTGATAGGGAACCAGTCAAGTGGCTGTCTTCAGTGGTAAAGTCCCTTACTCTTCTCTAAGCCGACGCGCGCAGAACGTCGTTATCCTGGAGAAATATTATACTGGTGCACGCATGATTCTAAGTCCGTGTGCTGGGGTCAAAATTACTTCTGTGCCTTTAAACCCGGACCAAGGATGTAATAGCTGCGAGGAGTAAAAATCGTCAGGCAGCCTTTGCTTTCAAAGGAAAAATAATACGACAAAGATCATGGTGAGAGAACGATAGATTTATTGAATCGCACTCATTATTATTATATAGTAGGTTAAACATTATTGGCTCATAGTTGTGATTGCATCATGGACAGAAAGCGAGATAGGCGACAACTTTTAACATTACATTGTTTATTAACGCGTAGTACGTGTGTCTCCTTGAACGCTTATTTCAAGAGTTCGATATCCTTTCCAACCAGAATTTTCTAATCTTCCTATGACGTCATTTCGCCCTTAATAACGGTTAATAGACGCACTAATTAATATACTCACTAATTAATATATGCGCAAAGTAATACATGCATTAATTAATATACGCACTAAGTAATATATTCATTAATTAATATACGCACTAAGTAATATATGCATTTATATATGTACTAGTAAACTTGCCTACCCGAATAGATAATATTTGAATCAATGTGCAGCCCAAAACGATTTCCCAAACTCTAAGTTCTCGACCGTTTGGTGGTATATAAATGGAATGATACATCACAGCTTTGGTGAAATAGTGACTGCTAAGAAATATTTTCAGCAAATCGATGACATCGCCAGAAACTGCAACATATTTGTTTTATGAAATCCGCTCTAGACAAGGCATGAAGCCACTTGATGTCAAAAGCTAAAAAAGGAAAATTACTACTTCATGGTCACACAGTAGCCAAAAATAAGTTTTAGATAGATTCTGGCTCAGAAAACAGCAATTCGTCCCAATTCGTCAGAAACCTCGCTCATGGAAATGTAAGGACTTAAGGACAACATAAGGGAAGTGAGAGTTATGAGGTTGCTGAAAGTAAACTCAAGATCAACTTTATAATCGCCTGAAGTGCGTCCAACATTGTTCAACACAAAATGATAAGATGTTGCTGCATGGAAATGCTCCAGCACACGTCTCATATATGACTATCTGTAGAAGAGCCAAGTACGTCCTAAAATGGAGTACCGTTGACACATCTGGACAGGAACTGCCCGGCGCACCCTACCTTGTCTTGATAAAGTTCAAAACTGGCATCAAAACCTAGTATGTGATGCCCTTTTCTCCTTTATGCAACTTCTTTCTACAGAAGAGACGTTTCGAGACTGTCTCTGCTCTATCGTTATTTTCATGACAAGTGCTCGTCTGAGCTCCGATTTATGGCCCTCTCCTTGCAAAACTTTCACAAAACAACACTCGACTAGCTACAATTACTATCAACAATTTCCCCCATTCTCTATCTGTGCCTAAATCTAAACGCAGATTCCATGAACAAAGCTGCTTTCCTAGAACTGCCCACCTATTGAACACTGTTCCGCTAGCCTGCTTTCCGGCCGATTACAATATAGTAGCATTCAAGTACAGTGTAAACAAGTTTTTGTTGAGCCGTCCCCTTAAATAATCCAAATTCTACCATATCTACACCATTAACGATTACTAACAACCACTTTACATTCATTAACCTTTATCCTCGTGTAGCCTTCGGACCTTGATAAGTGATGACTTCTTTGGAAAAAAAATACTTCACTTAACAACTCTGGCTGTTATTAACCACCGTATTTACTGGGTTTCTCCACAACTGACTACTACTTTTTCGAGCATTTTTTTTCAGCGAGTAAAAGTTTATAAAAATGCGACCTAAAATTCTTTCCGAAAGTTTGTCGAGTGTCGTACTCGTACGTCGAAATTTTCTCTAACTGGAGCATATAAATTTGTTTTACTCTGACAAATATGTGAAATACTTGATTCTATTTTTAACTTAAAAAATTACACATTCAAAAATTAAGATCAAACGAGAAAAAACATCTATTTCCCGTTTTGTTTTGTTGTTTTGTTTGTTTTTGTTTGTTTTTGTTTATTTTTTTCTTCCTATTATCTTGTCACATGGAATGTCGGTATTTCCTTATCGATCTGGCAAAAGTCCTACTTAGCCAATGTGTGGTATCTTACGTCCTATCGATCGTCATCCAAAGTTGTAACCCTGACAATCATGTCCCGTACTCCCGCCTTACCGCTGCTGCAAAACAAAACAATTAATGTTTATTTTTCCAAGGCTTTTTTATCCAGAAATATTTCTGATTCGAAGCTGAAATTTACAAATGACCAAATTAGAAAGGAAATCCCTTTGTCATGACTGCCAAGGTCGAATACGATTTTTTTTTTTTTAGTTGAGGATTAGATGTGTCGGTGACTAGATTGGTCAAGTTTGGCTTGTTTGTGCTGACGAAATATCCACCCTTTTAAGATTATTTAATGTCAAAGCAATATTTATTGTAAATAATTTATTGTATACTAGCAAGGTCCATGTCCTGACATCGCCCGAGTGGACTATAAAAGAATGATTTACTTATTCGTATTATTTGTTGCAATATTTTTAATATAATGTGGATATGATTACAGAAAGTTGCAAGGTTCTACTTATAGACACTGACGATTACAGCTGACTAATCAAATGGAGTCACGTTCTGCTAGCAACCATTCAGAAACCAGAATTACTCCATAAAAATATTTAATCTTTCAGCATTCCCGCGCATAATTCTTTAATGTCCACACGAGAAAGATCTGTTGCTCTTTGCTTGCAAAACTGTAAAGTCCGAGACTTATACAGGACAGTTACCCACCGAAAATTTCATCACCAGAACTTGTACAGAATAGCTACCATCAGAAACTCCTCTGAAATTTATCATGGCTTTTAATTCAAGAATTCGGACTACTGATAAGTTGATGGTTATTTTCACAATGTTTCGGTCGATGTAATCTCAAATCTTCTTCATAGGTATCTCGTTGAACTCTGGAATCTTTCAGTTCAAACTCAGGGATCTTTCTGTCGAACTCGGAAATCTACACGGAATTTCGAACGGAGCTCTTTAATTCACGGGGGTAGCATGTTCTCGTTCCGTCAAGTGGGTACAAGTACCAAGTAATTCGCAATTGTAATTTGAGTGGCGCCCTCACTGAGGAATGACCTAACAAGCCCTAAAAATGTGTAGCTTGCAACAAAATTTTACCAATTATTTTATCCACTATGCCAAGTGCCCTTGTAAGATTCAATGTTACATCGACCGTTATATTGTAAAAATAACACTTATGGTGAGAATAGAAGTCGGAATGATGCAAATAATATGAATTATCAATCCTCATCTAAAAAATTCAGAGATTTTATATAACTAGTAACAAATTATACATAACTAACAACATATTTGATATAACTAGCAACAGATGTTTATATCTAGCAACAAATTGTATATAACTAGGAACACATTTATATAACTAGCAACAAATTGTATATCACTAGCAACGGATTTTTTTATAACTAAAAATAATCAGCCATCCATCCAGCGCAGCTGCAGCCGAGATTGAACTCACTACATGAGTTTGTAGTGTAATTCAAATCTTGTTGGTAGCTGAATACCTTATCCTTCGCCAGGGCTATCAAGGGTATTTTTTATCGTGACGCCATCACTAGATGGGGTGCCAATCACGGCTTAAAAGCGTCCCATCTACCCTCTAGAGAAGGATAGACCGCGCAAGTTTCTCAACCTAGTATTTTACCTCGCGGTACATACAGCGCCTCGCCTCCCCAAATGGTCACCCATCTGGTACTGGCCAGGCTCAACGTTGCTTAACTTCGGTGATCTGGCGAAAACCGGTGTGTGAACGTGATTGTGCCGTATAACTAACTAAATAAATAACAGATTGTATATAACAAGCAGCAGATTTGATATAGAACCGGACGTAGACACACAGTGGGGAAATTCGCCTGTATATGTGTTCGTTTTAGGCATTTCCGATCACAGAACGCCAAAGAAAGTTCAACAGTAATTCTGATCACCCAGAATAACTCCCACAACACGAAAGCTTGGCCTTGCTCGTTTACATGGAGACAGGGCTTGGTGAAGGATTCTTGTTATTCTGTTTTAACAAGAAAAGTCCGCCAATCCAGGGAGATAAGTGTGGCCACAAGCTATGTTGTGATTTTTTTTGTTGGTCCGCGGGCCACAGCCCTCTCCCGGCGCTGAAATAGACACTCCTTTTCCGATAGATGTTTCCTAAAAAATAGCAAGCTGACCGTTCCGTCCGGTAGCAATGTTAACAACCTCGCAGAAGTAGAAGTAAAAACTCCAGTCATTGATTTTTTTAATATAAAGTTATATTAACAGAAACTATATAACTACAGAGTTCTAATATAACACAGCTGTGCAAAGACGAGTGTATAGATGGATGAAACCAAATCATTTCAGAGTCCATAGTTCAACACGTGTCTATCATCTGCGACCGACAGCGTTTCCACCAGGAGAGACAGCCGTCCATAATTTCGAAATACACTTTTGGTAACAAACACGAGTCGGTCGACGGTTAGTTTAAGGACTGGTCAGCTACAGCGATCTCATGCTTTCTTTCTCTCTTTATTTTTCTGTCGGCTTAGCAGTCAGGCGACTGGTCACAGTGAGACTGACGTGGATAGAGGTGGAATTAACAAGCGCTAAAATTCCATTTAGCGCCCGTTCACGATTAGGGAGTCAGGAAAAAACAACTTCTATTCCCTCGAAATGTATTGTTTTCTTAGCAAAACAATGTTAGTATTAATGTATTATTATCAATCCTAAATCCGCTAACTGAAGCTATTTTTTCTTGTGATGGGTAGTGTCATCGACCAAATAACTAGCAACACATTGTATATAACAAGATTCTATATAACTCGCAACATATTGTATATAACTAGCAATAAATTTATATAACTAACAATAGTTTGTGTTGAAAATCTTTTACTCCTCTCCCCGCACTAATCGGATCCTAATTGATCATGAGCACAGGAATATAGGGTGACCCCCCAAATAAACAGAGGACATTCAATTGTTTTCTGAGCATTTTACAGTCAACGGAGAAAAAAGGCCAAAGACCCTAGTGTTTTGATGTGATGTTTTGAATATAATAAACTAGTTATGACCAAAGTTTCATTTCATTCGGACAAAACACTAAGAAACGAGGCCTAATTAGAGTTGGGGCCCGTTTTTGGGGCGGGGGGGTCACCCTGTATAATATAATAAGTTATATAAAATTTATTGTTAGTTATATCAAAGCTGTTGCTAGTTATATTTATTGCTTGTTATAACAAATATGCTGCCTGTTATATACAATTTGTTGTAAGTCATATAAATTTTTGCTAGTTATATAAAATATGTTGCTAGTAATATTTATTGATAATTATATCAAATATATTGCTTTTTTTTTTATATATACAATTCCCTCGCAAGTTCTGCATACTTGTTTCGTTTTTCTGCCGTTTTGATCTTTACTCTATGGTGTGCTAGGATGGCAAAATCAACAATAGGCAGTCTTACTCTTTATTAATTATTATGACATCCAGTCTTTTTGCGTGTATGGATTTATCTGCTTGTATCTTCATGTCCCAAAGGGTTTTGTGGTTTTCGTTTTCCTACACTGTTTCTGATTTGTGTTTGAACCATTTATCAACATGTTCAAAGCGTAGTCGTCTGCAGAGTCCCAGTGTACTGCCTTCCCCATGCAATCGTGCTTGTTCTTATATACCGTTTGCTGCATTCAATTATTATGTGCTTTATTGTTTCGTCTCTCTACCCACAGAGTCTACATTTACTATTTCCTTGTTTTATCTATTTTAGCTTTAATGTGGTTAGTTCTAATTACGTTTTTCTGTGCAGCCGTGAGTAGGGATTTTGTTTCTGTGTTCATGTGCCGTTTTCTTAGCCACATCCAGATGCTTTCATGGTTCTCTTCTTTTGTTATTCTCATAAATCGTCCATGTAGTTTTTTTTCTTTTCCCCCTTACTAGTAGTAATAGTATTAGTAGTAGTAGCAGTTACTCATTAGGAGTGTGAACACCACAATAACATGTAATGTTTCCTGGAATCTAAGTGACAGCAAGCTTCCTGATATATCCAGGACTATCCAACTCTTTTGATAATTGTTGTAAATCGCTTTGCGTTATCGCAACTGCCATTTATTATTCATGTTCCTTTGATAATAATCTGTGGATTTCTCGCTTTATTTTTTAATTTTATTACCATTTTGTTCAAGCTAGGCATGGGGCATCCCATCGGATGCAAATCATTCACTTTCCCCATCTCATAGATTTCAACCGTGAATTTTTTTTTAAAAGATTCTTACCGTCCCTTTAAATGCAATTGTTTGAATCTCTCTTTCACTTGGTTCACCGGGTATATTCACCAGATAGTTTTTGAAATTCTTTTTCATGCTCCTATAATTATTGCAATGATGAAGATCTTCATAAGAATCTCGTTTCTTCTCGTTTCGTGCATAAGACTTTGGTATTTAATTATCTTTTCACTTTCATCTCTGTTTAACCCGGCATCATTGGGACAATAACTTCTACTAAGGTTGCTTCTTTTTCTTTCTTGTCCGTTTTCAAATTACGTAGCTGTAAAAATTGCATAGTCATAGTGGATGCTGTATAGTTTATTTCCAACAGTACTTTCTGGTATATATCCCCATAACTTGCTTCTGTATTCGATATTTAACTTTTTACAGATCGTCCAGTGGCTGGGTGAATTCACACAGAAAATATTTGACACGCTGTTGGTTAGTCCGTTCTTCCAGTTTTTTTTTGCAATGGAAATTCTTGGTATATTTTTGTCGACACGTTTGGGCTATTTTTGTAGCAGACATGTTTTCTGATTGTCTCATTTGTAAGACAGTTTTGGCCAAAATGTTTGGCCAATTTTAAGCAGATATAGCCCAGCAGACACTTGTTTTCTGTACAGTATCAGCATTTTCTGTGTTTTAGTGTCTAGTCTATTTTTTGGACAGTCAACAATGCCAAACCTTTATGTTATCACGTGCATGGTTAGTTGGTTAATGGCAGTTATTTTGTTTTTGTCTGTAAGCTCTCTTTTACAGATTTTCTTATCATGGCGTATATATTTACTGCCAATTTTTCTCTCATCTCGGCATGCTGAATCTTTCTCTTCTATGCCAAGATATTTGCATTTTTTTCTGCTTTTCTGTGTCTTTGATATCAGATCTTGGAAGTTATGCATTACCTGCAATTGTTAACTTAAGTCAGCTTCTAAGCTGGCATACAGATTGAGATCATCCATGAAGAGCAGGTGCTTGACTTTTTTGTTCGAGTATTGTTGGCGGTCCTGATTCAGGTTGTAGATACTCCGGGTTTTGTTGAGTAGCTTGTTTAATGGATCTATCGTTAGGTAGAAGAATAAAGGAGATAGGCTATCCTCTTGGAAGATTCTTCTTCTGAGCTTCATGTTAGGGATTTTTACAGTTCTATTAGTGTGACTTAATGCCATCGTTGTTTGCCACATTTTTTATATGTACAACTACTGTCTCTTTAATTACTGCATGGGTTTTATATAAATCAAGGCACCACAGTAGCTACATGCGGGGCATAATACCATATGCCTTTTGGCAATTAATCCAAGCCATACTTAGTTTCCTTTGCTCTTACAGTCCTTAAGAATGGTCTTATTAATCAACAACTAACCTTTGGTGCCTAAACACTTTCTCCTGCACCCTGCTTATTCTTTTTTCAAGTATGCTTCAGAGGAGAGGTATTGATAGAGGCTGTGTGCAACCAGATCAATGAAAAGCTTGGAGGTCGCAGTGAGATAGTAGATAGGTCTATACTTAGTAGGGCGTTGAGTTTCTCTCGTTTTTGGTATTAAAGTTGTATCACCTTTTAACAGTCATGCTGGTGTGAGCTACTCACCTCTTAGTAGTCTGGTAAAGCGACTTCTATAATAACTATGGAGTGTTGTTAGTTGCTTAAGCCAGAAATTAGGTATGTTTCTATGCCAGGCTTTTTGTAATTCTGGAACTCAGTCAGCATTTGTTTTGCCATTCCAGCTGTTATGTCTGGTTCTGACATTACTGGTTTGTTTCATCTAAGATCCATTGGGCCTCTTCGTTGTAGATATCTTTATTTTCAGAGAGAGGATGTGAGATAAAAGTACAAGGAACAGAGATAATATAGAAACGATGAAGTCGTCAGTTTGTTAAAAGCACTAGAAGTTCGAAAAATGGCCTGATAAGATATGCTTAAACAATTATTATCTTCTCACGCTCTCTCTCTCTCTCTTTCTCTCTCTCTCTTTCTCTCTCTCTCTCTCTCACACACACACTCTCTCTCTCCCTCTCCCTCCCTCCCTCCCTCTCCCTCCCTCTCTCTCCTTCTCTGTAACTCACTACTGGTAAGTTATTTGAAACAATGAACAAGGCGAATAAACCTCCTCTATCTTCAACAGCTTTGTCTTAGCACATTTTTGAGATAGGAAAGCACAACTTTGTAGGCAGCGTTTCCTCAGTCTAACAGGATCACATAGGAGGCGCGTACATAAGCATAACAAAGTGGAAGTATAAATTTGTATCTATGACATAAGGTTGAAACGAAAGAATATAATCTTTCTTTTTAAACTACTAAACATCACTAGAAAACATTTCATTTAACAAAAAGACTATTTTTCTCTTTTACTTTTTGTTCGGCTGTCTTAGTGAATGAATATGATGTCCATAGGATGATTTTCGTCTTAGAGCATCGCTGACAATGCAATCCTATACATTCTAAAGATGAATTCTCACATTCATGAATTTATACATGTGTGTGTTACTATAATAAGCACCGGCGAAATGGGTATCGGATTAATTTCATTGGACACATTACAACAAAAAAAAAACGAGAGGGGAACTATAGTTGCACAAAGCGCATGATAAGAAAACACTTATTCATTCTTGTTGAGGGGTCTATTGGTCGGCAATCAAAAACATCTCCCGACTGTAAATTTTTTTCCAGTTTTTTGTTGTCTCCACAAAAAATACGCTCAACATATATATTATGAAGTATGAAAATTAAACTAAAAATACAGTTAATAAAAATATACCGTTAGATTAAACATGAAATTTTCATCTGATTGGTAAGTTATTGACTGTATTTTTATTTAATGTTCGTTTTGTTTTTAGGGAATACCGAGAGTGCACATCGCGGTTAATGTCAACCTTTTTTTTTTTTTTTTTCGTTCTAACCTAATAGATTTGGTCGTATTTTTGGATTGAACTGAAATATGCTTTAAAATAATATAAAGCGCAAGACAAGTATTCAGGTGGATAGAAAAGTAACTTTTCTTGCCTTTGGTAACATTTGTTTAATAGTTTAAAAATATATTTGCATATTAGAGGGATCGCCGCATTAAGAACGACTAATCAGGGAGGACAGCAAGTTGAGTGTTTGGCAGTTGAGACAACACACTGAAGTTAAGAAATTGTGCAAATGATGGCATCAGTGAAAGGGAGTGCTGTGAGTTTTATTTATATTACATTTATTTGTTGCTTATTTGTTTGTGTGCTATTGTCCCCCCCCCTTTTTGTTCAGTTTAGAATTACTAAACAAACTAAATCTTACATTTCTTTTTCTTTTCAGTCCGTTTTACGGAAACCTGAAGAATTGGCGCGTAGTCATGGCCGAAGGTGACTTAGACTCAAATGATGGAACAGAAGTTTATCGCAAATTATCCAGAATAGTCAGCGTAAGTTTTCTCTCCTTTTAAAATCTTTCTCACGTATTAACTTACTTACTGTCAAAGAAAAAGAAAGGGCGGCATCAAGGAAGCGATGATTAGCTACTCTATGAGCAGCATTCTAATTGAGTACAAAATAGCTGAGAAATGGCGCATCAGCACTTCTCGGTAGGGTTGCTATGGACAACCAAACATCCACATTCAGCAAAGCGATAAAATACTACTTCAAAGGGTGCACTTTCTAGGACCGCGCTTAACCATATCTTAACTAAAAAAAAATAGTGTGTGTTATTGTCAAGGAAGTCTCGACCCTGTCGGACTGAGTGGCGATAATAGATCGTCGGCGATAATAAAAACAGCTGTAAGGAGACAATTTCAAATTTACCTGACTTACCTCCCCTTTCCAACAAGAACAAAGTGTGGTTTGTTTTTAACTTGGGAAAAATACTGTTTCTTAAGATGGGGAAAATTCAGGATTGAGGCAAAAATTAAAATTGCTTTAGTATAGACTGATTTTTCTGCCTCTTACGTGAGAACAGAACAGATACTGCACTGTAAGAACAGCCCATAATGGCGGACTTGTTTCATTGGTAAATAGAATTTAAAAAATTGCTGTTCAAATCGCTTTATAAATACAGAATTTTAAAAGAAGTGCGGATACATTCTTAAGATGCTTTCATATAATCTGCACGTTTACCAACAAAGATTCTATTTTAAATTGAACTATGACAGATAAAAGAAAAAATCTATTTTAACCATAAGTGTGACAGATAAACGAAAAAATCTATTTTAACCATAAGTATGACAGATTAACGAAAAATCTATTTTAACCATAAGTGTGACAGATAAAAGGAAAAATCTATTTTAACCATAAGTATGACAGATAAAAGAAAAAATCTATTTTAACCATAAGTGTGGCAGATTTACGAAAAAATCTATTTTAACCATAAGTGTGACAGATAAACGAAAAAATCTATTTTAACCATAAGTATGACAGATAAACAAAAAAATCTATTTTAACCATAAGTATGACTGATAAAAGAAAAAATCTATTTTAACCATAAGTGTGACAGATAAACGAAAAAATCTATTTTAACTATAAGTATGACAGATAAAAGTAAAAATCTATTTTAACCATAAGTGTGACAGAAAAAAATGCTATTTCAAACTAAAGTGCAACAGGTAAATGAAAGAGACGTAACATAGTGTGGATGCGCGTATGTAAATGAAAGCGAAAGGACATCACCGGTAGAGAGGAGATGACTATAAAAAGGAGAAAGAGAGCGGTCGCGGGAGTGACGGAGATAACGTTCGAAATCACGTGCAAGGTGTGAATGACGCTCGAGAAGACGATCATGTAGGGGACATCACAGCGGTAACGAGAGAATAAGGACATAAATGATGATGCTACAAAAGGCGAGTTGGAGTTATTTCCTATTCTTTTTCTTGGTCTCCTTTGCGACTGAAGCTACACACAACACGTGTTAGTAGGCTGACAACGTTACAGAGGAATTTAAAACTTAAACGTGGCAGATCACAGAAAATGCTATTTCAAACTTAAGTGTGATAGACCAACGAAAGATCAATTTACAACCTAAGCGCGGAAGACCCACGAAAATACTATGCTAGACCGACGGACAGACGTACAGATACAACCTTTTATAAATATATGTTGATTCATATTTATAAATAGTATTTCTAAAATCTAAGCGCGATAAACGGACCAAAACAAAGATTTTCTAATAGCGATACTGTGACGCATCTGAAATGAATGCTTGAATTCAACTTACGCGTTTAGCGATAAAAATGACAGACCGACCAACGGACAAAGTCTCTCGTAAAAATGCAAGGACGCAGCGAAAGTGGCGTTGTATTTCCTCAAGGCGAAAATCAAACTTCAGTTTCTTAAACGTGCGTTCATGAAAAAACATTAAGTACTGAAGCTGCAATTTGCCAAGACACAAAAAAGAAAGACACTTTTCTCAAGAATACACATCAAAGGCTGTAAATGACGAAGTTCTCTCTGATTCTCTCTCCTCTGATCTCGAGCACGTGGTTCAGTGGGGGAAGATGTGGCTAGTTACCTTTAATGCATCCAAAACCAAACTCCTATCCTTACATCATCAACGCTCTGATCTCCAGCTGGCATCAATTGTGATGGACGGCTCTCGTCTGGGTGAGGCCCCGTGTATTGACAAGCTTCTGGGTTTGACCTTTACTCCTGATCTGAAATGGAACACGTACATCAAGTCTGTTGCCAAGGTCGCTGGAAAGATGGTGGGATCCTTCTACCGCTCCAGAAGATATCTCACTACTGATGCAATTCTCTATCTATATAAAAGCCAAGTACGGCCAAGGATGGAATACTGTTGCCATATCTGGGCAGGAGCTGCCAAAAACAGCCTATCATGCCTTGACAGAGTACAAAATAGACTTCGTGGTTTAGTGGGGGATGCCCTTTTCTCTACCCTGCAACCTCTCTCCCACAGAAGAGACGTTGCGAGCCTATCCTTGTTTTATCGTTATTTTCATGGCAGGTGCTCGTCTGAACTCCAATCCCTGGTCCCCCCTCGCCAATCTTTCACGAAAAACACCCGTCTAGCTGAATCCACTGTGAAAAATTTCCCCCACTCTATATCTGTGCCTAAATCAAAACGCGGATTCCATAAACAAAACTTCTTTCTTAGAACTGCACGTCTGTGGAACTCTGTTCCGTCTGCCTGCTTCCCTCCGGACTACAACTTGGATGTCTTCAAGTCTAATGTTAACAAATTCCTAATGAACCGCCCCCTTAAGTAAACACTTCATCAAATCTCCTCACTAACGTAATGTACTTGCAATAACCCTTATCCCTGAGTGGCTTCCGGGCCTTGATAAGTGGTGATCTCTGTTAAAAAAAATAAATAAATAAATAAATAAATAAAAAATAAAAATAAAAAAGTTGTGTTCAAAATGTATCTAGACTAGGCTTTTTTTTTCAGTTTGCAGAGACAATGGATACCTCCTATGAAGGTGCTTGAGCAGGGACTCTATAGTTAAGCAAGGGTTACGCAATCCTCGTCTGCATCTTTCTTGAAATGACATTGCCGGAGTCCAGTGGTAAGGAAAAGTACAGGACAACCGGAAACAATGTACTATAAGGCATTTAGAAAGACTTTGGTGATCGTCGAACGTGTGATCCTGAATGGGCTTCATACAGAACTATAACCCCTCTCCGAGTTTCATTTGTGGGCTTATCTAAAAGGTAATGCTTATCGAAATACTTCTCAGACTATCCCTGAGCTGAAGGTGGTCATTAACAGCTAAAATCAGCCGTATTCAGATGTGCTTGCGAAGCAGAAGGCTATATTTTTTTTATCATATCATTAAACGGTGATAAAATACTCTTGGACATTCATAGCTAAAAGCTGTTGTACAAGTCAGTCATAGACTGACGTGTACTTGTATCAAATATGGTTGGATGCAGAAAGGATTGCGAATTTTATTAACGATTTCATTTATAGTATTAGGAGATTACGCCGTATCATACTTTAAGGTAAATGCAAAGACGGACTATTTACTAAGAACATTATAGGATCAACCTTGTTCTGCAAAGATTTGTTTAATATCCGTTTAAATCCAATAGTGTACCTAATTACGTTTCTGATTTGTTTTAGATGGGGATTGGTTATTCGTATTATTTGAATTCTTCGGACTATTGTTCTCATCTTGAATGTTATTTTCACAACGTTTTGGTTGATGTAACCTTCACAAGGACGCATGGCGCAGTGGTTAGAGTAATTGGAAAATATCAATTGTAAAAATTGATATTCTCCTGATGTTGAATTCTCAGTGTGGGCTATTGAAAAATACAATTGCGAATTACTTAAGACCTCTATCCAGTTATGGCTGATGGAACAAGAACATGCTACTCTCGTGTATTAAATAAAAGGTTTCATTCGAAATTCCATTCAAATTCCGTTCCCGAGTTCGACAGAAACATTCCCGAGTTAGACAACATACACCTGGAGAAGGTTGGAGGTTACATCAACCGAAACGTTGTGAAAATGAAACTCCAAATGAGGACAGTAGTCCGAAGTACTTAAATAATACGTATCAAATTAATTATACCTTTTTGTATTTTCTTTGTTAATTTTCATAATAGATTTATCGAATCCAAAAATCGTAAACAATGATCCGCTCTGGTCCTCCGACCGAAAAATTTTTGTTAAAGTTTATTTACGCCAAATATTGTTGGATTGTCGAACGGACTATGAATTTCATTAATGATTCCATGGTTGACTGCCATTTTATTTTGAGGCAGAAGTGGAATTCTCTAGTATGATTATTTACCAAAACTCATATTGCATGTTTATATTATAATTAAATAGTTATTATTTGAGTTAGCTTCTGTTTTTATGAAATTTTCTGAGCTTAATACAAATGTTTGCAATTTGTAAAATTATAAAAACTTAAGAACAATTAATTAATAATTTTTTAATACTTTACTACAGAAAACGTAATTAATAAATTTAAGTTTTTTAAATCCTATTTTAAAAAAATAATCTGTTCAAGAAAAAAAACATGCATCTCTGGCCCTTAGCCAGTTATTTATAAATTAAGGAGTTTACAAAGTAAAAAAAAAAAGGTACTCATGCAGAGAGTGATCCGTGCGTTATTATTTAAAAAGCCATTCTTAACATGGGGAGGGAAGGGTGTTTTGTACCTATTCTGTACCTTACAATTGAATAAAAAAAAAACATATCATAAAACTTTAATTTTTTTTTATTAGATTTTCACCCCAAACAAGGCACATTGCCACTTTGGCGTAGGAGGCTACTATCAGGGGCAACAACTACTGGGGTACTATGTAGGGATTTGGGCAGCAAGATGTCGGTTCACGTTGCAATTGAACTTCTGCACGTCAGTACAGTTGGGGAAGCAGGGACCTGGAATGGAATTCCAAAGTCTAGCGGTTCTGGAGAAGAAACTACTGGAGTAGAAAGATCTTTTACATCTAAGAATCTCTACAGAGTGGGGGTGGGATTTTGCAGCCTGTCGGGTCTGTCGAGGGTGTTCACGTCGTGGGGACACAAGTGCTTGCAGTTTGTTAGAGCATTCACCATTAAAATTATTGTAGAACAGGCAGAAGGATGCAACGTTTCGTCGATGGGACAGAGGCTGAAGCTTAGATGCCAGTTCAGGGCCTATCAGATTTGCGACTCTCTTTTGAACCTTGTCAAGGAACGAGAGACTAGTAGCCGATGCACCCGCCCAAATATGACAGCAATACTCCATACATGGGCGAATGGTTGCCTTACAGAGGTACAGGATACTTTCAGGTGTTAGTAGTTTTCTAGCTCGGTAGAGAGAGCCCAACTTCCTTGCAGCGGCCCTGGCAATGCCTTCAATGTAATTGTTCCAACTCATGTTTCCTGTGAACGTTAGGCCAAGGTGTTTGAAAGATGTACTCTCAGATAAAGAGTCGTTGGCAGTTGCTATAGGTGGTAGAGAAGGTTTCTTGTAATTAAACGTGGAAATGCGATTTAAAGAATAGCGCGGATCACTCTCTGCATTAGAACCCCCCCCCCCAAAAAAAAGACAATATTAAACGTATTTATAGGATTCAAATTTTAATTATTGTTAAGATGTCCAATCGATTATATTGCACAATCGATTTTAGAAAAAATTACTAACCAATCAATTACGGCATGTTTTAGTGTCCCTGTAGCTTTTAATTTAAGTCCTAAAGTATATTAGTGAAATAACGAAATGGCTTTAAAGATCAAATTATGCAGCCAGTGCGCATCCATTGATCAACTTAGAATCTATCAATTGTTAAATAGAATTTGCTTTGTTTTCATTTTGTTGTTCTAGATTTTAATAAAAAGCATCTTTTATTTCTCACAGCATCCGGGTTACAAGCGGGCCAGCAATTTTCCAAACGATATTGCGATGTTACAATTAGACGAACCAGTGGAGATTAACGGTCGGAATGTTCGGCTGGCATGCCTGCCTCCTCTGGAGACGACAAAACTGTTTGGTCACGACAATTGTTGGATCAGTGGATGGGGAGATACGATGGGTAAGAAGAATCGACTTTAAGATTGTTTTTAACTTGCTAACATAACGAGATGTCCGAGGGTGACGATGGAGAAATATAGAGTGACATTATTGTTACATTTTCATGTATTGAGTGTAGAAAACTTTTATAAACCTATGTTGGTGTAATCGTATCCAGATTGTTGACAAACTAATCAGACGCCAATGACCGGTTCTTAATCATTTTTTTTTACAAAGAAAAGGAGTCACCACTTATCAAGGCCTGGAAGCCACTCGAGGATAAGGGTTGCTGAGTATACAGTGGTCAAGGGGAACATGTAGTAATCGCTAGTAGTGGAAATTTGGTAGCTTGAATCACGTAAGGGGTGGCTCATCAAGAATCTGTTAACGTTAGACTTGAAGACAACCATATTGTAGTCAGTTGGAAAGCAGGAAAATGGAACAGAGTTCCACAGTCATGCAGTTCTATGAAAGAAGCTTTGTTAATGGAATATACGTTTAGGTAAAGGCACAGATAAAGAGTGGGGGAAATTATTGATAGTGATTTCAACTAGACGAATGCTTTTCGTGAAAATCAGGCCAAGGAAGACCATAGGTTGGAGCTCAGACGAGCACTTGCCATGAAAATAACGATAAAGTAGAGACAGGCTCGCAACGTCTCTTCTATGGGAAAGAGGTTGCATGGAAGAGAAAAAGGCATCCCCACTAGGCTACGAAGTCTACTGGAAACTCTGTCAAGGCAGCATAGGCTGATTCTAACAGCTCCTGCCCAGATGTGGCAACAGTACTCCATCTTTGGACGTACTTAGCATTTATACAGGTAGAGAATTGCATCAGCAATGAGATATTTAAAAAAAAAATGTATTTGTCATGTTTTGCCCTCCTCGATCGCCAAACTTGAAAAAATGCTAGAGATGACATGTCTCGTTGAACGCTTTGTGACAAAAAAGTGGGTGATCATTTTACGTTAAATTTATATAGAAAAATGATCCCCCACTCTAAAATGTTAATTTTCTTTTTTTTTTTCAATATTTCTTCTTTCATATTATTTATAAAGGCTGTTTAAACGTATTAGACCGCCCCCCCCCCACAAAAAAAAAGATAATAATTTTTTAGGGGTTAAACAACGCTGTGTCACATCGTCAAAATTTACCTTTTTTAATTAGAAATTTAAGTTTGTAATCGATGAGATTAATGTGAAAAAAAGAAAAAAAAGTGTAAATTGTGGAATTTAGAGGGGGGCAGTAGATTTTTATTTATTTTTATTTTTTAGGTGTTAAACGACGCTGGGCCACATCGTAAAAAAATACCGATTTCTGCATAGCTGTTTAAAGAATAATGAAAACAAACAAATGAAATGTTCGGAAGTTTTTAGGGGCAAATAACTCTAAAAAAAGTTTTTAAAAAACTCGATGTTTGAATAATGATTCCAAATAAATTAAATTAAATATGTTATCGATATAATTATTGCTTAAAATTTATTAAATAATAATTTTAAACAGAATACTTAAAACAATTCTCTCGCTAGAAACATTAATTAAGATACTGCTATTTAATAAAATCAATTTTTCCTAATGTAATATGCAAATGACATGATCTCTTAATTGTATATTCTGCAAGAAGCATACTATATATAGAAATAAATGAAAGAGTAAAGTAAGGAAATGTTTGTATATATTAATCAAATTGTGAACAAACAAACAAACAGACAGGAATACGAATTTATATATATATATATATATATATTGATGAAGATAAAAAATAATCTTTGAACGGATGTGGAGCAATTAATAAATCGAATGATGAGAGTCCAAAGTTAAATAAAAATTTATTACATCAGCAGATCAATAAGAAAAAGGAAAAATAATCTTATGCAATGACATTTCGAAGCATCATGCATCTTATCAGAAGAGGAGAAAAGGGCAGGTTTATATATCTACAAAAAGTTGGCACAAGGATATAAGCTTAGAATTGAGATATAGATAAAACCAGGAAGAATGTGTAAAGTATGAATATTAGTTCATATATTATTTCTCTTTCTATATATATAGATATATAGATAGATGGGGGGGGGGGAGAGAGAAATAAAAAAAAAAGGAAACAAACTAAGTTATGTGTTCATCAACGTTTCGCCTTTATTTCGAGATTTCCTCTGGATGAATAAAATTAAGAAAACAAAACACCAGTACAAATATTTGAAAATATATTTTTATGTAATGAAATATATGACTCTGTTCCATTATTAGAGAAAGTAAAAATAGGACTTACTCTGCCGGTATGAAGTTTCTGAAACCAAACTTCTTTCAATGAAAAATTTTGAAATCTAATTAAATCTTATCCTCGAGTGACTTTTGGTCTTGGTAAGTGAATACATAAAAAAATTAACCTTTGTTTACAAATAATATAATCTAGTTTTATTATTTACATTATTCGGACTACTGTTCTCTTCCTGAGTATTATTTTCACAAAGTTTGGCCAATGTAACCTCCAACCTTCTTCGGGTGCATCTTGTTAGACCCTGGAATCTTTCAACTTAGGAATCTGCACTGATTTTCAAATTTAATCATGGGAGTAGCATTCTCTTGTTTCATCGACAATCACCAAATAGAAATCTCAAGCAATTCACAATTCTTGGTATTGCTCGCACTGTAGACTGAACCTTAAACTTTGTTGGGGACAGGATGGTCTGCTGTGTGATAGACGACCCCGTCCCCATGTGTATATAATGGTGTATGTATTTAATGGTAGAGGAATTGAAAAGACAAAAGGTCGCATAATGAAGACGAAAATATACCGTTATATATCAGTGAAAGAAATGCAATTTATTTACATAAATATACATGAAGGAGTGATAGAAAGAACGAGAGTTCGTTAGAATAAGAGTTAGAAAGAATGAGAGTTCATTGAAAGATGAGTAACGTTACTTGCGAGAGGCTGATGGTAGCCAGGAGCATTGTGGTGGCCCATTGCCACCGGACAGGTGTTTCTTACATCTTGACTGCTCAAAGGTCTGGCGCGAAAGAAGAAGAAATATAGGGAACAGGAAGTGGCGTAGTTAAAGGACGACAATCGAGTTAGGCTGGAAGTTTTCAACTCCCACAACTTTCAGACGAGTTTCAATGGGAACTGAATAATACCTAGTACTTTATCCATTACGCCACGGGTTTTTACATATATTAGATGCATATTCCCGAGTTCAACAGAAAGATTAACAAGTTCGACAAGATTAACCTGAAGAAGGTCACAGGTTACATCCATCGAAATGTTGTGAAAATAAAACTCAAGATGAGAACAGTTGTCAGAATAATCCAAATAATACAAATTATCAATCCTTATCTCAAAAATTCAGAAACATAATATAATCTGGGCTCAACGGTTCACATTTTGTCTTGTAACTACCGTTTTTGCTAGACTTATGTGTTCTGTGAGAGTTGAGGAGACAGACGGTGTTGGGTGGATAAATGAATTTTCTGTTCTTCCCTTGGGTTTTAATTATTTGGTTGAAGTCTCAATTATTCTCTCCTGAATGGATCGATGACAATGGAAATGGTAAGGAAAAACCGCACAGATGGCCAACGAATTGCACTGAATCTAAGGACACATAATCAATCGATACAGTGCAAATAAAGAGTAGTTCGATCGTGTAAAAGTGAGTTTCCATATATATATATATATGTATACTAGCTGGTATTATGATATCCGTTCGATGTACAGTGAGGGGTGAATAGAGATTAGTAGTTAATGCAAAAATGAGAACACATTTAACCCTAATCAACCGTGTATTTGGTATAAAGCACTCATTCTAAATCAATGGGATATAACTTTTTTCCTGTTTTTAACGGTCTAAAAATTATTTTAGTATATATATATATATATATATATATATATATATATAAAGTGGTAGCACAATTCCAATACGTTTTCCAATTTCTGTGCAATTTCAATATTTACTTTTAAATTCTTTTGGCGGGGAGTCGGATTACCGTAAATACCTGTGTAATATGTGCATATATTTTTTGGAAACGTAAAAAATGCACTTGTGAATATGGGTGTATCGATCAAGCGTCAGGTAATTGGTAATCGGCCTAATCAGCCACTTTGCTGATTAACTGTTAATCGGCAAATTTGTCGATTAATCGACCGATTACTTACTTTTTTCTTTCCTTACTTTTTTCTTTCCTTAAATTTATTTAAATCATTTCATCACTGCCAAGCGACTCATCAGATAGCTTTGACACATTAACATAGTAACTGCTAATTTAACTTGACATTTAATTAAGTGTCTGGTCACTATTATGGCATTTTGACTTTATTAACTAAAATTACAAAATGCAAAATACAATTTCCAATTCATAAATGATTAGATAAGAAAAAGAAATTACAAACTAACTACAGAGCACAGATTGTAATTCTTTAAGTGAATAACTAAAAGTTGAAGTTCTGCACCTGCTGCAGCTCTACTTCCTCTTCTTATTTTGCTGCCGGCCTCCTTTGCTCTCATAGTCTCTACAGTATTTAAAGTTGAATGCGTTTAAGTTGTAATGTAAAAACATTAGAGTTCTCAGGACACAGTCTATTCCTCATAGGTTCCTACACATTACCACGTGTGCTAAAAGCCGCTTACTCTCCACGGATGAAGGTGTTATGCTTAAATATTTTGAAGCCAGTTTCCTCAGCAGTGGTCTCCTGTGTCTTCTTTCACTACTGAAATGGATCATCACCTCTTGCAAGTAGTTGCGTAATAGTCAAGTTCTTTTGTGCACTTAACCATAGGGGATTTACTCCTTTGGAATTTAGATTGTGATTTTTGTATTTCTGTTGTAGTTGCAGTGTCCAGATTTAACTCGGTTTCTACCTGCTCTAAGTTTTCATTTGTTACTGTAGACTTATTCGAAGCTAATTCATCAAACAGGCTTGAAAGAGATACAGTTTTACTTTCACTTTACTCTGCTTGACCCTCAGAGTTTGAAGAAGTGTAACCTGCTGATTCTGCTTCATTATCATCAGTAGAAGATGTAGATGTAGAATCTAATTCTTAGTGTTTTCCATGTTATTCTTTTGAAATTTAATTTGAATCTTGGATGTAGAAAAGTAGACACAAGTTTTTATCATTTCGATAGGATGAAAATCTTGTTCATTGAAATTGAACATATCAGAAATTTTATCAACTTATAATGAAGTAAGTTGCAGTTGGAATTGTTTAAATTGTTCAACACTGGTAAGAATTCCACTAAAGTCAGAAATTAGATTGGACACCCTTTGAAAAAAATAATCTCAAAGCAAAAATTGTAGGTATTATCATCGATATGGTTGAAGTTCTGCTACTTGCTTTTTTAGTGATTTCTTCAAATGGACTTAATAACTAGACAATTCCACAGTGATAAGTCGTTAAGGTAGAAATCTTATAGTGTCACAAATTCTCGCATAAAAAAAATGAACGAATCTCTTATTAAAAAATTCCGGTTTATGTGAATCATTCTGCTTCACATATATTCCATGAAAAAGTCCTTTCTGATTAATGTTTACCAGTTAAAAATATTCTGTTATTCTGAAAAACAGCCAAGTTTGTTTGCTTATTTTAAAACTGCTAAACATTAATCAGAAGGGACTTTTTCTGGGCATTCTACACAAATCAGAAATAAATCATTTGTAAACAATCACAGCATTAACTTGAACAAAGCCAATACAAAAATCAAATTAAGATGTTAAAACAATAAAAAACAATAGTACTTATGCAGAGAACTTTTTGGAAACCCATTTCTTAACATGTGGAGGAGAGGGTTTTTTATAACTAGTCTGTACTTTCACCTAACCATTTAATAAACAAAAAGAAACGATTGATTTTTCTCACAAGTATTGAAGAAGGATAATTGAAGTTTTTTCTCTGTGTGTGTTTGACTGGGAAAGGGATTGAGAAAACAACCTCAAATCAGTGCCAAGCGAAGAATTCAACAGAATTACAAAGAAATACCAATTGTATAAAGAACTCTATCGTTGATAATACCCAGCTCTTTCTTTTATTAAAATTAAATTGATATTGAAGATGTACGTTTACTTAATTACATCGCCATGATAAACAAAGTGAAAACGCTACATAAAATTATCACATTTTCTTGAGGATACTATTTTAGAAATACATGGTGTAAAGACATTTAGATACGACATTCTACAATATGTATTGATTAGTCATGTAATATTCCAGATCTGTATCTTTTAATAGTTTTGATGATTTTGAAGTTAGTATATGTTTATGACAATTGGTACTTTATTTACGCCATCAAAATTGAATATATCAGCATATTTATCGACTTATAATTAAGTTGCAGCTGGAATTACTTTAAAAAAAATAGGCATAATAATCATTATGTATAGAATTATATTGAATGTTCATATTTACTGTTTTTTAATTTAGTTTTATTTGACGATACTTTAAAAATTGTCCGTCAGTGCAATTTTGCTATTATAAATGACGCAATGTTCACTTTTTTACACCTCAAAAATGAAGGCCAAAATTGAATTAGAAATAATTGTACTTTTACTTCCTACTGTCTTCTTATATTAGGAGTGATTAAAGCATCTTTTGTGACATTTTTACTCGTTACTTTTTTGTCAGTTAGTTTCAAAGTTGCCATATTGTAATTTACACATGTTCGTGCTTCTTCACCCTCAGCAGGGCAATGTATTCTGCTGATTCTGCTTTGTCATCAGTGGAAAGTAGATGCAGAATCCAATTTCAAATATGTTTTCTATGCCAATTTTTAAAAATTAATATTTGAATCGTGAGTTTAGGAAAGTAGACATATACAAGTTTTTATCATTTAAATAAGATGAAAATCTTGTTTTGATTGATAACCTGAATTGTTCAAAAATGGTAAGAAGGATTCCACTAAAGTCAGAAATACTAGAATTAGATTTGACAACTTTTGACAGAAATAACTTCAAAGCTAAATTTGTAGGTATTATCATTGATATTGTTGAAGTTATGTGACTTGCTTCTTCGGTGATTTCTTCAAATGGTCTCAGGAACTGGATATTTTTCAAACAAGTCACCATTGATAAATTTTATTAACAGCATACATTACAAGAGCTTTTCGTTATTCTTAATTTATTTTCAGCATATAATATGTTGAATTCAACCATGTGGTCACATCTTGAATGAGTTTGTTTTTCCAAATTAAGCTAATCCTGTATTTCAGTTAATTTATTAACTGCTAATAGAAAGCGATTAAAGTGAGAAACTGTATTTCTATTATATGTAATGGTTTTCTACGCAGCCTGAGTTACAATGCATGATAGTTATTCTAAATCACATTCTCTGACATCAACAACCATATTTGTTCCTGAATCCCACAAGACTAAGAAAACTTTATTGAATATTTTATACTCATCCAGAACATTGTGCAATTCTTCACTTATTCTTGCACCTGTGTGCGCACCAGGGAATGGAACACCTCTAAGCACAGCTCTGCACTGTTCAAAGTCATTTGAAAGCCAATGACCTGTCAAACTCAGAAAGGAAGCTTTATCTGTTGTTCCTATCCAAATGTCTGTAGTTCATAAAATGCTGCTAATTTCAGTAAGAGACAGTTGAATTTTTTTTAACTTTATAAATATATTGAAAATTATTTTAGAGTGAAGTACTTATTTGAGAGAATGCTGTAATTTGAACAAAGCCTATTAAAACCAATGTTAGATGTTACAGAATATGGTTGACTATCAACAGCAATCATTTCTCTTATCAGATAATGGATCTCTTGTGACCCGTGATCATTAGTATTCCAACTTTCTTTTTAACCAATATTGGTTCTATAGTAGTTTGGTGTTTTGCTGGAGGCTCGTAGTTGCTGCCACTTGTTCCTGGAATTTTTGCCCCTAAATATTCATTGTGCTTCCTTCTTTTATCTGCAATTTTTGCTTTTTTGAATTAACATTTCTAAGATGATTGAACATATTAGTCATTGTAAAATTTTTTGCCACCCTTTTATGTGATAGATTAACATAACTTGCAAGCAGCTGTATTCTCATTCTTGGGATTGACATCAAAATACTCCCAGCAGAAACTGGTTGCCATAATGGTTGAAGGTTGTTGTCAATATTTACTTAATTTTTTACATATTTAAATTACTTATGTCTGATATCTAATTAGTAATTTATCTAATTAATATATACATTATCTAAACCAGGAAAATAAAAATATATACATAATGGTAGCAAGAGTTCAAGAATGAGGAACAAGAGTATGACTGATGTAGAATGCTTTATTTTTGGTTCGCACATCGTTACAATTTACTGTACAATTCCTCAACATAAAAACTGAAAGATGAAGTAATAATTTTCTTTAACAGTGATTTAAAGTAAAAAAAATAATAATATTAATTCTATAGGAAAAGAAAGGAGGGGAATTTTCCATATGCTTACTTCTGTTTGCCTTTAATTCGGTGCAGTTGTAAAAGTTTACATGTTAACAGCACGTTATGCTTGTTATTTGATAATATGGTGTAGACGATGCATGTTTCTTCGATAAATTTTCAATGGCAAGCAAAAAGAGGGAGTTAACTTATCTTCGTTTCCAATATAATTAATATTAGTATCATTTATGACAACAAAATTTGCTGATAAATCGGCATGAGAAAACCTATTAATTGGCTGATTATCAAATACCGATTAATCGATAATCGGCCTATTTGATAATCGGTACATCTCTAGTATTATCAAATTAATCGGTAATCGGCCAATTTAATAATCGGTATATCCCTAATATATATACCCCACGCATCCTACGAACACCCTCGCATATATGAACATACATGCATATACACATGCACACTACCACATATGCTTCTTCACGTACCCATGCATACACAGGATATATGCACACATACGTTTACAGACGTACGTACATATACACCTGAAGATTGATAAGCAGATGTAGGTGATAAGCTAAGTGGAATCTCTTCACCAAAAGCTTGGACTTATAGATTTATTATGGTTCTAGGTGCGAGACAGGGTCAAAGGACACGCTGTTTGTCTGGATTGTCTACACGCACGCACGCACGCACGCCCCCTCCCTCACACGTGTTTATTTATTTTTTTAATTGCTTACTGTAGATTCTAGTGTCTTTCGTTAATTGATATATATACATATATAATGTAAAAGAAAATAAATAAATAAAGAAGGACAAATAAATAAATAAAATAAAATAACTAAATAAATAAACGAAGAATATTCTTTTTTATGTTAATTTTCATTTCCTTAATTTCTTCCTATTTTTGTTCAAACATACAAAAATATTCGGACTGTTCTTCTTCTTTCTTTTCCCACACACATGCACACTCCTACACATACATACATACATACATACATACATACATACATACATACATACATAAAGTGGCAGATATAGAGGAAAGCATTGTTTCTAAAAATCACAAAAATTGGAAGCTCAATACGCCGGTTAGAGAAGTCAGAGGTTAATAACATTTAATATTGAAAATAAAACTGAAAGTTAGATATATTGCAATGCTTAAACAAGGAGTTAAATAATAGTAAAAACAACAGCAACAACAATAATAATAATAGTAATAATAATAGTAATAATAATAATAATAATAATAATAATAGTAATGATAGTAGTAGTAGTAGTAGTAGTAGTAGTAGTAGTAGTAGTAGTAGTAGTAGTAGTAGTAGTAGTAGTAGAGTTAATGCCGTATATCTTCAGAGTAGATAACTATAGTATATAGGATTTGTTAGGGGGAATGGTAACGCACACATGTCTATACCTGTGCATTTGTGTGCACGCATATACGTGCTCGGAAAATGGAATTAAATATATGTTGAAAATTAAAATATGTGGAAGCTAAAAAAAAAGGTATTAAGGAAACAAAACTAACTCCTAGTGGGGAATGCTAAGCTGTTCTCCAACCGTGCATACTCACTCTGTCCTGTGTCCTCTGGGAAAATGTCTTTGGTTGGTTTAGATTTTATGAAAAGAATACTCATTTAGCGGTCCTAAATCTTTATTGACACCAGGTCTCAGAATAAGTTTCTTTTCATGTTGTTTTCTTTTTCGCCCTGTCCGAAAGTTGGAGGCTGTAAGTATGCATTTCATGTTGTCTATGCTGTGGTCTGGGAGGGTGTAGTGCATTGCTATTGTGTGCTGTGTGGAGTTTTCCCTAATTGTTTGTTTGTGGTTGTTGAATCGTAAGCGTTACCCTTTGTGCATCTGGTGCAATATATTATGCAGGTAAGCAGGGGATGGAGTTTAAGTTGAGTGTTTGTGCCTGAAGGTGTAGATATGTCGTTAGTATTAATGTATTTGCACACTTAGCACCTGGGTTTGCTGCATGTTTTGTTTCCTTGAGGTGCGAAAGTGTTGTGTATTTTTGTGGATGTTAGTAATCACCGCAGATTCGGGGCTGTTTTTTTGTACTGAGTGGACGCGTGTTGAGGGTGGGGTCATGCTGCAGTTGTCTGAATACCTGTTTAAGGGGTTTGTGAAGTTTGTTGGTGTTATTGTTGTAATCAAATACCATTGGTACTTTTAGGAATGACATGTTGCATTTGTATGTAAGTAAATTTAGCCTGCTTCTATGTTCTATTTTCCTAATTGATTCTTTAATTATTCCTATGAAGGAAGTAGTTGGCTAGAATTCCTACTTGTTTTTCGTACTCAATCGGGTTTGAGCAGATTCGTTTGACACGTAGGCACTGGCTGTATATAATAGATTTTTTTATGTTGATAGGGTAGCAACTATTAAAATTAAGGTAACCGTGACCATCGGTGGATTTGGTGTAAAGTGATGTGGTGATGTAATTGTTTGTGATGTTTACTAAAACGTCTGAAAATGGGATGTGTGTGGTGGAATGTTCTGTCGTGAATTTTATGCTGTTGTGACAGCTGTTTATGTGTTGATAGAAGTCCATCAATGCCTCTTCACCATGTGGCCAAATAAGGAAGATGTCATCTATGTACCTATAATAGTGTAGTGGTTTTAGGTGGTAAGTGGAATGTATTTCTGTTCAAATATGTACATGTATATGTTGGCATAACTGGGAGCCATTTTAGTTCCCATGGCTGTGCCTTTTATTTGTAGATAGTGTTGGTTGTTGAATGTGAAGTTGTTGTGTGTTAAGATGAATTGTATCTTCCACCTTTGCGAGAGAGAGCCTGGGTGAAGAAACTCGTGCCCAAGATGAATTTTATAATGCTGCATATGTCATTAATATTTCTTTCTTATGTGGAATGTTGGAATAGAGTGAAGACACATCCATAGTCACAAGAATTGCATTGTTTGGTCCCTATCCTATTTAAAATTTGTAGATAGTGTGTGGTGTCCTTAAGGTAACTGGGGATGTTTGACAGCAGTGGGTTGAGAATGTTGTCTATATACCCCGAGATGTATTCTGCGAGGGTTCCAATACTCGAAACGATGAATCGGCCAGGAGGTACTATTCTGAGGGCCTTAGCTATGCTATGCGGTATGTTTCTGAGGTTTCGTCAACTGGTGCCTCAGTGTTTACTGTGTTACCGAGTGGGAGGTGCGTGAGTATGTCGCTAACTATTTCGGGGCGTTTATGGAGTTTGGGGATAGTGTAGAAGACAGGTGGGTTAGGGTGGTCTGGCACTAATTTTTCAATCGTGATTCTTGTGCTGTGGTCTAGATTACTAATTAGATTACTAATTTCGGATTTGAATGCGATGGTGGAGTCAGTGGGGAGTAATTTGTAGAATCCCTTGTTTGCTAGTTGTGTGTCTATTTCTGTTATGTAATCGTTAGTGTTCGTGATGGTGATTGCCCCACCCTTGCCTGCTGGTTTTATGCTTATGAGGTGATTGTTTTGTAATGATTGTATTGCTCGATGTTCATCCTTTCTTACATTATAATTGGTGTTTTTGTGAAGGTTTTTTACGATGAACTTGTCTAGATGTTTTTTGACTGCGATATTGTGTGTGTCTATGCTTCGGTTGCGTCCACTGGGGGGGGGGTCCAATATATATATATATATATATATATATATATATATATATCTGAGGCTAATGAATAAGAATGGAGTTGTAAGTTTTGGTTTTAATTCTAGCTGATGGCACCCAAGTCATATAATCCCATATTAGGTCCAATATAATAATCGATAGAGAATTGTTACTACAATAATAAATATCATATTTAAGTATATCTTACGACCGGGAAACGCCAAGCTAGCATATATATATATATATATATATATATATATATATATATATATATATATATATATATATATATATATATAAGGATCAAATAATACTAGCAATTGTCGGCGTTTTTACTATTTCAGGGTCTGGTAAACAGAATGGACTCAATGAACTTGGTGTAGATATTGTGCCAATAAAAGACTGCAAATCAATGTGGGATCGTGTCGATGTGGAAGTACTTGATCAACAGGTGTGTGTCGGATATGGTGATACAGGTGCTTGCTACGTAAGTAAATAAAACAATGTTATTTTCTTTTTTTCTCTTAATTCAGATTTATTATCATATCATCACTATCATATTTATAAGTGTATTTTTGACATTTTCTGTTATTAAGTTGTGCAGTAAATCTAATAATAGAGAAATGTAAAGGCAAGTAAGCAATAGTGCAATATGGTTAACAATGTAAGAATGGCTGAAAAATAAAATCAAATTTACAAAACATAACTTTTACTAGTTTTTACACTTTTTGTAAGTGTTTCTAATTTCAGAATTTGTATAATTGCATCGGAGGCTTAAAAACAAACGGTCAACCACATGAGGGCGAAATATTCGATATAGTGCAAAGTATTCTGTAATAAAGATGAACTTTCAGTAAGTTAAAAATATACAGGTCGATCGAAAATTAAGTTTTCGATAATTAGTGACAGTTATTAGTTGCTATTTTGTCTAATTTTTTTTATTTCTCTGTTGTTAAACACTCGAATGCGAACTTTCACATCAAGTAAATTATGAAAGTCGTCTTGAATCCCTATTTTTACAAGAGGAAACGATACAAAATCTGAAAAACAAGTTATAAAAACTGAGAGCAGATCGATAGAAGATTAAATAAAGTTATTTGTTGTAAATTTTAGTTTGTTTCCTCATATTTTACGTTGTTAACTATAATGTATCCTTGTCGGGAATTTTGTGCTTAAGAATAATACAGAATGAAAACAACACTAGCGAATAAATACTGGGAACTCAAGGAAAGCGGACATTCGGCGGTAGTCGAATGGAAAATAATAAGACAAGCTACCACGTGTAGGGACCTAGACGACCCATGTAGATTATGCCTTCATGAAAAATGTGCTATCCTGTATTTTAAAGAACCCCAACATCTATTAAACTATAGAAGAGAAATAGCAAACAACTGTGTTCATAAGATATAATTTACTCTAGGATAGCGATACAAAATAGTTTTAAAGCTAACAAAAACAATAGAAAATAAACAAATAAATAAATTAAATAAACATGAATATGCATAAACGATCACACATATGTATGTATATATATATATGTATATATATGTGTGCATATATGTATGTACACATATATATATATTTATATATAAACTAACATTAAAAAAAAGAAAAAACACTAACCTAGATTTAAAACAGATCAAGAAACTAAATAGAGCACACACAAAGGAACAGGTCAACCAGAGGTCAAATAGGCCTTTGTCCGATAAGTGCATGCTCATTGGTTGATAGGAAGGGCGCGGTGGATACTAGAAAGCTGATTGGCTAACTAAAATCTCAATAGAAGATGCACATATAAAAACGACAAACAACCACAGAATTCGCACATAAGCCTGAAGAGTCCTAGAGTGGATGAAACGCGGAATATTCAGTGTAGCTTAATCGTCATATACATTTTATAACTTACTAACTAACTCTACCTACGTATTGAGCACTTTTGAAGTAAATACTTAAAGTTTACACATAAATCTATACTTTCGTATATTAATTTTATGTGAGTAAATTTAGTTATATATATATATATATATATATATATATATATATATATATATATATACATATATATATATACATCCCGTATTTTTAATCTGTGCTTTTTGTTATTTCTAAACAAATTTATTTATGAATATGTAATTTTGAAGACAAATTTAATAAAAGCAGTTTAGCTGTGTTATTAAAGTGTAAATAAAGTTTAATAAAATTCTAAATTGATATGCTCAGGAAGTTAATATTTTAATATTTCTCTCCCTATATTTTTTTTAGGATGGGATTAAATATGTATATATTCATATCTTCATATTAATATTTGTAAATTACATTTTTTTAAATATTAAATTTTTTATAATTTTCATAACTTTTTCATTTTTTGTGTGATTTTTTTGATAAATATTGAAAAACGTAACATGCGGCCGCAGCCAAGATTGAACTCACTCCACGAGTTTGAAGTGTAATTCAAATCTTACCTGCAGCTGAATACTTGATTCTTCGCTCGTGCTATCAAGGGTATTTTTATCATGACCCAATCAATAGATGTGTTGCCTACAACGGCTTAATAGAGGCCCATCTACCCTCTAGAGAAGGATAGACCGCGCTAGTTTCCCAACCTGGTATTTTACCTCACGGTTCATACAGCACCTCGCCTTCCCAAATAATCACCCATCTGGTATTAGTCATGCTCGACGTTGCTTAACTTCGGTGATCTGGCGAGAACCGGTGTGTCAATGTGATTGTGCCGCATATATGCATTCTGAAAAAAAGTTATATATGATAATGTTTTAATAATTTATGTATATGTATATACTTTTTTTTTATTTTAGCGACATATAAATGCTTAAAGCAAATAAAAAGTATATCTTGTTCTACTTCAGTATTAAGCACTCTTGTTAAAAATTCACCTCTGGAAAATACTCACCTGGGCTAAAATTATATATGTATATATATATATATATATATATATATATATATATATATATATATATATATAAAAAAATTCTGTAAATTTTTATTTTGCATCATTTTATTTTCTTCATATGTTGATGCTCTTTCTTGAATATTGAAAAAATTTTCAGGATAGGATTGAATCTGTATATTTATATCTTTATAATAATATTTGTAAATTACTGTTTCAAATATATGTGTGTGTGTGTGTGTGTGTGTGTGTGTGTGTGTGTGTGTGTGTGTGTGTACAAGGTTGTGTGTACGGAAAATCCTTAGAATGCTGGAAGACAATTGAACGTCAAAGCAAAAATAATAACTGAAATTTCAAAGGCCATTTGGTAATAAAAAAATAATGTTTAATGCAGCAACTGCCAATGACCTCAAAGCAAAAAATAAAATTGAGATTCCACAATGCAATTTAAAACAATGAGAATGAAGCTGGCGGTCAATAAACGTCATATAGGCTTGGAATCGATTGTCAGAAGAAAGAGAACTAAGATGTTAAAGTTCACGAGCGATGACATAACAAGCAGTTGAATTTAGGAGAAGTTTATTTTTTGTTTTGGTGAGCAGAGTTTAAGCCAATCAGCGAATTCAAGTTTGGGTGTCTTCCTCCTATGAAAACCCGTCATCCTCTCCAATGATCGGATGGATCGTAGTTCGCCACTAAAATCACAATAAAAAGTTGTTATATTTTTATAAAATAAGGTGTTGTCATTCTTCCGAAGACAGCATGATAGAACACACACATGCGCACACAAATCTATATATATATAAATAAATGACAAAAAATCTATATTCCGAATTTCAAGATGATGACCATCTTACCGTTTATTTCCTAAAGTACGTTAAAATGCACAATTCTGGACAGCACCTGTTTCATGGCGCAGAATCATTCATGTAACTATTATATTAACTTTTCAATTTATTTCGCCCTTAACTCATCAGAAGAAAAAGACTATGGATACCCAGTGTAAGGGTGGTTGCACATGAAATTTTTTTGTGACAAGAGCTGGAAACAATGTCGAGATAAGCAGAAAGCACATACAGCGCCTAGAATTCCGAAATGGTCACCCAACTGCTTTCTGTAGCACCAGTTTTCAAAAATTCTGGCGAAAGAACTGACCCAGTAAATTATCACCCTATTAGTCTTCTCCCACTTTTCACCAAAATATTTGAGTTCATAATTAACAAAGCTCTAGTCCATCATCTTACAGATGTTAAACTTCTGACCGACCAATAATATGGATTAAGGCAAGCCCGTTCCACAACAGGCATCCTAACTGTAATCTCTGAACGTATATACCATTCACTGGATAAAGCAGGGGAGGGTAGAGCGGGAGCTCTAGATATATCTAAGGCTTTTGACAAGGTATGGCATGAAGGTCTTCTCAGGAAAATCAGATCATACGGTATCACTGGAAGAATACTTAACATAATTAAATCCTTCTTAGATAAGAGAAAAATCCAGGTTGTCCTCGATGGTCGTACATCTAAACAATATGATATAAATGCATGAGTGACTCAGGGGTCTATCTTTAGACCTCTATTATTCCTAATATTCATAAATGACCTCCCTGACAAAATTGTCTGTGAGATGGGTATATATACTGATGACACCACACTCTATAACAGACACGACAGGAAAACAAATGAGCACATATCTAAAGAAATGGCAGAAACACTAGAGAATGATCTCCAATCTGTAGTGGAATGGGGACAAAAATGGATGGTCACATTCAATTCATCCAAGACTAAACTTGTTTCCTTCAATAACTACAAGAAACCTTCTCTACCACCAATAGCAATGGCCAAAGACTCTTTATCTGAAAGTACATCTTTCAAACTCCTCAGCCTAACGTTCACAGGAAACATGAGTTGGAACAATTACATTGAGAGCATCGTCAGGACCGCTGTGAAGAAGGTAGGTTCTGTCTATCATGCTAGAAAGCTACTAACCAATAGCAATGACCAAAGACTCTTTATCTGAAAGTACATCTTTCAAACTCCTCAGCCTAACGTTCACAGGAAACATGAGTTGGAACAATTACATTGAGAGCATCGTCAGAACCGCTGTGAAGAAGGTAAGTTCTCTCTACCATGCTAGAAAGCTACTAACGCCCGAAAGTATCCTGTACCTCTCTATAAGGCCACCATTCGCCCATGTATGGAATATTTTTTTTTATTTTTTACATGGAGGTTACAACTTATCAAGGCTCGGAAGCCACTTGCGGATACAGAAATCGATGGGATAGTGTTGTAGTAATCGTTAGTATTGGAGATTTGATAAAGTGTCTTACTTAAGGGGGCGATTCCTTAGGAATTTGTTTATGTTGGACTTAAAGACATCCAAGTTGTAGTCAGGTGGGAAACAAGCAGAGTTCCACAGGCATGAACTTCTAAGAAAGAAGCTTTGTTCATTTTTTTTTTCTTTTTTACATGGAGTTCACCACTTATTAAGACCCACTGGCCACTCAGGGATAAGGGTTATTGTGTGTACAGTAATCAAAGGGATAGTGTAGCAATAGTATTGGAGAAATTGTGAGGTGTCATTACTTAGGGGGGCGGTTCATCAGGAATTTGTTTGTATTGGACTTGAAGACATCCAGGTTGAAGTCGGGAGGGAAACAGGCAAGCGGAACAGAGTTCCACAGGCGTACAGTTCTAAGAAAGAAGCTTTGTTCATGGTATCTACGTTTTGATTTAGGCACAGATAGGGAGTGGGGAAAATTATTGACGGTGGTTTCAGCTAGTCGGGTGTTTTTTGAAAAAGATTGGCGAGGGGGAACCAGAGAATGGAGCTCAGATGAGCACCTGCCATGGAAATAACGATAGAACAATGACAGGCTCACTACGTCTCTTCTGTGGGAAAGAGGTTGCAGGGTAGAGAAAAGGGCACCCCCCACCAAGCCACGGAGTCTATTTTGTACTCTGTCAAGGCAAGATAGGCTGTTTTTAGCAGCCCCCGCCCAGATGTGGCAGCAGTACTCCATCTTTGGACATACTTGGCTCTTATATAGATAGAGAATTGCATCATTAGTGAGATATCTTCTGGAGCGGTAGAAGGATCCCACCATTTTCCCAGCAACCTTGGCCACAGACTTGATGTATGTGTTCCATTTAAGATCAGGTGTAAAAGTCAAACCCAGGAGCTTATCAAAGCCTGGGGCCTCCCTTAGACGAGAGCCATCCATTTCAATTGATGCCAGATGGGGATCAGAGCGTTTATCATGTAGAGATAGGAGCTTGGTCTTAGATGTATTAAAGGTAACCAGCCACCTCTTTCCCTACTGTACCACGCGCTCAAGATCAGAGGAGAGAGAATCAGAGAGAACTTTGTCATTTACGACCTTTGATGTGTTGCCATAGATGGTCGTTTCATCAGCATAGATGTCAACGAATGATTTAAGTATGTGTTTGGGAAGATCATTGATGTAGATCAGGAAGAGAATTGGGCCCAGGATGGACCCCTGAGGGACTGCAGCATTAATACTGTGAGCCTCTGATTTTTGCCCATCAACAACTACTCTTATGAGCCTATCGGAGAGAAATGATTTAATGATTGACAAAACATTTCCAGTGATACCGTAGCTGGAAATCTTGTGAAGTAGGCCCTTATGCCATACCTTATTGAAGGCCTTTGATATGTCAAGAGCAATTGCCCTAGAAAGGAAGCCTTTATCGAGAGATTCACTCATCTTATGAGATATAACCGTTAGCACATCTGCTGTAAATCTAGCAGAATGGAAACCATATTGCATGTACCTAAGAAGGTTATTTCTACTGAGGTGGTTGACTACTTCTCTATTTAATATGAATTCCAGCAGCTTACTCATGACACACAGGAGGGGGATGATTTATTAAATACAGGGCATACTGATGAGGTTTTCCAGGGTGTTGGAAAGCATTTCTCCTTAAGGCAACGCTTAAACAGTTTTGTAAGTATGGAGACAAGTTCTGGTTGAAGATTTTTCAATACTATAATTGGAATGACGTCTGGGCCAGTTGCTTTACTGGAATCAAGGTTCTTGATTAGCTTGGCGATCTCATGCACAGATATTTATATGTTGCATAGCCTGTTGTCTGTTATAGGTGGAAATATGGGGAGTTGATGGCCTTCATTGCATAGGGTAGAATAAGCTGCAAAGTTCTTGGAAAATATTTTGGCCTTGTCTGATGCTGACGAGATGACCTCAGGTCCATTGATGATGGTTGGGATAGAACGCACGCTTCTGATCAGGATCCTGTTTGCAATTTCTAAAACTGGTGGGAACCAAGCTGCTGCTCAGTTACTTTGGATTTAACAGAGTGAGCATATAGCTCTCTTGCATTTTTATTACTCTTTTACAGTGGTTGCTGGCAATCCTAAAAGCAGCTTTAGCCTCAGTACATCTATTACGTTGGTAGCAATGGAAAAAGTGATTTCTGCGTGTGATGGCTGCAGCACATTTTGGGGAGAACCATGGCTGGCTGTTAGGTTTTTGTTGGAATTTTTTGGATGGTATGAATCGGTCTATACCTACAATTTACCATTCAGTCAGGTCCGATACTATAGAGGACACATCCTTTTTAAACATGGAATGTAGAGGTAGATCAGATATGAATGTACGGTTTGGGCTGGTGCATCTACTACTAGTCTCTCGCTCCTAGACAAGGTTCAAAAGAGAGTCGCCAACCTGATATGTCCTGAACTGTCATCAAAGCTTCAGCCTCTGTCCCATCGACGAAATGTAGCATCCCTCTGCCTGTTCTACAAGTACTTTAACGGTGAATGGTCCGACAAATCGCAAGCACTTGTACCCCCTCGACATAAATACCCCTGACAAACCCAACAAGCAGTTAAATCCGACCCCTTCTCAGTAGAGAACCGCTAGACTTTAGAATTCCCTTCCAGGTTCCTGCTTTCCCAACTGTATTGACATGCAGAAGTTCAAGTGTAACGTGAACCGACATTTTGCTGCTACACTCCCCACATAGTACCCCTGTAGCTTACGTCCCTGATAGTAGCCCCCTACATCAAAGTGGCAATGTGCCTTGTTTGGGGTGAAAATGTAATTTAAAAAAAAAACTAGCCTGGCTCAACGTTGCTTAACTTTGGTGATCTGTCGAGAACCTGTGTGTCAACGTGATTATGCTGGATATATATATATATTTTTTGGACACTTTGAAAAAAGTACTTCAAGGTGGTTACTAGTGCCAAAAACTTTTGAGATTGTAATTACGCAGTTGAGGAGTGAAAATCCACTACTAGTGTAATCATTTTTTTAGTTTGGCTTTGATAATTTTAGTTTTTTGTGATTTTTGTGAAAAACTATGTTAATTAAGAGCTATGTTCATGCATATGTTGCTGTATGCAAATTTTCAGCTTGCACACTTAGCTATCATTATTAGAATCAATTATCTGTTCTATTCTACTAGCAAAACTATCAAGTTTAATGAGGTAAAATGCATTCAAAAGAAGTCGTTTGTTTGGCATGGAAGAAGCGGGAAGATGTCCTCAGCATCAGAAGGATCGCCATGGATTTGAAGCTGTCAAAATCAACGGTCGAATACATGCTGAAGACAAATTCCGAGCGGAAAAAGAAGAGAGGGCGGAAAAGATCAATTGGCAAGAGGACTGAAAGGAGAATGAAGAGGATTGTGACACGGCTTTTGACATCTGGAGAAAAAGTTACAAGAAAAGCGAAGGAGAAATGTGAATTGGATGAAAACCTCCGAACAGTACAAAGAACGCTGCATAAGATTGGTTTGAAGTATGCAAAGGCTAAGAAGAAAATTACACTAACAAAGAAACACAAAGGGGCAAGACTGTAGAGTGCTAAAAGGTGGTTAACAAACTATGTTGACTTTAAGGAGGTTATATTTACTGATGAGAGGCGTTTCAAGTTTGGTGGGCCCGATGGATGGTGTACTTGGTCGAGAAGTGTTGAGCCTGTTGTAATGAACAAAAGACAGATGGGAGGAGGAGGAGTTATGGTTTAGGGTATGATCTTTGCTAATGGAAATATATGGTTGAAAGGACGACAGAACAGCGAAAGCTACAAACAGTTGCGGGACGAGAATGCCAAAGCCCTACCAAGGATAAGAAGAGAGATCGGGAATGATTTCGTTCTACAGCAAGACAATTACAGCATCTATGTGTCAAAATGCATGAAAGAATGGATGGCTAAAATGAATATGACTACTTTGGGATGGCCTGCAAAAAGTTCAGATCTAAATTTAATGGAAAATGTTTGGGAAATGTTTGCGCAACTTTTCTATGATTGACCTGAAATAACGAAAGAGGCTCAACTATGGGAACGAATACTAGATGCCAAAAAACAACTAATAGAAACACGTAGAGATGTTACTGTGCATATGTTTGATCATTATGAAGAGAGATTGATAAAAGTTATTGAGAAGAAAGGTGACATTACAGACTGTGGAGAAATGCGTGACTTACCTGGATAGACCACGTGCGGGTCGGTCACCGAAAATAAATAAAAAGAAAGAAAAGAAACGGTCAAGACTCGTATTTATAGAGTAGTGATCACGTGAGTTAGGAGAATATGCAAATAGAGGTGAACGATTTTGCCATATAAAAAGCCTGTGTTGTTAAGAGGAGGAGAAGACTGTTGGCAGAAGTCAGTGCTGTCAGACGTGCTTTAGAGTTTTGTTATTATATGCTGTGCTCGATTGTTGGGAGAGAGAGAAGAGGAGGAACCAAGAATACATTCTGCAGATACTTGATTTTGTGTTGGTTTTAAGCTATTTCGGCGTTTGGTGTGCGGTGACTAACAATGGACAGATTCGACATTCGCTTAATACCCGAGTTCGACGGATCTACCACTGGACCGGCTGTCATCGAATGGATTGAAAAGGCAGAGAAAATCTGTAAACTGTGCAAAATTAAAGAACCAGCCACAGTTATCCCTTTGAGGCTAACCGGAGGGGCCTATGCAGTCTACCAACAACTCGGGGATGAACCAGACTGGGATGAAATCAAGCAGAGCCTGTATACAGCGTTTGGTACAGATCCATTTGTTGCATGGCAACAGTTCACAAGCCGGACACTTCAACCCAAGGAAACAGTCGACGTGTACCTAGCCGACCTGCGAAAATTATCTGTACCGTTTGGTGGGGTCAACGATAAAATATTAAGCTGTGCTTTTTTGGTAGGCCTACCCGAGGAGGTCAGTAAACTGTTGCGGGCATCATCAAGAATCGATGAATTGTCAACTGATGAGTTATTGGCCCGAGCTCGAAACATCTGTAAGGAACAGGAACCAATTGCAGCAGCAGCTCGTTTTCGACATGGAGGCAATGTGGACTCTCTTCCAGATAGTAATAAGCATGCCACCCCAGTGTGCTATAAATGTGGGGAGGCCAATCATTTTGCTAAAGAGTGCCGGAGTGATAGGAGAGGTGTATATCCACAATCAAAGAGACCAGTGCAATGCTATCGCTGCAATAAGTTTGGGCACATATCTCACAACTGTTCGGGAAACGAAGTTGGGGGCAAGGTACTATCGCTACCCTTGCCCCCTGCCAACCAATAAACACAGGATTGCCTGTCATTAGCGTTAAACTTGATGATGTGCAGTGTTCAGCACTTATAGACACGGGGTGTTCCCGGTCTATAGTTAGTGCCTATTGCTGTCCGGTGTGGCGGAGGAACCCAGTCGGCGTTATGACCATCAATGGCTTATCACGGGTATGTTGTGGTGAAGGGACAGTCACAATCTGTACTGAGAAGGGTGACACAGCTAAAGTTGACGTTCTGGTGATGCAGGAGAAACCCCTTGGGTACGACATGTTGCTTGGAATTGATGCAATACAAGCACTAGGAGGCGTTACAATCACAGCAGCTAGAGGTATCAGGCTTGGAGAAGGGAAAGACGTCTGTGCAGCCATGTCGATTGAAGAAAAGGACTTCTGTGCTACATTTGATGACAATGAAAGGGTGTGGACTGCAAAGTGGAAATGGGCTATGGGCCAGGAACCAGATCGGCTGTGCAACACGATTCCAGAGTATGCAGTTTCTACCAAGAATAGGGCCGCATATGAAGAAGAACTTCAGATGTGGATTGACAATGGTTGGTTAATACCATACCCACAGGAACGTCTGGGACCACCCAAGGGATTAATTCCGCTCATGGCTGTTGAACAACCTACCAAAGAAAAAATTCGTCCCGTAATGGATTACCGAGAGTTGAATCGGCATGTTGATGCGTTTACCGGAAACGCAGATGTGTGCGCTGCTAAACTGAGAGAGTGGCGTCAAAAAGGGAGCAATGTAGCACTTCTGGATCTAAAGAGGGCCTACCTGCAGATACGTGTCCATGAGTCATTATGGCCGTTTCAGACAGTACTACTCAAGGGAAAACTATATTGTTTGACACGTTTGGGTTTTGGCCTAAACGTAGCACCCTTGATTATGACAACCATTATTAAAACTGTTTTGATGCAGAATGAGACCACAGCAAAAGCTGCTTCAGCCTACATAGATGACATCTATGTTAATGAGGACATAATGTCTGCGGATGCAGTTCGAATAAAACTGAAAGCGTTTGGGTTAATAAGCAAAGACCCTAAGCGCCTAAAGGATGGAGTGCCCGTGCTAGGCCTCGAGGTCTGGGAGGAGGGCAATACGTTGCGATGGAAGCGAGGGAGCCCACTTCCAAAGTTACCCAATGTATTAACAAGACGTACTGTGTTTTCTATCTGTGGTAAATTGGTAGGACATCTACCTGTCTGTGGATGGCTCCGATCGGCAACAGGAGTGGTGAAAAGACGAGTGACTACAGTAACAAAAGGATGGGACGATGTTGCGGATGATGATTCTCTCCAACAAATGATGGCTGAAATGTTGTCCAGAGTGCATAGGAATGACCCTGCCCGGGGTGAGTGGCAAGTGTCTGGAAACGAACTAAATGCATGGGTTGACGCAAGTTCGTTGGCTACAGGTGTCGTGTTGGAGCAACTAGATGTTGTTGTGGAAGATGCATGCTGGCTTCGTCCGAAAAATGATGCCCAACATATAAATTTGGCAGAACTTGATGCCACGTTAAAAGGTCTTAATCTCGCATTGCAATGGCAGACTAATGTTGTGCATCTCCACACTGACTCATTGTGTGTTTACCATTGGTTAACCGACACCTTGACTGGAAAGGCTCGAGTTAAGACTAGAGCTGCAAGTGAAATGCTAGTACGAAGGAGACTAGCAATAATTAAGCGTCTAGTTGACGAATACAGCTTGCAGGTAGACATTACGTTAGTCTCGTCGATGCAGAATTTGGCTGATAGCTTGACTCGAGTACCAAAGAGGTGGATCGATGCAATGAGGCAGGGATCCGATCTTCAACAACAAACATGCGCGACTGTAACGGATCAATTAACACCTGACCAGATCCGTATGATACACCAGCAGATTGGACATCCTGGAATTCAGAGGACTGCATATTTTGTCCGAAGAGTATGCCCTGCAACTACAAAAGCATCAGTGAAAGCAGCCATACGTTCGTGTGAAGAGTGTCAGAGAATTGATCCGGCACCATCCCAATGGCAAAAAGGGAAGCTTGAGGTTGAGGGCAACTGGCAGCGAGTAGGGATGGACATAACACATTATGGGGACAAACATTTTTTGACCATGACAGATTGTGGCCCGACGCGTTTCACAATATGGCGCCTGTTGACACGACAGGATGCAGCCAGCATTATACAACAGTTGAGAGCCGTCTTTTTTGAACGTGGTGCCCCGATTGAAATTCTGACTGATAATGCCGCCACATTTCGATGTCAAGAATTTCAGAAATTCGTGCACGAATGGGGGATTAAAATGCATTATCGGTGTGCATATTATCCCGAGGGTAATGGTATAGCAGAACGGTGTCACCGCACCATCAAAAGAATTGCAGCCAGGATGCAGTGCTCTATTCCAGAAGCTGTGTACTGGTATAATATAACACCCAAGGACAATGCAACACCAGCAACTGCACCAGCCAATGGGATTTACCAATATGAACAGCGTGTGAAAGGAGTTGATGCCATACCATCAGTGGTGAGTGTTGTCAATACACCATATCAGGTGGGAGACCTTGTTTGGATAAAACCCCTGAATGCTGGGTGCACTACGAAATTTTTCCGGGGAAAAATAGACGAAATCATAAGTCCTCAGACCATGTTGATTGGTGACATACCACGTCACGTAAAACATATCCGCCCTTGTTATACCTCTTCCGATTCTGAGGACGATGAGGAGGATCACACACCGTTCAGAGATAATCCTGATCACTTACTGCCCCTTCAGGTGAGCATAGAAACACCACCAACAGAACCAGACGAGGGAATGATGGGACATACTGATGACAATAGTGAGGAGAGCGATGGACACAAGGAAGTAATGCCTCATCGAAATACTCGACAGAGACGAATACTGCCCACCCCCCGTGATTGCGAAACCCCGCGAGAAGGGATGATGGAGCACACCGAGGAGATGACGCCTCCGATTCTTCGGAGAAGTACCCGACAAAGACGGATACTGCCCCCCTGCCCTGATTGTGAGACACCGCCTATGGAACCACGAGACGGGATAATGGAACAGACTGGTAGTAATGATGGTGGTAATGAAGAAAACAGCAATGAGGAAATGCTGCCCCCGATTCTTCGAAGGAGTACCCGCCAACGACGATTGCCCGCATGTCCTGTTTGTGATCATGAGATCAGGGGGGAGTGTGGAGAAATGCGTGACTTACCTGGATAGACCACGTGCGGGTCGGTCACCGAAAATAAATAAAAAGAAAGAAAAGAAACGGTCAAGACTCGTATTTATAGAGTAGTGATCACGTGAGTTAGGAGAATATGCAAATAGAGGTGAACGATTTTGCCATATAAAAAGCCTGTGTTGTTAAGAGGAGGAGCAGACTGTTGGCAGAAGTCAGTGCTGTCAGACGTGCTTTAGAGTTTTGTTATTATATGCTGTGCTCGATTGTTGGGAGAGAGAGAAGAGGAGGAACCAAGAATACATTCTGCAGATACTTAACTTTGGTTGGTTTTACGGTTTTTCAACGATGTCTGAAAAATAATGTCGCGTGTGTTTTGAAAAAATGATGAAAATTAAATATTTTTTCTTACCTAATCGATTTTCTTCCATTTTTATTACAGGTATTGTCTTTATATGTTTATGCTATTCTATTGAAGGAATTTCGTCCCTTTATGGTACTCGGAAAATCGAATACTAAAGTCCGAAAAATATTGTCGGACCCTTGTGTGTGTGTATATATATATATATATATATATATATATATATATATATATATATATATATATATATATATAAAGGGCGGTCAATTGGTATCTAAATGATAATTTAAAGTTTTTAAAATGATTTTTGAATTACAACCCATTAAAATTAAAAGATAAAAAATATTTGAATTTATAAACATAATCATAACATATTTGATTATTCTCTATTGGACATAGTAAAAAACACACGTGGTAAATGAGAGCGTTAATAATAATTAAATTTTCCTGACTATTCATGTGTGTAAGTATTTATTACGTCTAGTATTGAGAATAATAAGGAAATCGTGCATAAATAAGCTTATATATAACAATGTAGTCGTAATATATAAAAATGCAATTTTTAATCTTTCCGTTCGTAACAAATGCAGCGTTTTCATTGGATAATCATCTTTGTTTATTGTCAAATGAAAATAAACAGTGAATCTCGCGAAATGTCTGCTACTGAAAGAATTATCGGGTCAGATAGAATATGTAGTTGATAGAATCGATTAGAATTATTTTTATGTAAAGAATACTGAGTGAAAATGTACTGACGAGGTAGAATCAAATATCGATTTTTCAAGTGCACTGCTATTGCAGTTTGACTTTTCTTTACATATGGGATATATTAAATGTATTCTTATGATTCATTCTTTTCTAGGGCGATTCTGGTGGTCCATTGATGTGTGAAGTAAACGGTTCTTACTACCTTGGAGGCGTCATGTCATGGCTTATCAATAACTGCTCAGCGAAAGGTTTTCCGAATGTATTTTCTCGCGTACAGAGTTACCTGGATTGGATCCATCATAACATCAATTACTACCACTGGTGGCGCTACAGTTAAATCATGAAGACATGAATTCTCGTGCAGAGAAGAGAATACTTGTTCATATCTGTGAATACGAAAAGCAATCGATCGAGAAAATGAGAACATTTTTATTGATCTATTGTTTGAAGGAAAAGTTTAAAAAGAAAGTATAACTATTTGATTTCGTTGTTAAAAATGTTGTTATAAAGAAGTCGTGAATTTTAGGGGAAACAAGGAATAAATTGTACAAATTACGAAAGTTTAATGGGAATATCGGATTTGAGCTTAACTCTCAAAACATCTTAATGGAAATAGAACGCTTTAACGTTTTAATGCTTTCAATGTTGTTTAGAAAAGTTTTAGATTGGAATGACGACGATGACTATGAACTGAAAACCTGGGTATGACAAGTTCGGTCTCAATTCGTTCCACAGAAACAATTATCAAATTTATGCTTAACTGTCAAAGCATATAAATGACGCTTTAACATTTTGATCCTTTCAATGTTAGTATAAAGGTTAAGTTGGGAATGACGGTGACTAAGTACTTAACGACATGAACTGAACACCTGGGTATGTTACGTTTATATCCAATTCGTTTCACAGAAACGCTTTCATCAAACTAACACTTGATCTCGTGTCTAACATCCTGGAAAGAAGGGAAATAAAATAGAAGTTAAGATTTAAAACTTATTATTATAAACCTTAAGCATTAAAAACAATTTAATGGAGATATAAAGCAGTGACAAGAAGAGAGAGGTGACAATCTAATGACCATATGTGTTCAGATTGAGGGGGGCATTCAAGCATATTCAAACGATTTCTCTTTTTGATAATATTTCTTTTTACGAGAACTTATGTTTAAGTCTTTTGGGGCATATAATCAAGATGGGCCCGGGCATCATCGAGTTAACATAAGACTATTGCACCTCATCGATATAAAGCATTTTAATGTGAATATAAACCTTAAGCTTTAAAACATTTTAATACGAATATGAAACTTAAGTTTTAGATTATTTTAATGGGAATATAACACTTAAGCTTGAAAATATTTTAATGGGAATATAAAACTTAAGCTTGAAAACATTTTAATAGTAATATGGAACTTTTAGACATTTAAATGGGAATATAAAGCTGAAGCTTTAAGACATTTTAATGGGAATAAGGAGTGCATGCGTTAAAATATTTTTAATGGGAATATAATACCTAGCATTTATATCCCCATTAAAACATTAATGGTAATATAAATGTTAAGTTCTATAATAACAATAAAATGTTTTTGGTTTTATATTTTTGTTTAATCTTGAGGTGCGTGACGTCATTATCATCACGGCTGTTTAAACATTTATAACAACGAAATAAAAATAGTTATACGTTGAGACTTTAAATGGAAAGTCAATATATGAATACAAAAAATAAGAGAAAACGACACAAAACTGAAAGTGAAATATGACAGTTCAAAATAAATACTTTGATATTCTTATCTATCAGGCAAAAATAGGTATCGAATACAAAAATTATGGAAAATTATCGAAAGTAGAAATTTTGCAATTAGTACGAACACATTTACTTGCTTTTCTCTCCTGCTCTCTATTTTAAAGACGTAAAATGCATTCGTGCTAATGAAGAATCGGAAATAACCGATAAAGCTGATTGACATTTTCAATTAAAATTCTAATCAGTAATTTTCCGTAATCTTTTGTGTATATCTATCTATCTATCTATCTATTGTCTGATACGTAAATTTATCAAAGATTTTTGATCATTCATTTTAAACCGCCGTATTTCCCCTGTGTATGTCTACCTACAAGCACGCCCTTTTTCTCTCAACTGATTCAGAATGTGACGTTTAACCCAGTAACCATTGTTTTCTGATTCGCATCATCAGTCGGCATTCCCTGTTGTGAAAAACTCTATGAAAAGCTGGCGGAGAAGTATTATTTCAGCAGCGCCATAACTGCCTCATATCTTTTAATTTGTGTCTCCTTACTCGTATCAAAGTAAAAACGGAAAAAGAAAGAAAAAACAGTTACTTCACAAGATCCAATCATTCTCTCTTATATTAAACCTGGAAATTTATTTTCCTAATAAAACATAATTTATTGAAAAATTGCTAAACTTTTCATTAAAACAAGAATAAACGTAGAATAGATTTGAGGCTACAGGTCCTGCTATAACAAAGCCGTTTACCGGGAAGAGTAACTTGGTTTCTCTATACCGTGGAGACAACGGTTATTACGTCCTTGGCATGATAACCAGCTCCCGGGTGTTAAACACGATAAAATGATAGGTACATCCCCTCTATATCAAGGGGTTGGTACGACGTATGTTACGTTTGCTTGGCAGGTTTTCTCTTCAAGTTATCGGCGTCATTACTGGTACGACTTTTTTTCCATAGAATTAATTCTCTCCGTAGAAGGTGCTTTGGTACTGGAATTGAACACTGTATAAAATAAGCGAACAACGAATGTTTTTATAAAAATATTTTTTTTATATAAACATTTAAAGAATCACTTCAAGAACTCAAGAGTTGAGATACCATACAACTATCACCCGTCAAGCCGCACTTCTCAACATTTTATGACCCCCGCTAACACCGGCCAAGTTCCAATTGCTTGGGACCGAGCCCCAGTTCGAACTTTTTTGTGACCGACTCGAACAAAGTCTAAGTTCAAACTGAATTACAAATCTTCTTTCGTGGCGAAAGATAAGAGAGAGGGGGATAAGGGAATGGCATGAATACATGTATTGTTATTAAATTTGGGCGGATTGTTCTGAGTTGTAATCTTTACGAAACCGATGTCAGTCAGCATTGATTTGACCTTTTTTAACCCGACTACATTCGATTTTTGTTAACAACTGTCAGTCTGTGTCAAGTGAAGGGTTGCCGCATTCAACATGTTTTCCATGACCCTTTTTTCAACTATACATGCCTCCCTCTGAGGACAAGAAAAGTTGGGTAGAAAGTTTTTAAATGTGAGGAGCTCTTTGTCATCGTACCACACTGTAATGAATAAGTTAATATTGGGTTATGCTTGAAAAGGTTTTATTCTACTAAGAACTACGCAGGAAACGAGTCTCCGCGAGAACAATGGCTGTCTAAAAGAAAAAATGAACAAGAAGTAATTTGTTCGAGGAAAACTACATAGTACCCCTGTAGATTTGATCCCAAATAATGCCTTAATGCCTCGTTTGTGATGAATTAACATATATATATATATATATATATATATATATATATATATATATATATATATATATATATATATATATATATATACATATATATACAAGCGCACGCGCACAAAATTGTTCATTTGAAATGTGCTTATGCCTGTAATTTATGAATGTGTATATGCGTGCAACAGTGCAAGCGTTTGTGTGAGTGTGTATTACTTTGCTTTAGAATACATAAGTGTATGAATGTGTGCGCCGCTTTTTGTAAATGTGCGTAAATGTGCGTAAATGTACGACTGTGTGTGTGTAATTGCGTGAGTTGAGAATGGGTTAGATGCTCCTGACCACTTTGTGACAGCATAGGTATTTATGTGTGTCGCATTTTGTAAGGATGCGTAAGAATGTGTGTGGAGGAGTTAAAAATGAATAGCAGCCTCCTGAATTTCCTGAACCCCAAGGGAGCGAAAGAGATCGAAACATTGTCCTCCAGTTAACCATGCGCTGATTATTTTCCCATCTACTTTTAGGCGAATATCTGAGCTTAAGCTTATATTTTATCGGATCTAAACAAATGGTTTTATTTTAGCGTAGAAAAGAGCATTTACAACCGCCAAGTTGTGGCAGATGTGTGATAGTTATTTTTGCTTTTTCGTTAAATATGACTCTGGAGTTGGTAACGAAAGAAAAATCTTATTTCGTTTTTAGATGGAATTTGTGGCCGTGATCGTGGCTTGTGTATTTTCGCCCACGCCGGTTGTCAGAGAATATTGGGCTACATGTCAGTCTTATATTTGTAATTTAATTTTAAAATGCTGTACCTAAATAATTACCTGAAAGTGAGTATATGTATTTCTATTTGAAAAGTTCGAATGTGTAACGTGGCAAATACAATTTTTCAAATTAAAAAAAATTAAGTTTACAAAGACGAATATTTTCAAATCTAAAATTCGACAGTAAATTCTTATTTAAATTAAAAATCGGAATCTTTACTTATATATAAAAGACACTGTGTGTGTGTGTGTGTGTGTTTTGTATAGAGCTTCCTAGAAAACACTAATTCCGGACAACACCAGTAACCTTGCTAGGCTAAGAATAGAAATATCGTTTTGGTAAAATAACTTTAGTTGAAAGTTTATGACGTAAATAGTTAAGCGATATGTTTATAGATTTAGCTGTAGTTAGCTATAAACACAGGAATTTAGAAATCAAAAACAATAATCGATAAGTGACATTGATCATGCCACATTTAGATAAATGACCGGAGGTCAGGTTAAGGAGACACTTTCTTTTAATCGGCTACATCACCGGAAAAGAGAAAACGAGAAGTTTTAGAACAGTCTAGTAGTTTTCGGCACTCCATTGGGATGTGAGAGAGCCTGCTCCAACTCAGCCTAGAAGCAGAGGCTGAAAGACAAGAATATGTAGACACATTATTGTCCAATTTCTACTGTACACTCTTTAACCCTTATCCTCGAGTGGCCTCTTGGCCTTGATAAGTGGTGATACCTATGTAAAAAAAAAAAAAAAACATAAAGCAAGCTCCTGGGGAAACATGAAACAACTGGAATAGAAATATATATAAAATATAAACGGTTGTACGTGTGGTCCTTTAGAAACAGCCATCAAGATTCCAGTATGTTTCATTGTATGTTGTAAACTGTCGTACATGTGCATTTCATCTCACACCCAACAGCTGTGAACGACACCGAAGAAGACGCCGGCCATTTATAAAGAAAGATATGAACTCACCTCTCATATATTCCATCTTCTAATATGAACCCCCTATTCAACATTCGTCCCCCATGGACGCGAAAATGGCAAGGCCGATTTTTTTAATTTCACACAAATGTACTTTATGTGCCTGAGAATGTTCTTAGATAGGTTTTGTATCATATTAAGTATCGATAATCGAAAAAGTCCAATTAAAGAAGAAACAGTCCAATTTTTACCTTAAAAAGTTAAGTTAACTCCCTTATACAGCATAACATCACAAGTGAATTTGAGAAGTTTTATCACCGCACATGCAAAGGATCCCGGCATATAAAATCAACAGTATGTTCTTTGATAAGATGGGGCGCGTCCAAAATGAATGTTTCTGTTTAGAGCACAACTGAACCATAATACTTGATTTGTGCATTTTAAACTTTAATTCAAACCAATATATAAACTAAGCCGCTACGGGGAGGCATGTGAAGCTTCCTCCCGATGCACCGCGATGGGCCCCCGACTAGAGCAGGTAATCAATCCATTTGATTGAAAAAATTCACTGATTTAGATGACAATAAAAGTACTGAAAGAGTGGAACGTTTGTTAATATTCATTCAATTCAGTGCAACGTCGGGTCTCCCTGTTCGTATTAAATAAACTAAACTTTTAGCCATTTAAAAACGGGTAAAAGTTATAGCCCGTTTGCTTCGAATGAGTGCTTCACGCCAAACTTCTACAGTAGATATGGCATTGTGGTGACTAATTCCAATTAATCCCTGTGCATCAAACGGGTGCCATAATTACTTTCAAAGGTCCAAACAAAATTCCAGTCGGATCAACCCAGTAGATTCTGAGAAAAAGTAGAACAGACAGACAGACAAACACACGGATCAAGCGAAATATAATAAAGATATCACATTAATTTAATCAAATGAATTGAACTGTGCCAGGACGATGTAATGTTATACTTTTGGTGACCGTAATTAAACAATTTAAAAAATGGCGCTTACCGTGTTTTACATTCGGATTCTTCGTTTATTTATTGGCAAGCTAAAAAATAAATAAACAAAATTACAAATATATAAATGTTTAAGAAGGCTGATAGCAATGTATGATACAAGGATGGTCAAGTGATTTGACGTACAAACGGAAACAGACAACCAAAGACAGCATTTAAATTACAAATCCTTGTATGCCCATTTGCTTTGCAAATCATTTTTCACATATAAATCAGTAAATATGGAATTACTGGGATAACCGAAGTACTTAATGTCTTTGATAATTTCGAGAGTAAAACTCTCTTTTTCAAAACGAAAATAGACCAAAACTTTTCCATATAAACAAAACAATGGATATAAATTCAAAACAGCTATTATGCAGACGAATAACGGGGGAACAGTTAATTTTGTTTTAATTGTTTTTGTTTTTTTTAATATCATTAAAGATTAAACATTTTTGTTGATTTCACTATTAATTTGTTATTAATATTATTCCGATTTTTTAAAAATATTTATTGTTTTAATATTTATATAAATAATAATAATAATAATAATAATAATAATAATAATAATAATAATAATAATAATAATAAAGGGTCAGGGAGGATGGAAAGACCGAGGAAAGAGCGCTGGCCAGACTTCTGCTGGACAAGCGCGAAGAGAACTGGGATCGTGGGGAGGCTTAGTGCCACTCAAATTCCAGTATAAACCAATGGCCACTACCAGCGAGAAATCAATGGTATCCGGCTGTTGCGATGACGGAAATTTATTTGCAAATGCTATCGAAGGAGGTGGAGAGAGCTGGACGTCTGAGGAGACTTGTTGTCACTCAGCTTCCAGAGAACACCACAGGTCTCCAAACCGATCGTTTGTTGACTTGTGTGAAAGCTCCATGTGAGCCAATAATATTCAGGAAGAGACATGAGGGGCGCGTTTAAAGGGAGATAAGCAGTTAACAATTGACGTAGGCGACCTCCCCATAATCGACTGAAAGCAGTGTATATAAAGAAATCACACATGTGTCCAATTTTAAGTAGTAATTTTGCGTTAAAACTAATAAGTAAATGGAATCATGTTACGACGTTTACATTCAAGCATTACGAATTTTCGTGTTTTACATCAGTTTAGTTTTGTTTATTTTTATTTATTTTATAATCTAACTATTTAATTGTTAGTAGCTTTAAGGTTTAAAGGTTATAAACAAGACATTGAAAAATTGATTTGGAATGACATTACGCCGTACTGCTCTGCTACATCAGGAATTAGGACGCTTCTATATTATACAAACGAAAAAATATTGAATTTGGAGTGTAGCAAATGATATCTACATAATTGTCAAGTCTCAAATAGTGAGATATTCAAAAATTATGACAAACGATAAGGTAGAAAAATAATTATTAAGGAAAAAAGAAATTTGTGGAAGGTAGCAAAATCACTATATTATGCTTACTAAAGAAAAAATAAGTTGACAGGGGAGATAATTAAGGTCTGCTGCTTACGTCACGTGATGAACGTGATTCAAAATGTCAGACAAAATTTATTCCTCATTATAAACTTTATCGAAAATACTTTTTCATCGATAATTATTTTTCTACCTCATCGTTTTTCGTAATTTTTGGACATGCAACTACTTCAGAACTGAAAATTACGTAGGTATCATTTGTTTCACTGGAAATTCAATATTTTTCGTTTGTATAATATAGAAACGCCGAAACTGATTTAAAAACATAATTATATTTGAATCTATATTCGAGATTCCATTATTGAAATAATGTTTGACTTTTTTATAGAAACAAAAGATTTTTTTTAATTAAAAAAAATGGTGATTTTTAGTAGTGATAGGACGATTCCAATATCTTTCTTGATTCCGATATAATTACCGATTCTGTTCTAAATTACCGATTCTGATTCTTTTTAATTTTCTAAATATAGAGGAGTTTTTATGAGGGAAGGGCTGGTTACCGCAGAAGCCCATGTAATATGATCATATATTTCTGCAAACATAAAAATACACTTGTTGGGGTGATCTACTTTTAGTTTCACTGGTTGTTTAAAATCAATAAATATTTATCATTTAATTAAAAATACGAACCATGGAAAATTACGTTTTAAACAAAAACAAACGAATAAAAACAATAAAGATTTATTTTTGGCGTCGAAAAATAAATACGAATTTTTCCGATTATCATTTTTATCCAAAAAAGTTCGAATTTTTTTTTTTTTTTTTCGATTAATCATCTCAATACTAAAACTTCAATTTACAATTACTTCATGCTATTTTTTTTTTTTGGGGGGGGGGTCGAAATGTATTTCATATTTATGTTATTATTTATCTATGTATATAAATGCCTTATTTAAACTTTATAAATGGTTGTGTAATCTGTTAATATTAAACTTTATATTTCCACTTGCAAACGCGTTTTGTTTTCGTTGTCTTGTATGCATGCATGTGGGTTCTCGGTCGCGTTATTTTGTAATGTTGTTGTTCTCTTTAATCGACCACCATGTCGACAGGTTCTCAATAGACAGCACCAGACACAGTTGGCTCTCAGTACTCGGCACCGGACACAGTTGTCTCTAAATACACGGCACCAAACACAGCTGGCTCTTAATACATGGCACCAAACAGCTAGCTCTCAATACACAGCACCAGACGCAACTTCCTCTCAGTAAACGACACCAGACTCAGCTGGCTTTCAATATACTGTACTAGACTCAGCTGCCAGGCTGGCTGGTTCGCTTCCGAAAGTGTAAGAGGAAGAGACTTGCATGCTTGTCGAGCATCTTCCTAATCGCCATGTGTCTTTTCCCTTTTCTTCTCTTTGCTTCTTCTCTTCTTCCTTCCGATCTTTATGCTTATATATGCATTCTATTCGGTGACGTCACGCTCACGTCACAGTTTAAAATGCTTACTTAGCACGTGAGTCATTGTTTAATGGCAGAGCCAGATTGTGTTACAATTTCCCATACAGAGAACTCAACGCAAGTGTGAAGCAGATGTAATCATCTGCTTTGAAACCAGTTTGGATTGACTCTGACCAAATCAACATAAAATAAGTATAACTAATAATCGGTTGAACAGATAGAAAAGCAAATGAAATTAAATTCATGTATTTTTTCGACTTTATTTCCCGAAAGACTTCTTCAGAATGAAATATGATTTTGATTGTTAAGTACTTCATTCCCTAAATCCTGATTGAAATAAATTTATAAAGGAAAAATTTACAGAATATATTGAAGGAGAAACGTAAATGTGTAAAAAGAATTCTTAAATTTAATATTAAAATTTTAAAATGGTGCAATAAATAAATAAATAAGTAATTAAGATCTTCAACTTAACATATAGAAAATAAAATAATTATAACCTACGTAGGAGAAATAAAAGTAGTGTTGGTTTTAATAATTGTTATGGATGATAAAATTACACCCAAGTAATTTAAGCAGCACAAGAATGAAAAGAAAATCTAAACTTAAATAACTGCAAGATACTGTGACAAACAGGCTAAGATGGAATAAAATAAATTTAATCAAAATATAAAGTTAAAAAATAAAGGAAAAATTAAACTAAGATTGGCATAAAGAAGTTAATATTAGAATTATAAAATATGATTAATAAATACCAAAGCCAAAATATTAAAATAAGAATGCCTAAAACTTAGAGAAATTGGTAAATTGATAAAAATTGATTAAACATAGTTATCTCCCTTACAACGCGAAGAATTTAAGAATGTTATTGAAGTGAAATTAAAATAGAATACTTTTATAATAATAAAAATTAAAAAGACAAATTTAAAATTAAAATTACTGACATAATACGTGTGAAGTGAAGATAAATTTTAATTAATAACTTTTTAAATTAACCTTTTAATTTGTCGAAAATTCTCCAACACCAAAGATGTATAAATCAGAGTTGGGTCTGGTATAACGGTTGCAAAATTTTCCAAGATCGCGACCCCCAGCTCTGTTAGAAGTCAAGAAACACAAAACCCGTGCGTCTGAACTCTAGCATTCGTAACAAAATAATGTTTGCTTGAAATACCGCTGTCCCAATGGAAGCAATCCTTTAAATAACCAGTAACTGTCATACCTATGCAATCACTTTCAGCAGCAGATATAAATTAGAATTAAAATGTCACTAGGTTTTCACAGTCCAAAACGAATCCGATCCTCCTCCAATCTCCAACCTCCTCAAGTCAAGTAAGTTATTTAACTTATTTTTCTCACAAATTACAATTTCTTATTAACAAATAAAATATTAAGCAAAATCAGTTATGAGATCGTAGATGTAAACAAAACTGATACGAAACTATCCTAGATCAAAGAGATAATAGTTAGGACATATAAATTTAAACTAGAATTCGAGAATGTAGTTTAGTATTTAGAAAATAAATCAATTAAATAAATAATTTGGAGATGAAAAATAATTACTTAAATTAAAAAAAAAACAATGAGGATTAATGACGATTCCAACATTTTTCCCGATTCCAATACATTTACCAATTCCATACTAAATTCCCGATTCCGATACGGTTACAGCTTCTGATTCTTTATAAATCTCTAAATGTTTAGTATAAGGTTGTTAATTTTTTCTCGATTACCATAAAAATACATGTTAAATATGCATATATCTTCTCTAACATAAAAATACACTTGTGTGTGTATGTGGGAGGGGGTGATTTATAAATTTTAATTTTACTGGTAATCTAAAATCAATAAATATTGACTGTTTTATTTTTACTACCAGCAGTGGGAGATCTTGTTTTAAAAAAATCAAATAAAAAACCTAATTAAAGGAATCGTTTTTTGGCATTGAAAAATAGGGAGACATTTTTCCGATGCTGATTCCGATACTCCCAAAAGTTCCAACTTTTCCGATTTCCAATTCTGATTCCAATTAATCGTCCCAACACTAGTATATAGATGTGTGTGTGTGTGTGTGTGTGTGTGTGTGTGTGTGTGTGTGTGAACAGGGACGCTCTGTGGTTGCTTATTAAAATCTCTCAAAATGTACGGCTTTCCAACAAAATTTTACGATTAATTAGAAGATTTGAACAGATAAATATTTTTAATAAAATAAAAACGAAAATCCACATAATGTTGACATCTTAATAATAAAAGAGATTTATTTCAATAAACAATCGATCAACAGTAAAATATAAAAATATTAAAAAATAATCTAAAAAATTATGGCAGCTCTGCTTGAAACATTATTTGAAAATAAGTATGTAGATCTTAATAAGGCTGTTTGCAATGCAGGAAGAATAACGGAAAGGTGAAAAGGAACATGAATGAGAACAAATAATTGGATCAAAGGGAAGGGGAGTAATCCTGGGAAAGGAGTGGCACACTTCCCTACATCTCGGTAATAAAATGGAAACTTTTAGGTCGCCTTCCCTATGGTCGACCTCTTTACAACTGCTGTTATTACGATTACTATGGTAGACATGATACCAAAATACCACATTCACTCTATGGGGTCTATCCGACTTAGGTGATCACAATTAAAAAAAAAAAAAAATTTTCCAAAAATTCACAAAAATTTCATCGTGAAGAGTGGAATAATATTTACAATATTTAAATAAAACCCCCCAAAAAACGGATAGAAAAAAATGTGGTTTAGTAAAGCCCTCTCAATCTTCTAAGTGGTAACTGTAAAAACAAGCAAGCTGCTTTCTAAATTGGAGTAAGTGGGATGTCAAAAATAAAGCAGATCAAGATACAATATGGGAATGGATTGTTGAAATTCGCTGGCCAGAAGCACTGCCGACTGTTTATAACAAAGGTTGATGGGAGTTTGAGAGTTATTAGTCCAGACGTGAACTTTCTGATGGAAGTTTGAGTTTGCCCCGGAAATTTTATTTGCACAGATGCGGCAAATTCAGTTCCAGTTGGAAAATTGTTCAGACAATCTAATTCTTAAGGGAAGCTTTTCCCACTCATCTATCTGCAGAAATGTATTTTGAGGGAACTCATACTGCTGTGGTTTAATCCCCTTAAATAGGATCTTGAATTATGTTCCCTGGTTGGGAACTTTGTCAGAAGGAAGAACCGGTCACGGGATATTCTTCCCATCATGAACTTTATTGAACTTTTCAACGTTCTTGTGATAGGATTAATCGCAAATCTAACAAGACTTGACTTCTTGACATGCCTCAGTCAGGAAGGATTATCATGGAGGCCATTTACAGCTTTGAAGCACGTTTTAAACGCAATGCTTTCTGCAACACAGAATTCAATTAAAAAAATACATTCAACGTAAGTGTTTCTGGCTTGCAAATTTCGTATCTTCAGAGTTTTTTTTACCTCTGTAGAAAAATTTTTCTACAGAATGGTGTCCTTTAAAATATGACAGCAGTTTAGGGTGACCGATGGGCAAAATAAAATGTGGGGAATGGGCATCTATGAAGGCTCTGTAGTGAAAAAAACAAAACAAAAAAAAACAGGACTTATTTATTCTACTACCTAAGGGTCTTTAAAAAATAAGGGATTGTTTCTGTAGAACCCAGGATAGCATGTGTCATGCTTAAGTAAGGAACACGAGCTTGTACCTGGTCCCTTGATGGATGCACAAATTAGTGCACTTTGACTTTGCCGATAAGCATACATAAAACAGCAAACCAAAAAAAATGTTTGTTGGTTTTACAAAGCCAAAGAAATATTTCTCTGATTTAACTGAAGGTCAAAGGTTAACAAAAGAGTTTTGATATAATAGTTTTTATGGGATAAAAGAGAAACTAAAAAAGTGTGCGAGAAGGTGAGAGAAAAAGGCAAAGTAGATAAAAAAAAACGGATGGAGGGGAGACGATGGGAGAGAAAGATAAAGATACCAAGAGAGAGGGGGGATAATAAGTGAACAAAGAGACATGTTATTTCCTTCCTAAAAAAACAATTTTGTCATTGTGAACCCCCTCCCACCAATCTCTGTAACTTAACTTTAACATAAGCCAATGCAAACGTTGGCTAAATCATCTCTTAGGCAATCCTTGTTTGATCAAATTGTGGTTGAGGATTTTAAAACAAGAACAGAGGATTCGTATTATTTGGATTATTCAGAATACTGTTCTAATCGTGGATGTTATTCTCACAACTTTTCGACCGATGGAACCTCCAACCTTCTTTAGATATGTCTTGTCGAATTCAGGAATTGTTTTGCCCAACCCGTGATGTAATGGATAAAGTTCCAAGTAAAATTCAGTTTTAAGTGACACTCTTCTGGAGGTTAAAGGTTCAATCATCAGTGCTGGCTAAGAATACAATTGTGAATTATTTAAGATTTCTACCCGGTCATATCTGATGAAACAAGAGCATGCTACCCCCGTGGATTAAATAAAGGGTTCTGTTTAAAATTCTGTCCAGATTTCCAAGTTCGACAGAGAGGTTTCCAGGTTCAACAAGATACACTTCGGAGATTTGTGGCAACTCCAGCGAATGGGTTTTGCAGGTTTAATAGTTAAATATCTTTCAGAATTTTAGGAATTTAACTTGACTATATTCTATAAACAATAACAAGAAGGAATTTTACATGAATAAAACCAAACATATTTTCAGCTCAAAGTTGATTGACGCAAGCATACAGCTTACCTCCCAGCTCGTCCAATCATACGTCATTTCTAAGACGAGTTGAGCACATGACGAAGTAAACAAAAAGGTTGAACCCAAACATTTCTGTCTCTTTTCTCTCTCTTCCATATTTGAATCCAGAACTGACAGCACGCATGCAATAGCGCCCCAACAGGAGCCTGTTGGCACTAAAAAGGTGACTAAAGTCAACTTAATGAGGACACACACAACATTTAAACATTCTTTCAATTTTTTTTTAATAAAAAGCAATGAACGGTCTCTTTAATAACTTTTAATTAAGAAAATATAATTCATATATTTTAGCGGAAAAGTTTTGATAGAATATTTCAGACCCATGTGACACATGGCACTAAAACTGTTGCTATTGGAACTCTTCTATAGGGTGGAATGATAAAATTGTCGCCATAGAAAAACGACATGATTCCATTTCCTTTTGATGAAAACCAGTTTTCTTTTTGTGTTGCAGACCATCTACTAGTCGGCCAGTTGTGTACAAATCCCAAGAGTGATAGGAGCCTTCTATCATGTCTGAAAGTGACACAATGTTCAATGAGCAAGATCAGAGATGCGCCACTGTACAACTCATGATCTCTACCAATCCAAGTTATGACAAGAGGACCATTGCCAGCACATTCAAAATGCAAATCTGGACAGTTCAACACTTGAGGGCACAGCTCAATGCAATGGACGACTCTTTGGAGGTGGTGGAGCAGAAACCCAAGGCCAAGAACACCGGCAGAAAGACTTGGACCGAGGAGTTCATCGAAAAGGTCCAGGAAATCATTGAGTAAACTTCCCAGCTGCTTATTTAGCAGATTGCCAGAGATTTAGGTGCCTCATACACAACTTTGAATGCATGTGTAAAGGAAGACTTGAAGTATAGGCATGAGACAATCAGATCTTGACTGAGAAGACAAAGAACTCGAGGCTAATCAAGTCCATCAGGTCGCTGAACAAACTGAAACATCCCAAGTAGACAAACATGCTCTGGTTCTTTTCAAATGAAAAGAACTTCTGCCAGGACCAGGTGCACAACAGCCAGAACCATCGCTGGATTGCCACAAATAACAGGGATATGCTCAGGGTGGTGAAAACAAAGTTTCCGGCCACGGTTATGGTCTTTGGTGTGGTTTCAAGTAAGGGCTACATCATGCCACCTCACATCTTCAAAGTCGGCTTGTAAGTCAACACCAAAGTGTACCTGGATGTGCTGCAGAGTGTGGTGATCCCCTAGTGCAATTGGGTGGCTGCTGACAAACCCTGGGTGTGGCAGCACAACTCGTTGCTGGCCCACAAGTCCAAAGAGACCCAGTGTTGACTTTAGAAGGAGTGCTAGGATTTTGTACCTTTACCTTTCTCACACTGCCTCCCACTCCTCCACCAACATGAACCCACTGGAATACTTCATCTGATCATACATCAAGAACATCACCAACATGACCTCCCACAACACCAAAGTCAGTCTGATTGCAGACATCCATATATATATATATATATATATATATATATATATATATATATATATATATATCTTTCTCTTTCTTTTTCTCTTTCCTTGCTCTCCCTCTGTATCTTTTTCCTTCTCTTTCTTTTTCTTTATACTCTCTGTATCATTCTACATCTCTTTTCCTTTCTTTCCCCCTCTCTTTCCCTCTTTATTTATTATCTTTCTTTTCTTTTTCCTCTTTCGCCCTTTTTTACTACAGAGTCTCTACTTGCAAAGGCTTAAAGGCCACTCGTGGATAAATGTTAATTTTTTCAGGTTTACAGTACAACAACACTGATGACTGGTAACGATTGTTGGAATTGGGCAGAATTTGATTATTTAAGAGGACAGCTCAGCAAAAATTTGTTTATTTTACACTTGAACCATGAGTTAAGTTAACATCAGTCCTGGAGACGAAACTAACCTATACACCAAAATACGACCTCTTTTAATCCCTCCTCATTCTTGGCCAATGGTTCCCAACCGCTGTGCTGTAGTACATACATTAGTGTGCCACGGAATCATTACCGGTGAGCCGCGAATAGATAATTAAATTTTATTTTGTTTTGTTTAATAAACACATTTGATTTCTTGATCTTGATGACAGTGCTAGATTTATTAGTTCAATGATTTTTTTCCCCAATTTTGAGTAATGTGAAGAAATTAGAAAGCCTTTCCAGTGATCGTGGTCACAAATTATGGACGCCTTTTGAATTTCTGTTATGGAAGAGTATCCAATTCTAAGTTAAAAAGGCTAGTTAAATCTCAGTGCTCAACTCCGTACTTATACCAAATAGGAGTTTTTTTTATTTTTTTATTTAAACAACATTAAAATTTTAAAAAATGAGAAAGGCTTAAAAATATTGAAGAAGACTGAAAAGTGTGCCTCTCTCACATTCGCCCACATATTACAGCATTAGTAAAGAAGCACCAGTCACAACTCTCCCACTGACATTTACATTATTATCATAAACCAGATATTGAATACAGGACATATTGATTTATGTGAATAAAAATTCTCATTATATATTTTTTCTCTTTCTACTTCAAAATTGTCCAAAAGACGTTTGAAAGCTCATTTTCCAGAAGAAGTGCACACAGGTGCAATCAAGTCAATATAAATTTTTATTTCTTTGTTTTTTATCATTTTATTGCAAAAAACCTTTATGAGTGGACATTTTTTTTTTCATGCATGTGGGAAATTTTTTTTTAAATTTCAATAGTGTGTTGCCACAGAAAAAAGTTAGAAACCTTGGCTGAGAAACAAGGGCCAACTGAAGCATGTCTCATTTCATCATAGCTTTTCTGACATTTGATTCACAAGTTTATCATTTCTACAAGCAAATATACAAGCAAATATACAAGCAAATATACAAGCAAATAGACTTCTCTTGCTTAGTGAGGTAAGTCTCCATCATATTACCTCCTGACCTAAATGCAAATAGTGAAACACGAGGGCAGAGTTCTCTCCCTCTTAAACAGGATCCAAAAACAAAAGAGCTTCTAATATAATGGGCTCCATATTGTCTACCAAACTTAATCCCCTGTCCCATCACTGCAATGTTACATCCCTGTGCTTGTTTTACAAGTACTTCAACAGAATGTGCTCCAACAAACTTGCTATACTTGTGCCCCCTTCAATGTGAATACCCCGACTAATCCATCAATTAACAAATTTACACTCCTTCAGTGTAAAAGTCTCTGAAAATTCTGAAAAACTTTCTATTGCATAGCTTCGTTCCTTGCACTGGTTACTTTTGGAATTCCCTCCATTTCCTGTCTCCTTGACTGTACCAACATACAGAAATTAAATGTAATCTAAACAAACATCTTGCTGCACCACTTAGAATACCACTATAACTCTAACCCCTGATTTACAGGTACTCTTTACATCTCAGTGTTAATATGTCTTGTTTGAGTTGAATATAAGTAAAAAAGAATAAGTAAAAAACAATAAATAAAAAAAACTATAAATAAAAAACAATAAGCACATGTAAATAAATGTAATCATTTCTTTAAATAGCATTTACTTAAGTTTAAGTTTTAGTACATTTCGCTATTGCTTTTTGTTTTAATAAATAACAGATTAATAGTAAATGAATAATAATAATGTGTATGTCACGTAGAGGCAAGAATCACACACACACACACACACACACACACACACACACACACACACACAGGTGAAATATACCATACATTACGACCATGTAAAACCTACAGCCACTTACCTTGAAAATGCTGCTGTGAAACCTGACATAGTTATATGGAATAAGTCAGAGAGAGTCGCAACCTTGGTTGAAGTGAGTGTTCCTAATGATGGAGGTCTGAAGCTGAAAGAGAGAAACATACCAAATATCAAGATCTCATGTATGATATGAAAAGAAACTGGAATCTTAGGGAGATATCAATCATGCCAGTTATTATACGTGCCACAGGGCTTATGAAGAAGAACCTGAAGTCTTACCTTACTAATATTCCTGGTGAACAAAGTGCAAAAGAGATCCAGACAATTGCACTTAAGGGAACAACGAGAATACTAAAAAGAGCTCTCGATTGGTTTCAATAAAAGCAGGGCAATGTTGGCAGCTGGTTTGGCTGTCCCATACCCAGCATTACAATCTTCAAAGGAAAAAAATTAAAAAGAAAACAAAAAAGTGAAATATAATTTATCTATCTATCTATCTATCTATTATATAAAAGAAACTCTGTGTGTGTGAGTTTGTTCCCTATGGACTCGTAAACGGCTGAATCGATTATTTTATGAAATTGCACACAAATGTACTTTATGTATCTAACAGTGTTTTTAGATAGGTTTTGTATTGGAATGTCTTTGATATTGATAAGTATCAATAATCAAAAAAAAAAAAAAACGACGAAAGTAGGTAAGCCGATTTTGACTAAACTTAATACCTGATACAGCCTAATATCACAAGTAAATTTTAAAAGTTTTATTACCACATTAGCAGAAAGACCTGCTATATAAAATCAACCATAGGTTTTTTGATATGACAGGGGTGTGTTCAAAATGAATGTTTCTGTTCATGTTTCTCCAACCACCGACATCCATGACAAATGACACCCTACTTGAGAATTCTTCCTTCAAACTTCTCGGCCTAACATTCATGGGCAATATGAACTGGAACAAATGCATTGAGGACATTGCAAAAGTTGCTGCAAAGAATGCGGGTTCCCTTTATCATGCTAGAAAACTACTCACCTCTGAGAGTATCCAGTACCTCTACAAGACCACTATTTGCCAATGCATGGAGTATTGTTATCACATCTGGGCTGGTGCATCTACCACTAGCCTCTCCCTCTTGGATAGAGTCCAAAAAAGAGTCTTCAATCTAATAGGTTCACTTTGTCAACTAAGCTCCAACCCCTGTCCCATCACTGCAATGCTGCATCTCTGTGCCTAGTTTACAAATATATAATGGGGTTGCATTTGTGTCCCCCTGATATACATATCCTCCATAAACTCACTTAGCAACAAAATCACACCCCTTCACTGTTGAAGTCCCTAAATACCAGAAAGCTTTCTACTTTAATAGCTTCTTCCTTCAAACAGTTAAACTTTGGAATTCCTTTCCTGCTACCTGCTTCCTTGACTGTACTGATATGCAGGAGTTTAAATGTAACATAAATCAACATCTTGTTAATCTTTCCTAGGTATGGTCCCAAATGGTAAGTAGCCCCTTACATCCAAGTGGCAATATGCCTTCTTAGGGGTGAACGTGAATGAAAAAAAAAAAGAGAGAGAACACAATTGAACCATGATACTTGACTTTTGCATTTTAAACTTTAATTCAAGCCGTAATATATAAGAATAATTTCATAAAATCAAAAGTAGGTTCTCTACAGTGCAATATAAACTACAATGCATTGTTGACTAAGTCACTGTAGGGAGGCATGTGAAGCTTCCTCCTGGTGTACAACTAGAGCAGGGACTAAACGATATGATTGAAAAATGGGCACTTTCATCGATTTCGATGACAATAAAATATCAGAGGATGAAACATCCATTTAATCCCAGGCAATGTCGGGTCTCCCTGCTAGTTTTCAAAACGGAAGAGCCATTGCTCAAAACAACAAGATATTATAAAAAGGCTGACTGGGAAGCCATCAGGGATCTCCTCAGAGACGCCCCATGGCAAAATATCTTTTCACTTCCTGCTGAACAGTGCGCAAATGAGACCACTGAATGGTTCAAAACAGCAATTGAAGCATATGTTCCCACACAGAAATTTTATAGCAAACCCCACTCTCCCCAATGGTTTACTTCCACATGTGCAGCTGCCATCGCGCAAAGGCAGCATGCGTACCGCAGATTTAACTGACATAAATCCAGTCCAAACAGACAGAAGTATATAGAATCCAGAAATAACTGTAAGAAAGAAATAGCGACAGCTAAGAGAGAATTAACTGAAACCACCAAAAAACGCATTGAAGCACAGAAATTAGGAACCCGTGACTTCTGGAAAATCTACAACAGTGTAGTAAATAATGGGCAATCAACAATTCCCCCACTATCCAACAATCATGAGGTTGTTTTCTCAGCAACCGAGAAGGCTAACATGCTTGCCAGTCGGTTTGCCTCCAACTCCACACTGGACCCTGCTAACCACCCCCTCCATGACTTTCCTTTGTGGACAGACGTCACACTTGGCAATCTGAAAATCACCCCTTCTCAGGTGCATGCTATCATAAAAAAATCTTTACACTTCAAAAGCATGTAGACCTGATCTCATCCCAGCTGTGTTATTAAAAAAGTGCTCCGCCAAAGTAGCTCTAGTTCTCTCCAAACTTTACAACAAATGCCTTAATGAATCTTGCTTTCCTGCCTGCTGGAAAACTGCTTCTGTGGTACCAGCTTTCAAGAATTTTGGCAAAAGAACTGACCCAGTAAATTACTGCTCCATTAGCCTCCTCCCACTTTTTGCCAAAATATTTGAGTCCATAATTAACCAATAATTACAGATGGTAAACTTCTGACCGACCAACAATATGGATTTAAGCAAGCTCGTTCCACAGCAGATATCCTAACTGTAATCTCCGAGCGTATATACCATTCACTTGACAAAGCAGGGGAGAGTAGAGCAGTAGCTCTAGATATATCTAAGGCTTTTGACAGGGTATGGCATGAAAGTCTTCTCATGAAAATCAGATCATACGGTATCACTGGAAGAATACTTAACATAATTAAATCCTTCTTAAATAAGAGAAAAATCCAGGTTGTCCTCGATGGTCGTACATCTAAACAATATGATATCAATGCGAGAGTGCCTCAGGGGTCTATCCTTGGACCTCTATTATTCCTAATATTCATAAATGACCTCCCTGATAAAATTGTCTGTGAGATGGGTATATATGCTGATGACACCACGCTCTATAACAGACACGACAGGAAAACAAATGAACACATATCTAAAGAAATGGCACTAGATAACCTCCAATCTGTAGTGGAATGGGGACAAAAATGGATGCTCATATTCAATGCTGCCAAGACTTAACTTGATTCCTTCAACAACTACAAGAAACCTTCTCTACCATCAATAGCAATGGCCAAAGACTCTTATCTGAAAGTACATCTTTTAAACTCCTTGGCCTAACATTCACAGGAAACATGAGTTGGAACAATTACATTGAGAGCATTGCCAGGACAGTTGCGAAAAAGGTAGGTTCTTTCTTTCTTCAGCTACTAACACCCAAAAGTATCCTGTACCTCTATAAGGCCACCATTCGCCCATGTATGGAGTATTGTTGTCATATTTGGGCCAGTGCATCTGCTACTAGTCTCTCACTCTTAGACAAGGTTCAAAAGAGAGTCGCCAACCTGATAGGTCCTGAACTGTCATCCAAGCTTCAGCCTCTGTCCCCTTGACGAACTGTAGCATCCCTCTGCCTGTTCTACAAGTACTTTAACGGTAAATGCTCTGATGAACTGCAAGCACTTGTACCCCCTCTACGTAAATACTCCCGACAAACCCGACAAGTAGTAACATTCGACCCTTTCACAGTAGAGATCCCTAGATGTAAGAGAGCCTTCTACTCCAGTAGTTTCTTCCCAGAACTGCTAGACTTTGGAATTCCCTTCTGGATTCCTGCTTCCCCAACTGTACTGACATGCAGAAGTTCAAGTGTAACGTGAACCAACGTCTACTGCCCAACTCCCCACATAGTACCCCTGTAGCTTATGCCCCTAATAGTAGCCCCCTACATCAAAGTGGCAATGTGCCTTGTTTGGGGTGAAAATGTAATGAAAAAAAATAAAAAATAAAAAAATCGACATTACTTTTTGAACCAATTGTGCGATCCAAGGGAGAGAACTCGTGTGAAGCTTTCCGGTTTAGAGCAACAAAATGGCGACGGGCTTGAGAAACGTGCTTTACTTGAAACGGATTTCTTCTCGTTTACTTAATAGTGAGTAGTTTTTGTGTTGTTTTTATATATAAAAAGATCGTTAAGTTTATGTGAAGTATTTAGGTTTCGTTAATGCTTGGATTGTTTTAAACTGGTGAAATGTTTCACTTATAAACTTCAAAAACAGACATTTTGTTTTGGGTGTTTGAATGAATCGTGTGAAGGTCATAACGAAATTCTGATTTAATTTCGTTCAATTAAAAACAAAGTCAGTATTTCTTTATATTTTTAAGCAAGAAATGAAAGCGGTTCTTTAGTACAATAGTGGCGCGTTAAAATATTCTTTTTTACCGATTTTTTTTTTTTAAATATTCAATGAGAAACCATTTCGAATCGAGAAAGCTGAAAAAAAAGAAAAAAAACACGCTTGAAATGGTGGTGCTGAAGCAATAACAAATGTTGGTGCTAGTGCACTTACTGATCCGCGCTGTTTTTAAATCGTATTTCCAAGTTTAATCAAAGTTTTATGCTATTTTTTTTTTATTCAATTGTAAGGTAAAAGTATAGAATAGGTACAAAACACCCTCCCCTCTCCCTATTAAGAATGGCTTTCTAAATAATTACGTTATTTCAGCACGGATCAATTTTGCACTAGTGCCCAAATAATTTAGAACCCCATTCTTCCCGTAGAGTCTGGGACTTTGTTAACTATTCCGTACTTTTCAGCTAACAATTTAATAAACAACCAGATATCGTAAATGGTGAAAATGTCGATGTGTACCAATTAAACACTCACCTTTCAAAAATTGATTTTTACAGGTGTTCGAGTCTGTTTTAAACGAATATCACATTTATAAAATTGTCGCCGACAAGTAGTTTTTCTGATATTAAGATCTTGGGTTTGTATTACTGTACACATAGATTCGAAAAAGTTGTCAAAAAACAAATATATAACAAATAAATGTTATCAAAGGCAAGATAAGTTACTTTTCTGCCAAACTGGATATATTTTTCGTGTTTTTATTCAATGTAACATGTTTATTCAGCTCGAAACCCATACAGTGTTTACCGATGTATTGGAAAATTCAAGATGGCGTCTGACTCCCTCTTTAACACGGTAAGTTTGAGAAAAGGTGTTATAAATAAAAAAAAATGGATAAAATACTGTTAAAAACTCGCTCAATATATGTTACCGTGGCAGTGGCATATATTCGGCGGGTTTTTAATAATATTTTTTCTAGTTTTTTATTTATAACACCTTTTCCCAAACTTACCGTGTTAAAGAGGGAGTCAGACTCCATCTTGAATTTTCCATTACATCGGTAAACACTGTATGGTTTTCGAGCTGAATAAACATGTTACATTGAATAAAAACACGAAAAATATATCCAGTTACATAGAAAAGTAACGTATCTTGCCATTGATAACATTCATTTGTTATATATTTGTTTTTTGACAACTTTTTCGAATCAATAAAATATAAAAAATTGCTGAATTTAATGAAAAGTAAGTAACATGTTTTAGGGTTAAACTCATAAAATTATAGTTTGCTTGAAGCTTTGTTTAATGTGTACATTAAGGATTGACAAACCATTGTGAAGATTGGACCGCATGTTTCCGTGAAGTCAGATTTGTGTGTACTATACGAACTATGGAAACGCAGAAACGACTTAATGATTTTTTAAAACCTTTGTTTATCTTCTTCAAACTTCAATTAATAATTAATCTTTGTTATAATTTTGTTAGGTTTTAAGATTTACACAGTTTAATGATTAAAAATATTATAAACATTTGTATATTAAATATGAAATACAGTTTTACTGAATGTTCTTTTGGTTACCTACGGGCTTCCATATTTTGTTCGGTAAAAAGAGACAAACAAAATATTGGGGGGGGGAGGCTACAAAATGCTTAATATTGTGCAATAATATTTTCAAATTGGTTTTAATCTGGCGATAAAATAGCTGACAAGAGTCATGTTTATATTAAAACTTAATTTAAAAAAAAAAATTTAAACAATTAAAAATCTATGTTGTAACGGAACATTTTGAAATAATGGAATTTTAATCGTTTTAATCTTTTAAAAATTAATTAATGTTTACGAAGTTTCTTTTTCTTGGCAATTCAACTGATTATAGTATATATTAATTCGAAAAAACGCTATTTAAAAAAAAAACAATATTAAGTTTATCAATTTTTTAATTGCAACTTCAAGGTAAATTTTTGTTCAATATGTGTATTTAAATTTAAAAAAATATATATTTTTTACTTATTTGAACTCTTATGTTTCATAATAAATAGAAATTTCGATAGATTTAAATGTATTTTGTTCGAATTTCGAAAAAATAAATATAGGAGGGGGGGGAACACGCACTAAAAAAATATTTCCCCTCATATATTTTATGAAAACTGCATTTTATATGTAATTTCATTCTAAAATGGATAAGTATGGAAAATTTCACGAAAATCTGACCATTAGTTGATTTTTGCTAGATTTATTAAACACGGGTATGTTTTCACGTTCGGAATGTCTACTACATGGGAACGTTATTTTAAAGCGCCAAATATGTAAACACGATTTTCGTCTCGCAATTTCATTATTTTCGTTCGATGAAAAAAATTTTTTTTAATTATTACTGGTTTATTTTGCCCTTCTTCTTTTAAATGGTACAAAAGTTATATTAGTATTAATTTATAATAAAGTTACATCGTTTTACATATAGGTCGGGGTAATTCTGTGGTGACTTTTGGCAGTCCCTAGTGTACATAATTTATTAATATCAGAGGGGTATTCAATATTATTTAGTTTTTTTTTTGTTTTTTTTTATTAATATTTAACCTTAATTATTTATTGTTGTGTTATTAACTAGCCTTTATTCATTTATTTAAATTTATTTAATTATTTATCTGAAACAGATAAATTAATTTCCAATATCTGTGAACTCGCATCATCTATAATATAAATCTCACATGTCTGTTCAAATGTATGTATGTATGTATGTTTGTATGTATGCTTAAAACTTTTCACAGAGGTGATGGATTTGCGCGACATTGGTATTGTTTTGAAGCTCGACATTTCGGATAACAAATATCAAAAAATTGGCTAAAAACATTAGTTCCTTCACCCTCAACTCGGCACTTTTCTACAAAGAGGGGTCGCTTTTTTCACCAATATTTTCGAAAGTCATCTACTAGCAGTGTCAGAAGTCGCTATTAAAAATGCATGATAAAAACTTGAATAATTAGACTTACTATCTTTTGAAGCTTATAACTACTTGAGAAATGTAATCTAAACCCTAATTTTTTTTCAATAAAAGGAGCAAAGACCAAATTTTAAAATAACAGGTTTAATAGCAAAATATACAATGTTTTTTTCAATCGGTTTTCTTTAAAAAAGATTTCAAGAAAATCAATGAATTTTAACTTCGAATATAATAAATATATATAAATTCCAACAAATCACTTACCTATAAAAAATACTAATCAATGGGTACTTTCATTCTTCATTGTTAAGAATTTATCCATATTTATATTTCATGTTCCATGTACTTTTTAAATAAAATAATTTTTAAGCAAGTATTCAAAAATACAGCGACTTTAAATTGTCATATCAGATGGTCACAGTCTCCCTTTCTTCCAGTTGAGAACTATGGTTGCCTAAAAGCACCATAATTAATCTCCCCTTTCTATTTCTGACATGTGTTTGCTGTCAACAAAAGTTAGTCAATATGTGTCACCGTACTTGAAAAATGATCACATTCACTCATAAGTAAGTTTACTTTTATAAACAAACCCCTCAACAAATTTCCATTTTTTTTTTTTTTTTTTTTTATTCTCTTAAAGAAATACATTTTTTTTTTTTTTACAAAGGCATCACCACATTATCAAGGCCCAGAGGCCACTCAAGGATAAGGGTTAAAGAGTGCACAGTAGAAATTGGTCAATATAGTAATCATTAGTAATGAAAATTTGGCAAATTTAATAACTTATATGGAACGGCACTTTAGACTTGAACACATCCATATTGTAGTCAGCCGGAAAGCAGGAAAACGGAAGACAATTCCACAGGCGTGCAGTTCTAAGAAAGAAGCTTTGTTCATGGAATCTACGTTTAGGTTTAGGCACAGATAAAGAGTGGGGGAAATTATTGATAGTGTTTACAGCTAGACGAGTGTTTCTTGTGAAAGCATGAGTTTTTAATTTAAAATATTTTATTTCTTCTTTATGGAATGAATTTCTTTTTTTAAATATCTAAAATAAAACAAAATTGAATGAAATAGAAAAAATTATAGTAAGTGCTTAATATTTACTAGACAATATTTTCAAAATATGAGGTTCCACTTAAAAAAAATCAACCTGTTTTAAAAAAAAAAAAAGGTTTTAAACTTTTGACTTTACAGGTAAATTTGCACAAGACTATTTTTTTTTTTTTTTGTTTTAAATTAGATTATTTTATTTATTGATCTTTTATCTTCAATTTGTGATATATAAATCTGAGGTGAGAAAATTATGTTCATTTTTATAGACATTTCCAAATGGGGTGGGGGTGAATTTAAAAAAAAAAACATCTAGAATATTATATTCGGTTTATTGGAAAGAGCATAAAATATCTTAAAAATTGAACTAATAGAAAAATTTGGATAGATTTTTAAATTGAAAAAATTGAAACTCGTAAAATTCAATTCATTTCATTACGTAGAAAAAATGGCTGCATGAGCGCGCACAGGCACTTTGTAAACACTGGTTTTTAAAAAATAAAAAATATTTTTATTATTTTTCAAAAGACTTCAATAGTTTATTTTGGAAGTATATTCCATAAAGAAATTAAACAAACCACTTTAAAAAGAGAAATTACGATTTTTGTATATTTTATTTGCAGTTTTGTGTTAAGTGTGTCAAAAATTCCTTCAAAATTCTGACACACCTAGTCATCCACTCTTTTCGATTCACTAGCCATTTCCGGTTTGGTGATGGATGCAACAGCAAAGACGTCACATTTTTTTTCACGTTATTTTCCTCCTTCATGGTACAGATTCGAGTCTGCCTGCCTACTACCACTTTTTATTTTTATTTTTTTGCTCAGCACACACCTCTAAACACCCGGACAACGCCGGGCAGCCAGGCTAGTCTATAATATAAATCTCACATGTCTGTTTAAATGTATGTTTGTATGTCTGCCTAAAACTTTCAACAGAGGCGACGGATTTTCACAAGATCGATATCATTTTGAAGCTCAACCCTTTGGATGACAAATATCGAAAAATTAGCTAAAAATATTAATTCCTTTATCCTCAACTGGGCACTTTTTTACAGGGAATGGGTCGCTTTTTTCGCCAATAGTTTCAAAAGTCATCCCCTCTTTTCGATTGACTAGCCTTAATTTAAACCTTCGCCACTTTTTTTATCACATTCTTTTCCTCCTTCGTGGTACAGGCTTGAGCCTGCCTACTACCACTTTTTTTTTTTTTTGCTCAACACACACCTCCAAACACCCGGGCACCCAGGCTAGTCTGCAATAAAACCCACCATGTACATCTGAAAGTCAGACGAAGGGTGTGAGAAATTTAATCTCATATAATTTAGAATTTGGCAGAAAGAAATTGACACAACTAATGAAAGGCAAACTTACCTGGTATGACAAAAACCAGTCGTCTTTCTGGGTTGCAAAATCATTGCGTCATTTTGCATCTCAGCTAGGTCTGGTAGATGATGCTTTGTAAGAAGCATTAGTTAATTCTCTATTGAATAGAGTTTGAATGTTCTTGGCAAATGGATCCATTTAATTATGATTCCAATAGAAAGTAGGTGGTTGGTTCCACCGAACAGTTAATTTCAATATGAACATACATTTTCAGCTGAGTTAAAGGAGACGATCTTACGTCAAGGAAAGAAACCTAATTAGTTACATAAAATAGTCTCACTAAGGAGAGAAGAGAGAGCTCCTACTGTCCTTAAATTAAAGAGTCCATGAATGTAAGAAGGAAATATGTAAAACCCCCATCCATCCTGTAAAAAATGTATACACAAACTAAAGTTTTTGGTTTGAATATCCCATGTGCGGGGGATTCAAATTTAAATCAACCAATCAAAAGGCTACAATAAAACATCAAATTCTTATCAACCAATGAAAGTTTGCATTTCAAGTCCTGCAATTTCTGATAAGGGTAGACATCTCAAAATATAGACATCTCACAAACACACCACCTGACTGCCTGACACAAGTAAGAACATCCTACATGTAAAATATTGTATAAAAATACACGTGTGTGTGTATATTATATACATATGCACGTGAATTGGATCAATAAAAGTGAAACTGCATAGCTGGTTCCACCATTATATCTTAAGTTGTGTCAGCTTAAGTCTATCTGTCACGCCTTTACATTGTTCTGCCTTCTATAAACTTAAATTTCTTCTTATATACATAAAATTATCTTTATATATAAAAAAAATTATATATATATATAAACTAAACAAGTGAAGCATGTATGGTCCCCCATGAGTGCACAGTGAATGAGGCATAAAAAAGAAATGACTAAGTTCAGCATTCGCCCCTCCCCCGCCCCCGCTTAACCCAAAAGTCCCCAGGGAATATCAAATCCTGGTGAAAATGAATAAACGGTGCAGTTTTAGGCCTTAATATATGTAAATTGGAGTTCTGCACCATGCAAAAAAAGTCCATTATTTGCCCCCTCACCATTTAGCCCAAAAAGTCCCCAAGGCCTTAACATATTTAAATTTGAGCTCAGCACCATGCAAAACTGCTAAATAGGCATACACAGAAAATTTTGACAAATATTGTAAAATAGTCTCAAAAATGGAGTGTTTTTATTAGCAACAGCTCCTGAGGCACACCCAAGAGTTATCGCAAAGTATAGACAAACAAAATTATATAGAAATCAGCAGTTAGAAACAACTTTTCAGAAAGTTTTATAAAATCCAAGGCATCAATTTTTTTTTTTTAATAAGCACAAAAGTGTCAATTTTAGCCATTTCAACCTGAAAGGCACCTCGGGGGGGGGGGGGGGGGGGGGGGGGCAACCGGAGTTTTCCTGGAAAATCTGTTCTGTTACATTTTTACTCATATCATGTCTCCATAGCTTGTGCAAAATTCGAAAAAAATTTCATGGCCTAGTTATCGAGAAAAGTGCGGACGGACAAACAGACAATTTACGGGTCCACCCTCCTTTTGTTGGGGGACCAGAAACCAAGTTGTTGCTTTTATTTAAAACAAATTAAAATCTATTATTCTTGAGTAACTTTTTTCAAGAAAGATGAAAGCATGAATTTTATATGTAAAGCAGAATAATATAAAACTTTTTGTACTTATTTTTAATAGAATTTTAAATTTTCAAAAAAAAAAAATTTAATTCACTGCCATTTTGTATCGAAATATTTTTTAAACAGGGTTTTGAATCAGTTAATTATTCTTTTTTCTGTCTAAATAAGGTTTAGGATGATTTGCTATAAGAATATACAATAATATTATAACATAAATACCTGAATTTCAAATAATTCCATCTTTTATCTCAATATGTACCTTTCGCATGGCAAAATGAATAAAATCCAAAAATTAATGATAGTTTGAAAGAAACCATAGTAGCTTTTAATGACTTGAAGTTCATTTAGTCTTGTAAATTTCCATGTATTTTTATCGTTTGTTTTGATGATTAAGTGAAGAATCAACTTTTTATGGGTTTAATTTTTTTTTCATAAGCAATACATATATATATTTGTTGCCTGCATAACACCTGAAGTTAAGCAATGATGCCCAGTACCAGACGGATCACCATTTTGGGAATGCTAGGCACCGTATGTGTTGGAGACAACTCTTGCATCTAGTATCACGCTTGGTTGTCTTGACCCAGTCTTGCCATCAGGACTGAGTATTTCTGGATGAGAGAGTGAGGTAGATGCAAGTTCCCCACACTTTAAACTGTCAAGCACAAGTCACAGCATCATCAGATAATTGACAAACCAGTGATATTCCTATTTATTTTCCTCCCCAGGAGAGCAGAGTTAGAAGATCGGTTTTTAATGTGGAGAAAATCAGGCTCCCTAAAAAAATGGGGCACTCTGGATAAGAACGAAAATAAAAATTGCCCCAGTCTAGAAAGATTTCTCCTTCATTGACCGAGGAAATGATAGGTTAAGTGTAGCATCAGAACAGATAGTACACTCTGATCTTAGCCCCAAAATCAGTGGTTTTTGTGGTCTTCATCGACAATGATGGATGACATACCCCCCCCCCCCCTTCTTCATTTCATTTGTGGTCACTCCTCCCTTAAAATATTCTTTAATGTAACCAAACAGGCAAATACCCTTTTTTTAATAATTGAATTAAATTATAATTGAATGTATTTTTAATTTCATGATTACAATCATTTTCCCTTTTTGTAACCTGTTAACAATATACTTGTTCCATAAACCACATAAAATTGGTTTTTCCTCAATTTTTTATCACATAATTTGTGAAAAAGACTTTCATTAGAATTTGACATAATTTTGGAAAAGGGGGCGGTAACAACTGTTTGTAATATAAACAACTGTTTGTAGGCTTTATGGTCTACCATAGCTGAGGTAATATCACGTAACGGCAAATTCATGAAAAAAATTATCGTATTTTTAGCAAAATGTGCAATTACTTATCGATTCTTCACAGCATTTCTTGATATATTAACAATATTGGACTCACAAAAAGAAAATTATTAATTTATTTTTCAAAGATTTAAAAGTAGTGTTTTTCGTAAATGAAAATATATTTTTATATATAATTTATTTTTTTTTGCTAATCTGAAAAATAATTATCAACATATTCAACGAATTTCACACTTCAAAACACAAAAGATGAAAAATTAAGCACATTCAAAATTCGAATGACACAGTTTTTTTTTTTTAAATCTTATTAATCCTTCGTGGCATGTTGTCATTTAGAAAAAACAAGTCCATTCGGTGTTCTCAACAGCGATTTACAAATGTCCAGGTTAGGAGATACGCATAGTCGCGCGCAAGGGTTATATTAGCATATGTTCTCTCCATGAAAAGCGTTGTTAAATTAAAATTAAAAATGTAAGTTTAGAATATCGAATGAAATTTTTTTGTTTTTTGTCTAAGTGACAACATGCCATGAGGGATTAATAAGATTTAAAAAAAAAAAAACAACTGTCTATCCTGATGTTGACGAGATTATGTCCGAAAGTACTTTGTTTGTTTCTTTTTTTTTAAATCTGCGTTGAATTCGGCTTACTAAACTTAAATTTTAAATTTTCATTTAACAATGCTTTTCACATCACTGGTTAATAATTATAACAATAATTAGCAGGTTGACTGGCATTGCTTGGTCATAAAATACATTTAAATATAATATTTTGATAAATGCAGATTTCGTATTTATTATTATATTATATTGGATCCAATATATAATAATGATTTTAAAAAGTTTAAAAAAAAAAAAAAAAATGACTCATGTGCCACCACCGAGAATCGAAACCAAAACTTTTAGCTTACGATTTACTTTTTCCTTTGTCATTAATGCCTGAGCTATGAAGACATGTTTGCTGCAAAGCTAAAAATGAAAATATGAACCAATAGCTATTACATTAAACATGCATATTCGTAATGCCGTTGTTCAACCTTCACCTGGTAAATTTCATTTCTTTAATTTTCACACTTTTGCACCGATTTTCCCCCAGCTAAAATGCAAAGATAAAGTTTTGCATGTGTTTGAATACCCTATAGACCAAAAACGGACAGAAGAATTTGGTAGGAAAAATGTTTTTGAAAATTATATATACGCATACATAAATATATATATATATATATATATATATATATATATATATATATAGAAAGAGGTTTGTGTTTACTAACCTTTTTATGCAAATATTATGCAAGTGTAAAATCATAAATCAAATATTATGCAAGTATAAAATCAAATATTTGCATGAATATAATTACACGCAATAGTTAACTAAAGATGTTCATCCCATAAGAAAACAAAAAAAAATAATAGGGAATTAATTAAAATGAATGTTTAAAAGAATATGTGAATTAGATAGATCTTTTGCAGATGAATGTAATTCCATGGCCCATATATAACAGAGTTGTATTTCCTTTTTAAATAAATAGAAAAAAAATATTTTTAATATGAATATCAATACACACAAAAGAAAAACGAAGTTATAGGAGTATAGATTTAATAACAAAAATAAATGTCAACCTTTCAAAATGATGTAAGAACCTCTGTGAATCTACTTTTCTGCGATCGTACTACTTTGGTTCTGTACATAAACACATCTCTACTGAGTAGTGATACATATTTTTTTTTCTGCCTTCTGAAGATGTGGTACACCTTGAAAATTCAGAGAACATAACCATACGATACCAGATTACATTGGTAAATTATTGAAATATTTAAATGTTATTTATTCTTTTTACTTTGCTCTTACCTAACAGTTTTTCTATCAAACTGCATCGCCACATAACTCCTTACACATTGTGCACAATGCTTTAAGAAAACTACAACATCCTCAAGTGTTATTTGCACAATGTTTCTGTCAATATAACTGCTGACCTTCTTCAGGTGTATGCCACCATATTTGGTAAAGGAAAGGGAGGGGGGGGGATAACTCTGCACTTCCGAAGTTTTGTGTTTAGTTGAAAGTAAATTTGTAAAAATTATAAAATCGCTAAAAATATCAAGCAAAACACTGGGGATATTATTTCTGAATTATTTCTAACAGAAAAAAGGGGCTTAAAGTTGAATTAGACAATTAACCAATGGCAAGTTCATAAAACCCTAAAATTTACAAAACTAAAGTTGCTGATGAAACACAAGATGCCTTAAATAAGTTGCCAGACTTTTTTTCGTGTGGTCACTTTTCTTGATAGAACACACATGAAACCCGAGTCCCCTTCAAAGTAATCTTCTTCGGTTGCAATACACTTGTACCATTCCAACAACTTCTATAAGGTCCCGTGGAAGTCCTCATGTGGATGCATGTCAATAACCCTTATCACAGTCACTTTTATCTCTTCAATTATCTCATAACGAAAGCCTCTAAGGTTTTGCTTAAGCTTAAGATAAAACCAAAAATTACAGGGAGCAAGATCTGGATTATAAGGAGGTTGAGGAACTGTCTTGATGTCCATCTTGGTCAAATCGTCTGTGATAAGAATGGGGCACCCTTGGGAGAGACTTTGCGTAAATCTTCACATCTTCAGTTCATCGCAAATAATTGTGTGTACAGTTCTCACACTGACATCAAAATGCAATTATTGTCTCTATAGGCACATGATGGTCCTTATCCATGAAATTCTTTATTTGGCCAATCAACTCTGGTGTTCTGACTTCCTTAATCCTCCAACACTTCTAATCATCACTCACAGACTCCCTGCCTTCCTTGAATCTCTTATGCCATTCAAAAACTGATGCTTGATTCATGCAAGATAGTTCAAAAGCAGTCTGAAGCATTCCATATGTTACTGTGGCATTTTTTCTAAATTTAAAACAGAATTTTATTGCATATCGTTCTTCTAAAGTGTCCTCACGTCGGATTGCATTTTTGAAATTCACCAGCTGTGACAATCAGGCTTTAGTAGGGTGTATTCTAATTCTTGTAAAATCGGCACAGGGATGTAATATTGCAGTGATGGAACAGGGATTGGAGCTTGGCTGATAGTGCGGGACTTATTAGATTTGAGACTTTTTTTTTGTTTTAGGACCCAGTCTAAGACGTAGATACTAGTGGTAGATGCATCAGCCCAGGTGTGGCAACAATACTTCATGCATGGGCGAATTGTGACTTTGTAGAGATACCATGAAAAAAAATTGTTTACAGTTGTTTTACCATTAAAAAATGCATTGTTTACAATTGTTTTACCATTAAAAAATGCATTGTTTACAATTGTTTTACCATTAAAAAATGCATTGTTTACAATTGTTTTACCATTAAAAAATGCATTGTTTACAATTGTTTTACCATTAAAAAATGTATTGTTTAAAGTTGTTTTACCATTAAAAAAGGCATTGTTTACAGTTGTTTTATCATTAAAAATGCATTGTTTACAGTTGTTTTACCATGAAAAAAAATTGTTTACAGTTGTTTTACCATTAAAAATGCATTGTTTACAGTTGTTTTACCATGAAAAAAAATTGTTTAGTTGTTTTATCATTAAAAATGCATTGTTTACAATTGTTTTACCATGAAAAAAAAATTGTTTAGTTGTTTTACCATTAAAAAATGCATTGTTTACAATTGTTTTACCATTAAAAAATGCATTGTTTACAATTGTTTTACCATTAAAAAATGCATTGTTTACAATTGTTTTACCATTAAAAAATGCATTGTTTACAATTGTTTTACCATTAAAAAATGTATTGTTTAAAGTTGTTTTACCATTAAAAAAGGCATTGTTTACAGTTGTTTTATCATTAAAAATGCATTGTTTACAGTTGTTTTACTATAAAAAAAAATTCATTGTTTACAGCTTAATGTTTTAATTATCTTTTAAGAATATTGATTGATTGTAGGTTGGGCCACACATTTGTGCTTTTCTTTTAAGCAAGAGTGATTTTCTTTTTTCTTTAAATTAGTTCTTTGTTTTGCTTAAGAACGGATGATTTTTATATTTTAAATATAACTTGTTTACTTTTTAGGTCGTATACCCAATTCAGTTTCACATGGCCAGTTTTTATATCACCCGCATCGGACGTTGTCCAGCCCAAATGTGATTCCTTCATCTCTAAAAGAAGACCGTGCAGGTGAGACAACAATTTCATCAAATTCATTCCATTTCGTCTGCACAAGAATCAATGTCGCTGCATTATAATCACTCTGATAGTGCCTTACCATTTTCATCATCATAGTTAACATGTTTTGCATGATGATGTGTGTTGGACAGAAAAATTGATTTCCAAACAAACTCATCTTTGGGCAAGTTTTTATTTATCCCTCTTTCTCTCAAATTCATTTTTATCATTTCCTTCAATGTTTTCCTCCAACTGATCTTGCTACCTCGACTGTTCTACATCTTTTAACCCAAGAGCTTTAATCCGTTCTATGTGACCAAACCAATGAAATCTCCTGTTCTGCACACATCTTCCTATATTGTCCGGATATGATATTCCTGTAAGGTTATCAAATCTATGTTTGTTTTAAGTCACATGACACATCCATTGTATCATTCTTATATCATTTCTCTCCATGCAATGCATGTCTTCAACCCTCAATGGCCAAGTTTCACTTACATACATCGTTACACTGCATACACATGCCTAATACTCTTCCCTTGGTCGACAGTGGTACAATGATAGAACTTCCCTGAACTTATTCCATTCATTTTTAACTTTTGATATCACACCAGCACCACCTCCACCCTGTGCGCCATGATATCATTTGATGACCTCAATAGGTTTGCCATTCAAATATACTTTCTTCTAATCTGAGTTCTCATATGTTTGCACTGTTTTAGACTTCTTGCACACAAACTTGTACAGATGCTCAGTAAACACCTTTTTTTTTCTTTTCAAATATGTTATTCTTCATGCTGCAGTTTCAGTGCTTGTCCAGAATTATCCCTATATTAAAAACAAAAATAAAGAAAAATCTGTATGATGTGCATCCTATTCCAAAAATCATATAAATTGATCAAGTAGTTTTATTTTTAAAAAAGAAAATCAAATTTTATGAGTATCTGAGGAGTGACTGTTTCATCCACTATTTTGAAAGAAATCTCAAAAAACACTGGAGATAATTCAAAAATAATTCATACTTACTAGATTTGTTGTAATGCTTACAAATTCCCATTAATCACTTAAAAATGATTTTTTATGAAAATAAAACTTGTTGATCAATTTATGTGATTTTTGGAATATATTTTGTTTTTTCATTTTTTTATAGAGCTGATTCTGGACAAAAAAAAAACAGTTTCTTCCTCACCTTATATATGTTCTTTCATTGGTAATCGCTTATTGTCTATTGCCGTTGACAAAATTCAACTGGATTATGTAATCATCAGAATTGTTTAATGCATCACTCCCAACATCCTGGCACTTTAAATCCTTTGTCCACAAAAATTATTTATTGGCTGAAACCACCGTCAGCCGTTAATTCATGTCTCAAGATCTGAACAGTTGTGTGGAAGTGGCACATCAATCCTTTTTGTAGTTATCGATGAAGGTTTTCAGTCTTATTTTTTTACTTTTTACATATTTCAAGCAGATGGTATAAATTTTAAAAAGCTCAACCTATTGACTTTGATGGACTTTAATCGAAGGGAGATAACTCCGTTAAGCTTGAAATTCTTTAGACTATCATTTATTTTCTTATCTACCACAATGATGGACAAACGGTGGCTAGCAGGATTTTCTGAACGGCTTGCCACATTTCAACAGAAAAATAATATCTATTAAAATTGTTTCATTTTCTTTCTTCTTAATCAAATGAATAAATTAGAAGTGTATCTTATTTTTATGTGAGTTATCTAATGCATAAAAACTAAAGACAATTTTCATTCTTTTGTGATCAATAAGTTTTTTTTCCTACAAACTACATTATAAAATGTTTCAATAGTCATATTAGGCAAATATTGATCTGTGTTAAAAAAAATAATATTGAAAAATTTTATTTGTCATATATAGAAAAAAGGGACAGAACTTTTACCCTCTCACCTTCATCTGTTCTCATGGACGGGGGGGGGGGGAGGGTGCAATCATTAAGAGGATACAATTCTTCCACATTTCTTTCCCCTCTTCCATTTTGATATCCAGATCAATATTAATCGTGTGTGTGTGTCTCTGTCTGTGTACATTTCCCTACACAATAACTCTGTCAATTTTAAGTCTACAGACTCGAAATTTGATATACAAGGTAGTGAGATTTGGGAAAATCTTTGTAATCCGTTTTCGGCCAGAAATTTGGCTGTTAAGGGGTCAAAGTTCTCCTCCGCCAATTTTGGGTCTAAACACTTGAAATTTTAGATATAGGTTCCTTGGACATGGATCTAACTTAATAACTTGATTTGAGCCCGAAACAATAAATGTTAAGGGGTCATAGTTAAAAAATAAATTTGACCTCTGCAGTATACTACTCAGACAATTTCTGGACTAAAGATTTGAAATTGTACATCAAGGGTATTCAGAGATAGGGCAAGCTTTTTAATCGGTTTGGGTAAAAAATTTGAGCTACAAATATATAAATCTATGTACGTATGTTTGCATGTCTACCTAATAATTTCGACAGAGGTGACTGATTTTCACAAGATCAGTATCGTTTTGAAGTTCAACCCTTCAGACAACAAATACCGAAAAATTGGCTAAAAACATTAATTTCTTCACCCTCAACTGGGCACTTTTCTACAGGGAGGGGTCGCTTTTTTCACTGATATTTTCGAAAGTCATCCTCTCTTTTCGATTGTCTAGCCTTAATTTAAACATAGGCCACTTCTGGTTTGGCGGTGGTCGTAACAAAGACGTCACATTTTTTTCCTCCTTCGCGGTACGGGTTCAAGCTTGCTTTCCTACTACCACTTTTTTTTGCTCAACACACACCTTCAAACACCCGAGCACCCATGCTAGCGAAATATATTTATCCAAGTTATTAATGTAGTTCCAGCTGAACAGATAGGAAGTACACATGGTACTGAATTCCTAATTCCATCAAACAAAGCATAAATTTCTTAGAGTGAAGATCTGTTTTAGATGCCTTATCTTTCTTTTTTTTAGGATCTTGAGCTATCTTGATTTGTCACCAAGTTTTCCTAATTGTTCATGAATAGTGGATTTTGACATGTTAAGCCTTTTCACTAGTTCTTGTGTTGTGTAATGTCGATTTAATGGTCATCTGTAGAGGATAGTGTAACTGAGCATTCTTCACCATTAAGGATAAAATCTTCAGCGCTAAACTTTGCAATTCACCTCCGTATATTTCTTTTTGTTGTTACAATCTTCCATTCAAAATTAATACAAATAACTTTCTTTTGTCAGTAGTTTGAAGTATGCTCTAACGGAAAATGTAATATACTATGTCTGTTAACATTTGACATAAAAACATGAACTACTAAAAAAAAAAAAAGAAAAAAGAAAAAAAAAAAATCGACACAAGCTTTCCAGACAACCTAAGAGACAGAATAAACACCAGTAGTTTACAAAATTGTTAGAATTCTTTTTAGTTATAAAGGACAATGCATTTTGATGGATTTTATTTTACATTTTATTTCACTAAAATGTGTCAGTTACAGAAGTAAAAAAAACCCACAAAAGTCAGAATTTAATTAATAAATTAGAAACTTAAGTTAGAGCTGAATCTAATTAAGAGTTTGGGCTATACTATTTTGATGTTGAGTAGGAACCTAATTATCTCATTTATTTCATTTCTAATTGTCAATTTTTTTTTTTTTTTTTGATAAGTAAATATTCTTTAAAATTTTAATTTCAGAACCAGTGGATATCGAGAAAGCCAGCTTAGCCCACCACGATTATTTCAATGTGCGAAATTTAACCTCGCTGTCGGAGCTTTTTCAAAACCGGGTTCATCTGGGTCATAAGAAGGGTGTCCGCAACCCTTATATGGTTCCTTACATTTATGGCAATCGCCTTGATATAGACATCCTCGATCTGGACCAGACACTTCCATTATTACAGGATGCTCTCAACGTTACGGCTCACATTGCATATCGTCGAGGTGTCATCCTGTTCATCAGCAGAAACAGACAGATGATGATACACATTGAGAAAACTGCCAAGGAGTGTGGTGAATATTCTAATTGCCGTTATTGGGCCGGTGGAGTCTTCACAAATCCAAAGATCATGTTTGGATCAATCACAAGACTTCCAGATCTCATCATCTTCATAAATACATTAAACAATGTATTTGAATCACATACAGCCGTGCGAGACGCCGCAAAGATGTGTATCCCTACTGTGGGAATTGTGGACACTAACGCTGACCCACGTCTTATTACCTATCCTGTCCCAGGTAATGACGACTCTCCTGCTGCCATTAAACTTTATCTGAATCTTTTCAAGAAGGCAATCTTGATGGGCAAAGACAGAAGGAAGAGAGATGAAAAAAATTTGGAATAAAAAGATTTATAATTTTTTTATCTTTTTGTTTAATATTTTGTTGTAGAAATGGGTATTATTAAATAAACACGACACAGAAATTAGAAACGTAAATTTTATTTTTTTATAAAATGAAATGACAAAATTCTTTTAAGCCACCAGGTATCCTCTGAAAGAGAAAAAAAAAAATCTATTAGAAAAACATTTAATTCAACCACATCTATTATAAAGTTAAATATGATTACACACACACATATATATAGAGAGAAAATAAGTCGAGAAGAGTTCTAGAAAGAGGAGAAACCTCTTCAGGTTATATTTTAAAGCTAAATGCTTCTCACTAGAAGAGGATATGCACATACATACATGCGCACACAGAAAGAGTAAGTATTGGATCATTATGAATTTGGGAATATGTATCCTAAAAAAAAAATGGAGTAACATGGACACATAATTTTTAGTGGGTGTGCCCACCCGACAAAAATTTTAATTAAAAAAAAAAAAAATTCTCTACATCAAATTTTGAGTTCTATTAATACATTTTTAAAACGATCTTATGGAATATGTATTCTAGGCAACAGGGTATGTAACTGGGCACCTTCATTTAATTTAAAATTAAAAAAATTTTTAACTTATGCTATATTTATTGTTTGTACCAATCCATGCATTTTACTAGTGTGTGCGGCCATGTTACTTATGCCAATGTTTGATAACTCATTCATTTAACAGCCATAGTAGAGGCACCCGACCATGCCCAGTTATAATTATGTAGATTTCATATTTATTACAGAACCAATTCTCTATTGCACTGATTCCAAAAAAGAAAAAAAAAAAAAAAAGATATGGGTCGAGTTAGAACCGAAACATTTAGCACTGCAGCTGTGTTTCCTACTGTTAGAGGTATCATCAGATAGATAAGATTTAAAATTAAACCACTTTTCTCTACCCTGCAACCTCTTTCCTACAGAAGAGACATAGCGAGCCTGTCATTGTTCTATCGTTATTTCCATGGCAGGTGCTCGTCTGAGCTCCATTCTCTGGTCCCCCCCTCGCCAATCTTTCTCAAAAAACACCCGACTAGCTGAAACCACCGTCAATAATTTTCCCCACTCCCTATCTGTGCCTAAATCAAAATGTAGATACCATGAACAAAGCTTCTTTCTTAGAACTGCACGCCTGTGAAACTCTGTTCTGCTTGCCTGTTTCCCTCCCGACTTCAACCTGGATGTCTTCAAGTCCAACATAAACAAATTCCTGATGAACCGCCCCCCCCCCCTAAGTAATGACACCTTACCAATTCTCCAATACTATTGCTACACTATCCCTTTGATTACTGTACACACAATAACCCTTATCCCTGAGTGGCCATTGGGCCTTGATAAGTGGTGAACTCCATGTAAAAAAAAAAAAAAAAAAAATTCAAGTTACCTTTGAATCTGCGCATACACAGAAGTAATAGAAATATGTCGGCAAGTTTAAACAAACAGTTTGCATTTCAACTTGCCGATATCATACTTGGTGTATGATTACTATTTCCTGTTAATTTTAGTGTTATGTGACCAGGACTTTAAGAGTTTATCGGTTAAATATTTTCACAAAAAAAAAAAAAAAAAAAAGCAGAACGTATTAACAAATGTTTATTTGGATAATTTAAACGAAAAAAAAATTGGGATGCTGAAAACATACACAGTAAAACAATGTTTTATTGTCGCAGTGATTATTTATTTGTAACGCAATTTAAAAAAAAACATTTTCAGGGTTATGTATTTATGTTGGTAGTGTGGAAGAAAATGTATGGATGTTTTTAAGAAAGGTGTATTAAAAAATGGAGAATAAATTAAAAAAAGGCGGTGGGGAAATCACCATTTAAATTGTTCTTATGGTTGTCAATAGGTTGTAAGTACAGTTGTAATACAGAATAGTTGCAAAACATCCCCCACCCTTCCCATGTTAAATAATAATTTCTAAATAATAACGCTAATATTTCAGTCCGCAGGTCAAATTCTGCAAAAGTAGCGATTTGTGTTTATTTGTTTACGCTGTTATGGGTTTATGTTTATATACGGACGTGTGGTTACAACATTAATTATATAGATTACATGTTTCAGTTTAAAATATATATATGTGTGTGTGTGTGTGAACGTTTCCATACGCAATAACTGCCAATTTTAAGTCTACAGACTCGAACAATAAAAACAATAAATGTTAAAGGGTCATAATAGGGGTCAAAGTTAAAAAAATAGACCTTTTGTTTTTTTTTTTGCTCAACATACACCTCCAAACACCTGGGCAACACTGGGCTGAAATGCTAGTATATCTAGAAAAGTGAACATGTCTGTATGTCTGTGTACATTTCCCTACATAATAACGCTGTCAATTATTTGGCTGTTAAGGGGTTAAAGTTCAATGATTTGACCTTTGAAAACTCTACCAAACTCCTCCACCAATTTTAGGTCTAAACAATTGAAATTTTAGATATACGTTCCTTGGACATGGATCTAACTTAATAACTGGATTTGAGCCCAAAACAATAAATGTTAAGGGGTCAAATTAAAAAAAAAAATTTACCTCTGCGGTCTCTACCAAATTACTCAGAAAATTTCTAGTCTAAACATTTGAAATTTTACATAAAGGCTATTCAGAGATAAGGCAAGCTTTTTAATCTGTTTGGGTCGAAAATTTGACCTATCAATATATAAATCTATGTATGTATGTTTGCCTAAAACTTTTGATGGAGGCGACAGATTTTCACAAGATCAGTATCATTTAAAGCTCGACCCTACAGACGAAAAATTGGCTGAAGACATTAATTTCTTCACCCTCAACTGGGCACTTTTCTAAAGAGAGGGGTTGCTTTTTTTGCCGATATTTTCAAAAGTCATTCCCTCTTTTCGATTGTCTAGCCTTAATTTAAACCTACATCACTCCTGGTTTGATGGTGGTCGTAACAGCAAAGACATCATTTTTTCCCATTCTTTTCCTCCTTCACGGTACAAGTTTAAGCCTGCCTTCCTACTACCACATTTTTTTTTGCTCAACATACACCTCCAAACACCCGGCCAACGCCAGGCTGAAATGCTAGTATATATATAAAAAGATACTCTCCACATATTTTCTACCATATTTCAAAAGTTGTTGGAGATTTTTAGTCTAGAAATCTACCTATATTAAAAAGCAAAAATAAAGAAAAATCTGTATGATGTACATATTCATGATATAACGAAAACATCATATTCCAAAAATCATATAAACTGATCAAGTAGTTTAATTTTATAAAGAAAATCATTTTTAAGCGATTAATGAGAATTTGTAGACATTACAATAAAAATCTTACAAGTTTAAATTATTGTTGAGTTATATCCTTTGTTTCTTAAGATTATTTTCAAGATGGTGCATGAGACAGTTGCTCCTCTCTAACTCATAAAATTTGACTTTCTTAGTTAAAAATAAAACTATTTGATCAATTTATGTAATTTTTTTCATATATTTTCGTTTAGTCATGGGTACATACATCATACAGACTTTTTATTTGTTATTTTTTTAATATAGGTGGAATTCTGGACAAGAATCTAGTTGAAAAATTTTCTTTTACTTACGGCAATTTCATTCTCATAAACACTCTGCACATAAAGAACGAAACGAGAATGGTGATGAAGGCAACGCAGAACAAGAGCACTCGGTTGAGACGAGGAAGACTGGGTTTATTCGTTTGGTCAAGAATCACAAATCCAAGACCGCCGAGAGTGAACAGGAAGCTTGATGCTAGACCTTCCATGATGTATTGACCATTCACTCTGTAAGGCATGAAAGCCACCTGAAAATAGATAAAGAGAAAACGTTTATGTTTTGGGGAGAAATACAATATTATATGCAATTGATATTTGAATCTAAAAAACAAAATAGCATTTTAGAATTTTATCATCAGCAGCAGCAGAATTCCCAACACAAAATATGACCATAACACTCAACAAAACAAATACGACTAGTATAAATTAAAAGAACAGAATTTTTTTGTACAAATTAACACCTACATGGGTCATGCAATACCAGACAATATCTGCAAGCACTTATTTATAAATAATAATTTATAGATACAGATGGCTCAAATAAACTAGCTTTCTCCATATCTTTTTTTTTTTTTTACAAAGGAGTCACTTATCAAGGCCCGAAGACCACTTGAGGATAAGGGTTAATGAATGTAAGGTGGTAGTGAAGTGATCATTAATACTGTAGATTGGGTAACATTTGGATTTAAGGAGATGGCTCAAGAACTTGTTTACATTGGACTTGAAGGCTACAATATTGTAATTGGCAGGTAAGCAGGCCAGTGGAATAGTGTTCCACAGGCGTGCAGTTCTAGGAAAGAAGCTTTGTTCATGGAATCTGCATTTAGATTTAGACACAGATAGAAAGTGGGGGAAATTGTTAATAGTGGTTGTAGCTAGTGGAGTGGGGTTTTTTTTTGTGAATGTTTGGCAAGGACGACCATAGATTGGAGTTCAGATGAGCACTTGCCATGAAAATAACACTAGATATGAAATAAAAGAATAAATATACAACTTATTTTAGTACATGTTAGGAACTCACTCCTTTTGTTCAAAATGAAATGTAACATTCATTTTACATGCTGACGTGTTGGACGGCTTTAATAAATTAAACTAACCCATTTATGACCAGGTTTTTGTGTAGCCCTTTCTTTCAAATCCATTTTATCATTTCCTCTGTGAACTAGACCTGCTAGCTTAACTGTTCTATATCTACTAACAAAGCTCTCATCCATTCTTTCAATGTGGGCATACCATTGAAGTCTCCTTTTCTGCTCACATATCCATATATTGTCCAGATTTAACTTTCCTCCAAGATTATCTGTCCTTAAAACTTGCATTACATATTCATCATATCATTCTCATGTCATTTCTTTTCATGCAACACATGTCCTCAACCCTCACTGTTTAGGTTTTATTTTCATACATCACACTGTCCACACATGCCTGATAAACACTTCCTTTGGTTAGTGTTAAACAAATAAATTTCCTACATATTTCATTTTTTTTTTTTTTTTGATAAAATGTATACAAATAAATTTCAGAAATTCCATTTCCTATTCTAGTAATAATAATAATAATAAAAAAAAAAATAGTCATTAAATGTTTATATAATATTGTGTTCAATATTTTCATGACCTTAGTGGAAGAAGTACAGGCAGATGTGTGCAGAAAAGGAGACTTTGGCATTGTTGAAAGAATGGATAAGAGTTTTTGGGTTAATAGATGTTGAACAGTTGAGATAGCAGGATCAGTTAACAGGTGAGGCAAGGAAAACATGGGAGGAAATAAGAATGGCTTTGAGAGAAAAAGGAATAAATACAGACTTGGTCAGAGATAAGATTTTATAACAACATTTTGTCCACACTTCTATATGAAAATGAAACTTGTCATCTCAAGAGAGGAAATTAGAAGCGTTTAATACCAAGTGCCGTGCAAAGATTCTATGGATCAAATGGTACACTCAAACTACCAACCAAAAAGTCAGAGACCACACTAACCAACAGGTGGTATAGTCAATAATCTGCAAAAGACATCTAGGCTTGCTCAGACATGTCCTAAATTTGATCCAGAGAGAATTGCTAATCAAGTACTTTGGTAGACCCCTTATGAAAAAAGACAAAGACCAAAAACAAACTGAAAGCAAACATTCGAGAGAGAGTTGTAAGCAACAGCAGAAACTGGAGCGATGCTGTGGAAATTCCTAAATAAGAGATAAGCAAGTTTGGAAATCAGTGTCTAAAAGTCATTCAACACATGCCAGCATGTAAAACAGATGTTAAACTGAAGATAAAATTTTTCTTGTAAGAGTACAAATGTTCATAAAATTTTATTTTATTAAAATCTGAAAGAGTTTTTTATCACAGTATTTACCAGAATGAGCGTTTGGTAGTAATAGTATTATACAATACAGTTTTGGATTAAAAAAAATTGAGTGCAACATATAGAAATTGCAAATCCTAGACTTTTTAGCCATTTAAAAATGGAGAAAAGTTACAAACCATCGACTTCAAATAAACGCTTTATGCCAAATTGATGGTTGAACATGGTTAAATTTGAGCTCATTTTGCATGAAATACTAATCTTTAATAATCACTAACTATGCATGAATGGATACCATAATATTTAGCTTGCTGCAATTTTTCATAAAGGTCCATAGAAAATTTCAGTTTGATTGGCTCAATAGTTTCTTAGGAAAAAAAAAAAAAAAAAGAAGGCCAATAGAAATATCTATATAAATTCGTATTTCTGTCTGTTTGTTTCTTTGTTTGTTTGTCAATTTGATTAATATATACAAAAGGTCCATTACTATAACGCTTCATTCATTCCTATATATAGTATGATTCGTGTAAAATAGACGATTGAGAGATGACGTCATTTTTATATTACATTAAGTTACCACCTGACGAAGGCCAGAGGAATAGTTGGCCGAAACGTTGTGAATAAACAAACCAATAAAAAGATCAAAAAACAACAACTAATAAAGATGAGACTAATAGTCCGAAATAAAAATTAATTAATATATAATGCTCATCTCAAAAAATGAATTCCAATTAAGGAATAATATATATATACATTAAGGGAAATCGATTTATTAAATAGCGGTGCGTTAGTTATTGTTTATAATGAGAGAATTGTTTTTAGTGTTCTATTTAAGTTTATTAATTAAATTTGATTTATATTGATAACATATTTAATTGAATTTATTTTTACCAACCTTGATTTTTTTATAAAACAGTTTGTAGTTATTTGAGTTTTGAGTTATTTCCCTTGGATGCTAACTTTCTTCTTTTTGATTTTGTTTTCTTTTTCGGCGGATAATCAAACTAAAAATAATTCACACAAACTTCCAAGCATTATTTTTGGAATTAGTTTAAATAAAATAATTTCCGTGATTTCGCAATAAACGTTTTGATCAAGTCGATTTTTATTTTAAAATAAACAAACAATCCACTTCAACTATGATTCTTTATTTAAAACAAAAACAAAAAAAAACAAAAAAACTTTCATTTACGTTTTTTTACCAGTTTTTTTTTTCTTCCCATTTTTTTGACATCGTAATTTTGTTTTTTTCTTTTAATAACACAATAAATCATAACTCATTTTTATAACATAAAAACGTGTATTTCGGTTAACACAAATTATATTTTGGTATTTTCGAAACTGAATTTACAGTTTGTTTTTGTTGCAACAAACTGTAAAAACAAATCTTTCTAAACTGAGGGAGCATAAAAGAAATTCACTTAAACTGGAATATAGTCATAAAGAGGTGCTCAATATCTGGAGAATAGCTTCTCTTCGTATCCCTTCTGCTGAAATATCTGGTGAAGAGTTTGTCACATACTTCTGCTTGTTTCGGGAAGGAGAGGGAGGGTTACATTTTCATGTTTTCATTCGTTCTTTTATTTTTGAAATTTTTGTTGGGGTAACGATGGAGTTGACATATAATAATGAACACCTGGTCAATATTCTGAGTATAGCAGGTGTGGCCAAACCGAACTTCATGTCGATCCTGGCAATGCTGGGTATCCATGCTAGTATATACACAATAAAAATGAAAATACTCACAGGCTTTGTATTTCCTCTTTCATCTGTTGTTGAACCAATACTGGGAGGCTCAACAATCACATCATAAATGAGACCTGAATAAAAAAAAAAATATAAATTAGAAATGGTTTTAAAATTAACAGGAAATATTATTTGTAAAAGAATACAAAAGAGAGAAGACAGGGAGTACAGATCGCTGCTACAGAATTTCTCTGAAGGAAACTCCTGGGCTGCTGGATACCAAAGGAATACCTATTAAAAAGAAAGCTATTTTAGCATATTTCTCAGTTAGAAGATAAGTTTTATTTTTTTTATATAGCATAAAAGAGCACATAATCGCAGTCAATTACTTTTAAATATTCTTGCAGATTTTTAGATCAGGCTTCATTTTATTTCATAAAAGGGAAGTAACGGATACAAAATTTTAGGACCATATTTAAACTTGACTTTCCAATTCTGCTAGCACATACACGTTACTCCAACTCCATGGCATTTTGGCATAATCACCCATGAATGTTGACATTTCATAAAATTCAACAAACCAAGTTAGTAGGTTAAACCGTCAACATGGCCAAACTCGAATATGCAGTCCTCTGAGAATCAATAATGGCTCAAAACTAAAAAAAAAATGAACAAAATACTAATAAAAAATCCACCTAAGTGTTATCGTAACATTTATTCAGTAAGTTTCTATCAGTATTTTGTTTAATATAGGATTTTTTTGAGACATTATTGACTCTCCAAAGGTAACATGTTCTTGCCGACAATGTTGATATTGGTTTAATTTACAAACTCGACACTAGTTCTTTTAGAACTGAATAAAAGCATTAAAATATTATTTAATTATTGGAATTCTTTTGAGATGTGTAATTTGTATATTTTTATATATGGCGCAGTGGATAGAGACGTTGAATCTTTACTGTCTGAAGATAGCGTTTTCGGTCCTACCCAAAGTCAATCAGAGGATTAGTTGACCTAAACATGATGAGACGACAACTATAGAAGGCAGTAATTACTGAAGATACAGTTAAAAGATTCGTTATTGGGTCCGTACCAAATGGTATATATTATTTAACTAGCTTGGGTGCCCGGGTGTTTGTAAGTGTGTTTAGAGCAAAAAACAATAAATAAATAAGCGGTAGTAGGCAGGCAGGCTCAAACCCGTGACGCAAAAGCGGAAAAGAAAGTGAAAGAAAACCTGACATCTTACCGCTACACCATGACGCGACAGGAAGTGAAAAGCATTCAAATTTAGCGATGTCAATCAAAAAGTTGACTTGCAGAAATGGATAGTTAAGCGAATGAGTTCATGCAGGCCAGAAATGAACATCTGGCTTTCTGCCGTTTTATTCATTTGTTTCCCCACGATGTTGGGGAAAACCAGCTCCCCTCAAAAAAAAAAAAAAAAAAAAAAGGGGGGGGAAACTCTAATGAATAGCAATTGTCTGGTATGAAACCCCCCCCCCCATCTTGATCAAAGCTGATTGCCTTCTAGACGTCCCAGTTGGAAAGGCCAGGCTGACGCATTTGCTTCGATCAGTTTCGCTTTTATATGAAAAAGACAAACACTAGAAACCAGGGATTTTTTTAAAAGTCGATCAAAATAAAGATAGGGTAAATTTTACCTTATGCTACAACAGAACACCAACCATTCCAATTTGGTTTTTTAGGGGTATTCAAGTAATTACTGCCTTCTATAGTTGTCGTCTCATCATGTTTAGGTCAAAATAGTCCCAAGGTCTCGGGGTTCATACCATGCAAACGGTAAATTTGCGGCAGGTTTGAGTATCAGATTCGTTGTCAGCGACCTCGAATACCCCTAAAAAACAAATTAGAATGGTCGGTGTTCTGTTGTAGCATAAGGTAACATTTACCAAAGATAGAGACGACGTTCGTTTTCGAATCTGAGAGATTATAATCTAGGAAGTATAAGGAAAGTTCTCCAAAATAGTTACCTTGTCGAGAACCCCCACGAAAAAAGCCTTTCTTGGATATACATAAACATTCGCAGCCGTTTTGCCTTTTATATATATAGATAGAAAAAGATTGGAATTGTTTTGAGATGAGTAATTTGTTTATTTTTATATATTTATTTGCGGACTATTATCCCCATCTTTATAGTTGTCGGAATATGACATCTTCGTGCGGTGACAGGTATGTACATCATATAGATTTTTAAAGATTTTTCTTGAAAAAAATTTTTTTTATAGGCCTAAACAAGCAGTGGTGCTTGTCACAAGCACCTACTGTTTTTTTTTTTTATTTAAAAAAATATTTTTTATATAAATTTACGAAAACTGGAAATGGCAGACGTTTAGGAGATCTCCCCCCCCCCATCTAAATTCCACAATTTACACTTTTGTTTTCTTTTTCCACGTTAATCTTGTCGGTTACAACTTTCAGATTAAAAAGAAATTGAAAAAAGAATATTTCTTATGACTTTTATCGTTGGGGATGAGTTTTCAATTATAACGTTCTACTAAATTGTACACTTACTTGGTGACCATCATCACCGAGAAAAAATATTGCAACTCTCACGTAACCGGTGAATATTCCCATCTAAAAAAAGGGGTGAGAAAGGAAACTTTTCTCCTTCCACCTCCTCTTTCAACCACGTCGTCTCGTTTGAAAGAATCCCAATTATAAGAAATTGCGTACTATTGATCCGTGCTGAAATAATAACGTTATTTCGAAAGCCATTCTTAACATGGGGAGCGGGAGGGTGTTTTGTACCTATTCTGTACTTTAACCTTATTTACTAAAATTTAATAAAAACAGACATCATAAAACTTTAATTAAACTTGAAAATACTATTTAAAAATAGCGCGGATCAATAAGTGCACTAGCACCATAAATTGTGAAAAAAAAAAAAAACTTTTTCTTTAAGAATTTGGTAAAAAATTGAAATGGTTACTCCAAGAATGGATTTTTTGAAAAATTTTACGTATAATAATTTGTTACACTGGATGCACAGACAAAACTTCTTAAAAATTTACCCTAACCCTTTTTTTTTTTTTTAGACGGGAATATTCACCGGTCACGTGAGAGAGATGGCACCAATGTGAGTGTTCAATCTAGTAGAATGTTATAATTGAAAACTGATCCCCGACGATAAAAGTCATAATTTTTTTTTTCTAAATGTTTTTTTCGTGCTAGTGCAGAGAGTGATCCGCGCTATTTTTTTAATCGTATTTCCAAGTTTAATTAAAGTTCTATGATATGTGTTTTATTCAACTGTAAGGTTAAAGTACAACATAGGTACAAAACATCCTCCCCTCACATGTTAAGAATGTTTTTTTTTTTTTAAATAATAACGTTATTATTTACGTCCGGATCCGGATCACTATCGTTTTTTTTTGTTTTTGTTTTTGTTTTTTTTTGTAATCTTAAAGTTTGTAATCGGTGAGAAAACGTGAAAAAAAAATGTAAATTGTGGAATTTAGAAGTGGGGGGGGGGGCAATTCTTAAACGTCTGCAATTGTAAAGTCTAAGATAATAACATTTACAAAGCCATTCTTAACATGGAGAGGGGGAGGATGTTTTGTAACTATTCTGTACTTTCACTTAATAAAAAAAAATATATCACTTGTTTCACGATTTATCTCCCTTGTTTGATTTGTCGCCTTTGTACAACGACCCAAAATTTGTTCAAAAATATTGCAAAATAAACAAAAAAAATTTAGTAAATAAAAATAAAATTCCGTATATTTTATTTAAGCGAAAACGAGCGAGATCGGAAAATACGGTTCTTTTCTGATCTAGAAACACAAATAATAGTGGACTTAAAAAAAATAATAATTCAAGTTAGAATTTCTACTTAAAAGATTAAAGATTTTAAAATTGTTAATTTCGCATGGACCCAGGAAAAAAAAAACATAAACAGGCACTAATTTTTCTTTTTAATAATAAATAAATAAATAAATAATAATAGTAAGGGGTGGGTACTATTTGAAACGGTGTTTACGTCGAAGCTTTCGAAATTTTAGTGACTTTGAAGCAATGAATTTATCGAATAAAAATAATTTCTGGCTAGAATTAAAGTTCATTGGGCAAAAGTCGAGTATTATGGTTCAATTGTGCTTCTAAACCAAAAAGAAACATTTTTTTTTATGCCTCTGTTGTATTAAAGAGGCAAAAAAGGTGAACCGGTTTTAGTATTACGTGTCAATAAAGGCAAGACGAAAAAATGCCGACACACAAAATGAACGCTGGAGTTGAATAAATATACTCACCACCTGTCACCATGAAATACGAAAGTAAGACTAAAACGAACATAAACATTGCTGAGGGCTGTTTAAGCCATGTTGGCCTTTTCAATTTTAAATGTGGACAAACTAGAAAATTAAACGGCATAGCATAGATTGACTCCATCTTTCAATGTTGTTGATGTGGAAAGAGGAGAAAAGGAAGGAATGACACGTAACGTCACCGACCGGAAGTTGAGACTCAAGGGACATAACTCTCTGAATAAGATAATAGCTGTATCTTTCCGGTATTGTCCGGGAGTCTTTACTTTGACATAAGCAAAAAAACAAACAAACAAAATACACACACACACACACACACACACACACCCATTGTCTTAATTTCCTGGAGTTCAATTGTGGAGGTAAATGTTTGTGGAAGAGTTAGTCTTCTGAAAAAAATGCATTAAAACATTATGAATAAGGAAAGTAAAGTAAAAAGTAGACTTTGGGTTTACTCTGGCAGCCTCGTAACTTTCGCTTTCTTTATTTTGTCCTCTAGTTCTATGAGCGATATTTCTGACAAAGGATGAAGAATTGCCGTTTTCTAGGTCGGAATATATTCATCTAACAATTACCGCTGGCTAGTTATTGACCTTGAAGTAGTATTTTTCTTTTCTATTTAGCTTCTTACATCAAGTGGGTTCCTGCTTTGTCAGAAGTGATTGTCATAAATAAAAAATAAAACATTGACTTTTAACCGCCCTATCAGGGCCATATTATTTTTTTGTTGTTTTTATATTTATTTATTTTTCGTATTGCCAGCCAGACTGAGGGTTAGTAGTAAAGTTAAAGAAAGACATATTTATAATAAGTTTTAATATTGACATTTATTATACCAAACTTCGAACAGAAACATTAACTATGCAACAGATTCTTTAGGACAATTCACTTTTTAGGGACTATTAAAAGCCACTTTTGCCAAATATTATGCCTCTACCCCCCCCCTCTGTAGCTCCGCCAAAATTACGGCCTATCTAGCCTCAAATTTCATATGTTGACCTAGCTATTCATTGGTGAACTTCCACCTAGTGGAATCCCCCCCCCCCCGTTCTGTGACAGTTTTTACAAGCTATGCCATTTTTTAACACTTTTATTCATTATAAACATGACACATTGCCACTGATGTGTAAGGGGCTACTATGATAGGGGCCAGAATTATAGGAGGGGGAAGCGTAACCTCGATAAGGAGTTGGGAAGCAAGATATTTATTCACATAACATTTAAATTTTTGCATTTTAGTACAGTTGGAGAAAAAGGGAGAAAGAACAAAATTCTAAAAGCGAGTGGTCTGTGTAGAAAAGCTATTAAAATAGAAAATCCTCCTGCACTTAAGGAGCTCTACAGTAAAGGCGTGAGATTTTGCTGCTAGTCAAGTGAGTTTGAGGTATTTACATTGAGGGGATACTAGTGCACTAAGTTCATCAGAGTACATTCCATGGAAGTACTTGTAAAACAAGAACAGGGATACAACACTATGGTGAGGTGACAGGGGCTGGACCTTGGTAGATAGTGCAGGACTTATTACGTTTTATATTAATTTTTGCATCCTGTCTAAGTAAATATTTTCCTTAACTTTCTACTGCCAACTGAATCTAGTCGGGTAATGGTGTCTTTATAATGGTGTCTTTATAATGGTGTCTTTATAATGATATGTTTTTTTTTAATTACATTTTCACTCCAAACAATGCACAGTGCCACTTTGATGTAGGGGCTACTATCAGGGACATAAGTTGCAGAGATACTATGTAGGGAGTTGAGCAATAAGATATCTGCTCACATTGCACTTGAACTTCTGCATGTCAGTACAGTTGGGGAAGTAGGAACCTGGAAGGGAATTCCAAAATCAAGCAATTTTGGGAAAGACACTATTAGAGTAAAAGGCTTTTTATATCTAGGGATCTCTACTGTGTAGGAGTGAGATTGTGTTGTTGTTGTTGTTAGTGGTGGTTCAAATTATGGCATTTAAAAAAATATTGTTGTTATTGTAATTATAATACGAATGATGATGGTGATAATTTCATTTGATAACAACTCCTTGAAGAGAGATGGTATTCATTCTCAGGGTACTCTCCCTTAATCCCAGCTACAAAACAGGAATTTCAAAGATCGGAGGTTTTCCCAAGTGCAGTACCAACAATAGCAGAGGACTTGTCGGGTTTGTCAGGGAAAATTACATCAAGAGGGTACGAGGGCTCGTAGTTCGTTGGAGCATCCACCATTAAAATACTTGTAAAACAGGTAGAGGGATGCAAGATTTCTGAAAAGATACTGATAGGTGTGAGAAATTTTCTTGCTCGGTAGAAGGAGTCTGCCTTCTTCCAGCAGACTTGTTAGTACCTTCCACGTACTTATTTCATTTCATGTTAACTAAGAATGTCAGGCCGAGGAGTTTAAATGTTGATGAAATTCAAGTGGGTTCTACAAATCTAACCAACAAGTGATGTCAATACGATAGAAGAAAAAGAAGGGAGAAAAAGGTAAAAATATTTCAAGACAAACAAAAACTAAAAGAGACTCCACTACCAGCATTCAATCCCTTGAACTATAAACAGGTTAGCTAAAAACAAAAATAAACCCTGTAAAATCCCAATAGAGAGGGAAGTTACATCCCTGATGGAATTTCAGTACGCCAATGACAACTGCGTGGCGTCCATCTTGGAAGAACACCTGCAGCAGATTCTGAATGCCTTCAACCACAATTATACCTAGCTTGGCCTTGCTATTAACCCAACAAAGACACAGATCATGTATCAACCAAAGCCTGGAGACAGGGCCGACGCTGCAGCTCCTTCCTTCACCATAAACAACAAATCTCTGGAGAATATAGACTAAAAGGCATTAGCCACTAAAATACTATATTTACACTAGTTTTCTTGGAAACTACTTGGCCGATCTAGCTGAAATTTTGCATGCACTTTTGTTATAAGGCACAGTGAACTAAGTATTATAGTATCCATTTGATGCACAGTTAGGTGTTATATATTCGTTCAAATGTGCTTTTAAGTTTATATAATTGCTAAATCTACTTTTGTCACTGGTCTATGATATATATAATTGGTGGCGGCAAATTGTCCAGGACTCAGAGCCGTACAGGAGGGTGGAGAGTACTATGGTTCTGTACACACTGATTTGCGACTCCTCGAGCATTTTCATCAGCGCTGTCTCCACACCATTCTCAACGTCCACTGGAGTACTATGTCACCAATGTTGAGGTCATCGAGCGGGCGGAAATCACCAACATCAAGGCCATACTGCTGAAGTCACATCTCCAGAATGGACGATCATTGCCTGCTCAAGATAGTCCTATATGGCGATCTCTCTACTGGCCATCATAACAGAAGGGCACCGAAGAAAAGATATAAAAACTCTCTGAAGAAGTCCCTCGGTGACTGCCACATTGACCACCTCAAGTGGTTTGCTCTCACTGCTGACCATGATACCTGTCGCCTCCTTTAAGATCTCCCACACAGAGAATCTGCAGGAGAAGCGCTGCAGGAGGAAGATTCGGAAAGCCTCAGCAACCACACCTGACATGACTTTTGACTGCAGCTGCTGTGGCCAAACCTGCTTGTCCCGCATCAGGCTCATCAGTCACAAGCGTGCCTGCAGTCAACGTGCACAACCCCCTTCATAGAATTTTCATTTGTGAAGTACTGCCAAGAAGATGATATATACACACTGACAGCGAGTAAAACACAACACAGCTGATCTATAAAATAATATTGATGGATATCCTCTCACATATTTCTGATCAAATTATGCATTCTAATAGGCAATGATGGAAAGTCGTGCATTCCTGAAATAGAATCAATCTTCATGTGTACAACCCATTGAATGCCTCTCTTCCTAAGGTCACCTGCCAATCCAACATGAGGGATTATAAGGGATGCAAAAATGAGTACAAATTTAATCAAATTCAACCATCAATTTAACATTCATTCATTTTAAATGAACATTTTGCCAGTTTTTAACAGGTTAAATAGTTTAGTAAATTATTCTATTATGGCAGAAACTAGTGCTCTGAACATTTTATAATTTTAGTGACTAATTCTTTGAAATCGATGCAAACCAACCAAACCTCATTACTATATGAAAATTAAATTTGTTTTTAGAAAATCTCTTATAAATAATCTTTCAGCAAATATATTTTTGTCTTTACCAATGAGAAGGGGCTTGGAGGGAAAGGTTAACATGTAGAAATTTTAAAGCAGAAAGAAAACACATGTTAGAATTAAAAATATGCCTTTTACTAGTCAGGTAGTAAAGTTTTAAGAGCCCTGTATGCAAATAGTGTGTCCAAGGGGAACGAAAGGCATTCTAGGCCACGCCTGGAGAATTTATGTTCTGAAACTTAGTACAATGGAAATATCAGTTGTTTTATTTTTATTTTATTTTTTTTTTTTTATATATATTCCATCTGGAGAGAAGAGGAACTTATAGCAACAAGTGTGTAAATGAGTAAAACTGAACAAACCTTCAACACAAAAGAATGGATGAAAGACCAAAAGAGTAATTAATCAACATTTTATTACAATAAGAAAAATAAAATTGCAATATATTTTTTATTTATTTTGCAACAGAATCTTTTTTTATTATTTGTTTACTCACTAGGACTTTTTACATAACTCATAACCAATGACTGCTCAGTAGTCTTCCCTGGAGTCTGAGTGACAATAGGTCACCCCATATTTTTATGGTAGCCATTGCAAATCATTTTTCGTCTTCACCACAGATGTATACCATTGATTTCTTGCTGATAATGACCAATGCTTTCTTTGAAATGTGAATAGCAATAAGCTTCCCCAAGGTTCTAGTACTCTTTGTGCATTTTCAATAGAAGCTTATATTTTGCTCCAAATTCTTGTCCTTTCCAACTTCCTTGACTATTCAAAACCATTGTATGGTGCCAGCCAAGGATAATGCCACTGTGTTGTTGTTGTTGTTGTTGTTATTAGTGGTGGTTCAAGTTATGGCATTTAAAAAAATATTGTTGTTATTGTTATTATAATACGAATGATGATGGTGATCATTTCATTTGATAACAACTCCTTGAAGAGAGATGGTATTCATTCTCAGGGTACTCTCCCTTAATCCCAGCTACAAAAGAGAAGCTTTAAAGATCAAGGGTTTTCCTAAGGATAGTACCAACAATAGCAGAGGACTGAAGACTGACCAATACATCAAGGATTCCTTTCTTTAAACATCCTTCCAACCCACTTGATACTACACATAACGCATCTACTACCATCAAAACTACTTAGGTTTGAACTCTCATGCATATGCCTTACTTTCAAGACCAAGATAGTGTAATTGTTATAATTGTTACACTTCTCATTCTTCGTCTCAATCACATTCTTGTCTCAACGCACTGAAAAATCTATGATTTGACACTTCTTTGAGATATTGTTAATGACTACCAAATCCGCAAATTTCAATTGTTTGGCTGTCATGACACTTTTGTCTCTCCATACCGTCTCATCACTGTCCTCACTAGTTCTTACATCCTTAGGTACCTCTTCAAACCACTTCCCAGCACACTTCATCCCAAACTTGCTACAAACCTCCTAGCAAACCCAAAACTCTGTATACAGTCATGCCTTCTACAGTACTCCCTCCGGACCAATCCACTACACCCTGCTGTTAATTCAGAAAACTTTCCACAAAGCCGGCATTCTCCAGCAACATCCTCTCCTTGAACCATTTTCTTGAACAGTTGTGTTTCTAGTGTTTTTGTGCTGCACAAACAAAAGCTTCAGTGCTCTTAGCCAGATACCCAGTTTTAAGTATGGCCAAGATCTCTAATCCGTCACATCTGCGACATCCCAGAACTTTCCATGCATCTTCTTCCCAGCCGATTCTTCTGCCCTTTTTCTGTCTACATACTTCACATACTCGACTGTTGTCTCATCCACTTCAACTTCACTGACCACAACCATAAGCATCTACTCCTCACTTCCAATCACAACTCCTCCATCGACGTCTCCTCAGCTCTAACAGCCTTTCACATTCATCAATCCTCTTCTGATACAACATAACTACACTACTTCTAATATGGAATACACCAAACATTGCCAAAAATTTCCTTGTGTTCATGTTCAGGTCATGCAACGCCTTGTCAGACCATTCCAAAATTCCCACACTGTACCTCAAAACACTGACAGCACATGCATCCACTGCCTTGATCAGATTTTCTCCCTACAAATTTGATTGTGCAATTAGCTTCACCCTTCTAAGATACCTCTTCCTTATAATAATTTGCCGTTTTAGCAAATCACAGGGTGAAGATCAAAAAGATAAAAAATGAAACAAAATATGCAGAACTTGCCAGAGAACTGAAAGGAGTATGGAACCTGAAGAAACTTAATATAATACCAATAATTGTAAAAAAAACTAGGCACTATCCCAAAGAACATGGATAAAAGACTCAGAGAAATAGGAATCAAAGGGAAGACAGACTATGCAATAGATGGTGATGCTGAAATCCAAGGAAAACAGGAAACTAATTCACATGAGCTATAAATGCTAAACGGTCATATGAAAACTGCGACAGAAGTAAAACAAGAAGATAACGGAATCTCACATGGAACCAAAAAAACTGAAATTAAAAAATTGCAAGTACTCCCCCCCCACCATAATAGTGTTGGCATCGATTGATGCCACACTAAACAGTCATGAAGAGTCAAGGATGATAGAAAGACCGAGGAGCAAAACACTTACCAGACCTCCACTGGATGAGTGTGAAGAGAACTGGGATCTTGGGGTGGCAATAAGCAACCCAAATTCCAGTGAAGGTCAGTAGCAGTGAAAAATCAATGGTAAGTGGCTGTTGCGATAATGCAAGTTCATTTGCAAATATTATCGAAAGAAGAGGAGAGTACTGGAAATCTGGGGATATTTGTTGTCATCCAGACTCCAGGGAACACCACCAATTGTTGTTAGTGAGTAATCTCTGATGATCACTCCTAGTGAGTAAAACAAATAATAATAATCACAATGAATTTTTAAATAACATTTGAAAGACAATAATCCACATAGTAGAGTCATCAAAAAAAAAAGGTTTCAGTCTTTTGAAAACAAATTTAAATTAATTATTTTGGTGCCAAATTATTTTAAACCAGTAAACAATGTTGTTTTTGATGAAATTTGTTTTGTTTTACCTCGTTTCCCATGAACGTTCATAAAAGAGAAGACCAACTAAAAAATATGGCATAAATTAACTCCCACCTACTGAATATCTAAAATGTCAAATGATTTTTTTTTTTTTTGCCATATTTGGTTGATTGCAATATCAAATGCTTTCAGGGAAGTTAAAAATTTAACTCCTGCGAGTTGAGGAAAGAACAGCTGATGACAAGAAAATAGAGATGCATGTTAACCAACAGTTAAATGGTCAAAAGACAAAACCATGTGTTCTGTATGTGACCAAAAGAAAAGGCTATGCATCCTGTACATGTAGCAAAAGATAAGGCCACACATTGTGAAAATGTGATCAAAGGATAAAACCATGCATCTTTCATGCCTTACCAAAGGATGAAGCCCCACATCTTGCACATGTGGCCAAAAGACAAGACCATGCATTGTGAAAATGTGATAAAAAAATGAATCCATGCATCCTGCACATGTGGCCAAAGGATAAGGTCATGAATCCTTCATGCATAATTAAAGGATCCATGTATCTTGCACATGTGGCCAAATTACAAGACCATATCTTTTGCCTGAATAGCCAAATGATGAAACCATGCACCTTACTCATTTCACTAAGAATGAAAGAATGCATTCTGCTCATGTAGCCACATTAAAACAAAGATATGGCCAAAAAGGAGACAATACATTCCGTACAGATGACCTGATACTAATGACGTAATAAAAAAGTATTAAGAATACTTGTAAGATTTTCCCAAGATTAACAACAAATCACTTTGACCATACAAAATAAATAATTTGAAGCTAAATTTTTTTTGTTTTTTTTGCTCAGAATTAATTTTTTTTTTAATTATTCAGGGAAGTAGGCATCCTATATAAGTCTTCTAATATGTCATTGATGATTTTTAAGTATATTTTTAAAACTCATTTGAATACTGGTCAGGAAAATTCCAACATTTAAAAAAAAAATTGCATTTTCCATGAAGAATTAACAAAATTCTCTTGTTTATAATAATTCTGTAGATTATTCATAATTTACCATCTTTTTTACTTATAACTTGTTTTTACTTATAATTTGCTGTTGAAACAGCGATTCATATAAAAAGAATGTATGACATTTACAATTAAACAAACAAAACAAAAAATAAGAATAGAAAGTGGACCTCATAACTCTTGCTTCCATTATTTTGTTTTTTAGTCCTCACATTCCAGGAGCAATGTTTCTGAAAAGATGAGGAGAATTGGTATTTTCTGGATTGGAAGCTAACCATCTAACACTTATTATTATTATTATTATTATTGATAATTCTTTTTAGATTTTCAAGTAGTATTTTATTAGCCCCTTACATCAAGTGGTTTTATGTCTTGTCTGGAGCAATTTCTATTAAAAAAAGGGTGCTTCTTCATTATTAGAACAAAAATCGAAATATTGAATTTCAACTAAACCAAATGGTTCCTACATAATTGTCATGTCGTAGTAGTAAACATATCCAAAAATTATGTACAACCGTAAGGTAGAAAATTAATTATTAATGAAAATAGTTTTTAAAGACAATTAGTGAAAATTGAATTTGGCTTAAAAAAAAAAAAAAAATTTCTAATTGTAATAAGGGAAGTAATTTTTTTTCTGACAACTTTGAAAATCTTAGTAAAACTCAATTTTTGCTAATTGTCTTCAAAAACGGTTTTCATAATTAATTAATTAAGACTTCCGATTCCACAAGGAAATGAAATCTCTTCAGTTTCGGTTCAAACTCCACAACCAGAAGTAGTTATCTTTTTTCATAATTTTGGGATATGTTTATTACTGTGACATGACAATTAAGTAGATAGCATTCTTTTTAGTTGAAATTCAATATTTTCATTTTCGAATTTTGCTTTAGTAATGAAGAAGCACCCCAAATAATAAATCATCTTATACTTAATTTGGATAATCATTTTGAAACATCGGATAGTGAGATGAACGTATCACTTTGATAAGTCAAGAACAGTTTTAGTTTCCAGTTACATTTTGCTGTTTTTATTTTTTCTTTATTTGAAAATTACCACTTATCAATCCTATATGCATCTTAAGAATAAAGGTTAATGAAATGGATAGATTAATAGTTGAATGATGATGAATATTATGAAAGGATTGAAAATAACAAATGGAATTAATAAAATTTTATGATTTAGGACTTATGTATATCATGAGAGATCCGCTGTAATACTTGGCGTGGTGATGGTGGTAGTTGATGTTGTTGTACTGGATTGATCAGCATTCATAAGGAGGCTCTTGTGAGATGTCGTCAGTGTAGTGATCGTTCCTGTCTGTCCAGATTTGTCATCTGACCTTGCCTGTGTTATGGGTAGTGGTACCAACTGCAGCAGTTCTATGTCCCCATTGGTTTGAAACATCACTGTGTTGCAGTCAATGTAGCGTGAAAGAGCATCACCAATCATGACATCAGTCACTTTTGCAGCCTCTTTTGAGGGGGTAGTCTCAACAGGAAGAAGGAATGATCCGTTTGAAGAAATCCCAGTGACGGATATTGTGTTTGGGTGAGATGAGTCAGCATCAGATGAAGATACAGCTAGCTTAATGTGAGGCGTGGAGAGGATATTATAATTTTCTGGAGTAAGGGAGGGCACTTGGATTGTCTGATCTTGGTTGACCTGAGTTTGTAAAATAGGGTTGCAGATGAAAGCACTGCTGACATTTGTGTGCTTTTTGTGCACATATTTGCCATTACTGGTTGGTACTGAAACTGTTATGGTCGTGTTGTTGGAGGTGTCGTTCGTAGCGATCATCCCATTAACATTCAGAACACGTTGGAACAAGTTAACGGGTAAGATATTCGGGGTGGTGTTTGTTCGTTTCTGAGTAGGGGGCAAGTGGGTCTGATTTTGTGGCACCTGGATAGAAAGATTGGCCCAATTCTCAATCAAGCCTGTAGAATTGGTTGTGATTACGGGCAAGTTAACACTGACTGTTTCAGGAGTCTTAGTGGCAGGAGTTTTGTGGAGGAGGGTGGTCATAACCTTTGTAGTTGCATTCACCTTTTCTGTTGTAGTTTGTGCCTTGGTTGTTGGAGGCACAGCTACTGAGATCAATCCTACTGATGTTTCTGTCTGTGTTAAGGGCATTACACTGGCACCAACTGGGAGGTTGGTAACTACTTCTGGTTGTGGAGTTTGAACCGAAACTGAAGAGATTTCATTTCCTTGTGGAATCGGAAGTCTTAATTGTGACGGGCTACTAACATTGTGCTGTACAGACGATGGACCTGAAGAAAGGAAAGATGACACAGTAACTATAGGTTGGTCGCTTGTTGTGTTTTGAACAAGATGACCTTGCTGACCTATTTGACCTTTATTTGGCTGTTGACTGATAATGTTTGCTTGTGTGGAGACAGATGGTTGCTTGGTGACCGCTGATTGATCTAATGACACCATCATTGCAGGAGCATCGGTATTAGTTGCAGATGTTAGAGTTTGGGAAACTGGCGGTGACACCAGGGATTGTGTCCGAAGAAAACGATTTGTGTACACCGGCATCGACTCTGAAGAGGGAAGAATCGTATTCTGCTGATTTACAGGACTATTTTCAAGCAACTTCAACAACAGCTGCTGAACTGCAGGATTCTAAAATTTAAAAAAAAATAGTTTTAATTTTAATTTAGAAAATTCAAAAGAAACATGAAATAAGCAATCAAATAGTTCATGTATCCGGGCCAACGATATCTGTCTAACTTAAAAAAAAAGACTTAGAGGCAAAATCTCACAGTGAACGCAAAATTTGTTATGGACTCTTGCGCCAACAAGTGGATAAGAATTAAAGTAATATTTCACCCACATTGGCTCTGTTGCAATATTTTTTTATATAATGAGAGGATGTGATTTAAGAAAATTGGAAAGGTTCTACTTATAGACACTGGCGATAGGAACTGACCAATCAAATGGAGCCACATTCTGCTAGGAATCAATTAGAAACCAGAATCGCTCCATAAAAATATTGGATCTTTTAGAATTCTCACACATAATTTTTTATGTTCACACAAGAAAGATTTTTGGTGTCTGTCTGCAAATTTTTAAGTTTAAGACTTATACAGATCAGCTACCCACCAAAAACTCTTTTTCATCTCCAGGACCTATACAGTTTATCTACCCACCACACATACAGATTAGCTACCCATTGGAAACTCTTCTGAAATTAAACATGACTTCCAATTCAAAAAGCTCTTTGGATGTTCAACTAAGAAGACATAGTTTAGACATGTCCCCACTATTAAAAACACATTATGATAAAGTCACCAGAGTCTAGACCATTATTGAGATGGCTTATTCCTTGTTAGCTGAGGCATGAGATATGTGTAGTTCTAGGAGGTCCACCCTCCCAGGCTTTACCTTCTCACCTTTTGAGTAGGGCGTTGTTTATTGCTAATTGTCTGAGGTACTCAAAGCAGGAAATGCAAATAGAGCTATGCAAGCATTTTTGCAGACCAAAGTGCTCTTCCTCCAGGGTGCTGGCTTTCTAAATCCAACTTTTCTGACCTTGTGTGCGATCTTTCCACCATGAGAAGTGAGATAAACATGGTAAAGTATGTCTTTGTTTTGCATGTATTTTCTTTTTACCCTTTAAGGCAAGCATTGGAAACCTATGGTCTGTAGACTAGATCCAGCCTGTGAGGGCATTTTGACCAACCATCAAGCCTGATTACCAATGACTTTATTTTTAACATGAGAGACAAGGCTTTCAAATTCAACAAAATTGCCTGTTGTTATCTTCCTCTGATTGACCCAGCAGAATCTGAATATCTACGACCATAAAAACACAATTAAAACTCAATCACCTCCATTTCTGTATAAGATATAAAACTAAAAAAACAAAACACAAATTAAGAGCCGATTTGATTGACCGACCGATGAGAGACATTAGGCAGAGATAGTTTCAAAGGAACAATGCTGTCTCAGTCAGCTTTCTATTTCATACTTCATAAATGTGTGAATGTTACTGCCTATGTATGTTTCGAACTTACACATCATGATTTCCTCTATTTCACTTTGATGTTTTTTCACTTTGAAATATTTTAACGTTCCTTGAAAAAAACAAATTTTTGTTGGGCGATTTTTAATTTTAGACTTTCTTTTCTTGCTTTTCTGATTTTTCAATATTTATTTTAATTATGGTTTTAAATATTTAGATTGACAGGGGTCTGCATATGTAACTGTTTTTTTTTTTTTGTCATTAATGACCCGTAATTATAATATAATCCAGCCTATGGAGTTGAATGAGTTGCTAATCCCTGCATTAAGGGAATAATTTATACATTCTTCTACTGTTATACAGCATAACCACATCAACACATTAGTCACTGGTTGGATCACTAAAGTTAAGTGACAATAAACCTGGTTGGTACTAGATGACCATTTGAAAATATCAGGTACCGTATATGGTGGGGGACGTTGATATCTCCCTGTAAAAACTTCAAAAACTAACATTATCATCTCCCCTGATCAGGAAATACATGCGGCTGGGAGCCATTTGTTAATGTAATATTTTATAGAAACTTCCTTCTTTGGAGGAAGCTGGTTTTACCCATTTAGGCGGAATGATGTTTCATTTTGTTTCTTATATTATTATGGGAACAAACATAATCTGTATGTCCAACATGTCTCATTTTTTTTTTAATAGTTTGTCATAGACAAACTATTAATAAATGAAATGTTAGTCACCTCATGATTTCTTGTCTTTTATTTTCCAAACATGCATGTGATATTTGTTTCTCAAATTGTAATAACAAATGCTTACAGAAATATAAATATAAATATATATATACACACACATTTATATTATATATCAAGTTAAAATACCATACTTTGGGGATAATTGCGCCAACTAGCTAAAAGTGCTCTTTTGGCAACCATGCATATTTTTTTTTAGTTAGTAAAATTACCCCCCGGATTTGGCGCAATTACCCCAAAGTATGGTATATATATATTTATATATATATACTGCTAGTTTTAATATCACACCAGATGACCAGTTAACAAACAAATGCCTTTATTTAATGCAGTTGGCAGTTTCAGTGACAAGAAAAGGATTGGTGAGTATGTGGGTTCGGTGGTGTGATGTTGTGTCAGGGGACTGTAGAAATGTCACATTTGATTTTCTAGATATTGGGATTTGGTGGTAAGCAGATTTCAAATGGAAAAATGAAAAATATCACCATTAATCTTTTCAAATTTTTGCTGATAATTTTTAAAAATTTGGCATATATACTTATGTATCATGCAACTTTCTGAGACCTCCATTTTAAACTTTTGAAATTTATTTTTGCAAGTATATCTGAGCCTTAACCTAACCTATTATAAATGGAACTTGCATGATGAACATAAAAAATTAGAATCTGTTTTTATTTTTTGTTTGTTTTTTTTATACAAAAGAGTCACCATTTATCAAAGCCAGGAGGCCATTTGAGGATAAGAGTTAATGAATCTATGGTAGTCAATGGGATAATATCGTAGTCATCATTAGTAGTGGAATTTAGTAAATTGGATTACTTAAGGGGACGGTTCAACAAAACTTGTTTACAACCATATTGTAGTCAGCTGGAAAGCAGGGAAACTGAAGAGAGTTCCACATGTGTACAGTTCTAAGAAAGATGGCACTGTTGGGATGCTTTTTCTTTGCTATAGAATTGATGCAAGTGAAGAGAGTGGAAAGATCTATTGAAGTTAATGGAAAGTTCTGGAAAAGTTTCACCTACTTGGCTTGTTTCTGGTTGGTAAAGTTGTTGTAGGAGAGTTTGTTGCAGTAGTTGTTGTTGAAGTAGTTGTCGTTCCAGCAAAAGTTGATTCAATGTTTCCACAGGAACCTGGAAACAAACAAATTTTCAAATATTGAATAGACGGGGTTGGTCTGAATAGCAAATCTTATGTAAATCAGAATCTGATTTTTCTGATTTTATAAATGGACAGCTGATTATTGAATGAGTAAATTATCGTGCCAGATAGAGTTAGATGGTGGAGACTGAATTTCGATTGTCCTGAATTTAACTTCTCAAGCTAGCATTAAAAGGGAACATGAATTGGAACAAATACATTGAGGACATTGTTAATTCTGCGGCAAAGAAGGTGGGTTCCTACCATGTTAGAAAATAACTCACAAGAGAGAGTATCCTATATTTCTACAAAGCCACCATTCACCAGTGCATGGAGTATTGTCACCACATCATGTCTGATGCATCTACCACTAGCCTCTTCCTCTTAGATAGGGTCCAAAAAAAAGAGTCTCAAATGTAATAGGCCTTGCACTATCAACCAATTTTCAACTTCTGTCCCATCACTGCAATGTTGCATCCGTATGTCTGTTTTACAAGTATTCTAATGGAATGTGCTCTGATGAACTCATAGCACTCAACGTACATACTCTCGACTAACTCGACAAGCAGCAAAATCCCACTCCTTCACTGTTAAAGTCTTTAGATGCCAGAAAGTCTTCTACTTCGTTAGCTTCTTTCCTTGAACTGATAAACTTTGGAATTTCCCATTTCCTGCTTCCTTCATGTAGAAATTTAAATGTAATGCAAACAGTTATCTTGCTGCTCAACAGCTCCCTGTAGATATGATTTCAAATAGTAGCCTCTTACATTCAGGTGGGAATATTTGTGAAAAAAAAAAAAAAAACAATAAAAAGAAAAGAATTAGAAATCTGATCTGTATTTATGTTCTTGTCAGTTGCAAAGTTTTTTCTCGTGAAGCAATTAAAGAAAGGCAACAATTTTTACAAAAATAATAACGTCATTTTTTTTCATTTCATACGCAAAAGAACTGAACAGTAATCCAAATTTTGCGTAACCTCTGACCCCATATGTCATTGCTTCGTCTATGAGACTTTTCCTGGAGCTACACCTCCTGTTATTGTTTATACACAAATTTATATAAAATTTATTTTACATTATTCCATGCCAGCTCCTCTGGCCCACTTTTCCCCAGATTCTAATTGTTACATTTTTCATACAAATAACCTATTTTTGTCAGAATTCTAAATCATATTCCTTTTAAAACATTTTTATTTATTTATTTATTTTTTTTTTTTACAAAGGGGTCGGATTTTGATGAATCCATATTTCTCAATGTTCAACTAATTGGCATTAAGGCCAAAGGAATGTTGCAGTTTTGAATCTTTCTTCAATAATTTTTTTAATTTTTATAAATATTTTTCTTATTATTATTTTTCATCACATGACTTCAAGTTGAGACAACTTCATTGTGTTTCTAATCAATGCTAAGAAATGGATAGAGTGTTAGAAGATGTTGTAACATTATTTACAGAGTTTTTACCTTTTCTTTATAATATTAAAAAAAAGTTTCAATTTTCATTTTAACCTTAAAAGATAAATTATTATTTTTTTTTTTTTAGAATTTTTAATTTTTAATTTAAATAAATATTATTATAACAAAAGTAAAGTTTGTAAATTGTACAAACAATCTAAACTAGGAAATTTCATAATATTTAACTGGTTACAATGTCTGTGTCCATTTTATAATAAATTATTCGATAGCAAGCTTAATCCTACTTTCAGAATTAAAAATTAATTAATAAACAGACTGGGACAATTGCAAGATTTTGTTCATTTTAGAAGCATCAATTAATTTGAAAAATATGAACGAATAGAATCTGTTACAATACCTGTAAATTTTCTTTTTCATTTTAAGATAAATTTTCATGAACCTATTTTCAGACATATTTTTTTTCAGTCTTTTTCTTATGATACAATCACTGCAGGCTGCAAAATGTTATATGGTTGTTGGTTTGAGTAAATCCATAAGTTTATGAACAGAGTGAAAAAAATGCATTGTAATAATTTCTCTGCTTCCATTATTTCATATTTTTCAAATTAACCAATGTTTTCAAAATGGACAAAATCTTATTGTCTTTGTGTGTTGAATGAACACTCTGCTCACAAACTTATGAATTTATTTAAACCAGCAACCACATAACATCTCGTGGCCTTCAGTGATAACCTCATTAAAAAAGACTGCAGAGAAAAAAATATCTTTGAAGATGGGATTCTACTCCTAAAAATTTAGATTAAAATAAAATAAAAATTGCATTGTAACAAATTTTATTCTACCATATTTTTTAAAAACAAATTATTAATCAATGAATTTTAATAAAAATATCTTTGAAGATGGGATTCTACTCCCATTAAAAAAGACCAGCAACCACATTACATCTTGTGGCCTTCAGTGATAACCTTATTAAAAAAGACTGCAGAGAAAAAAATATCTTTGAAGATGGTATTCTACTCCCATTAAAAAAAACCAGCAGCCACATAATATCTCGTGGCCTTCAGTGATAACCTCATTAAAAAAGACTGCAGAGAAAAAAATATCTTTGAAGATGGGATTCTACTCCTAAAAATTTAGATTAAAATAAAATAAAAATTGCATTGTAACAAATTTTATTCTTCCATATTTTTTTTAAAACAAATTATTAATCAATGAATTTTAATAAAAAAAAAATTAACCTAAATATTTGTAAGTAGAATCTCATCTTCAAAGGATTTTTTTCAGTCTTTTTCAGATTTAAGCACTGCAGGTTACAAGATGTTATATGGTTGTAGTTTGAGAAAATCCATAAATTTGTGAACAGAGTGAAAAAAAAGTGCATTGTATCAGCTTCTATGCTTCCATATTTTTCAAATTAATCAATGTTTTTAAAATCTTTATTATTGTCCCATTATGTTGAATGCTCTGCTCGCAAACTTATGGATTTAGTCAAACCAGCAAATGTATAATATCCCATAACCTTCAGCAATAACATCATAAAAAAGATTGTAGGGGAAAAAATATCTTTGAGGATGAGATTCTACTTTAAAAAAAATTTCGATTAAAATGGAAAAAAATGATTGCATTGTAGTAAATTCTATGCTTTCATATGTTTTTAAGTAAATCCAATTTATAAAATCTATTACACCTGCGTGTTTGTCTGTCTGCTTCCATTTATTTTTTTTTCAAAGTATTTCCTCTGAGATGCAAGATCGCAGAGCAGTGTAAGACAGGTTAAATGATTGCATTTTTGTGGACTGGTCTTTTCGTGGTTTTGGGCAGTAAAAATAGCTGCTAAGGGATCAAAATTGAAAAACATTGCAACTTGGAAGGTGTAAGCTGACTAAACATGTTTATACACATGTACAAGTACACATTTATACATTTAACTATTTCTTACCCCCCCCTGACAATAGCTCAAATGGTAACAACTAAGGGAGGAGCAATATTGTCTTGATTTCGATTCTAGCTGATAGCATGCAAGTCATTCTTTTACTTTTGAAATCATTACTATATATTGGGTACAATATAATATAATAATCGATAAAAAATTGTCTCTATAATAATACGAAATATGAAATCTGCATAAATAAAAATATCATATTTAAGCATATTTATGATCAGGCAATGCTGGGCGGCTAGCTAGTTATTAATATTTCTTTCTTATTTGAGATAATCAGATTTTAGAACACCTCATAGATAATAATTCCAACTTACATAAAAATAAATAAAAGACTTCTAATCTAAAATTCAACCAAATGAACAAATGATGTTAAATGTTTTTCTTACATTTGTGACTGTGGTTACTGTGGAGTTAGGAGGTGTATTGATCACTTTTATTTCAGTCCTCAGGGTGTGAGGTTGCTGTTGTTGTTGTGTTGTTGGAGGATGTTGTTGTTGATGCTGCTGCTGTTGTGGCTGGGGAGATTCAAGAGTTTCTTCAATTTCCTCCATTAATGAAGTATTGGGTGTGCTTCCTGGACACAAAAAAACAAAAACAAAACAAAAGAATATGATAAGTAAAATGTATACATATGTATAAAATTTTCTGGGGATGACAATGGAAGTGGTTCTGAATCTCTCAATTACAATATGTGCCAAATATTCATGTCCTTCTACCTCTAAGTGACTCATGAGAACAGAATCTCCTTAAAACATTCAATATGTAAACCTGATTTTAATTAACTTTAAACGATATGTATAGGACAATGATCCAGAGTTTTCAACCATTTCAAAGTCTTTCAATTATACTAGATGCAAAATGGGCAGAAGAGCGCAATAAAAATAAAGAAAGAAATATGGAGTTATGCGCACAGTGAAAAGGTATATAATAGTGATTCTGATTCAATCCCAAGCAATATCAGATCTTACTGCTAATTTTGGTACATGTGCAGTTTAATCAAGACATTAACAAATGAAAATATCGAAAAAAAGGTTATATTGTACGTATCCGTTTTGAACTGAAGATCTTCAAAAAAAAAATTTCACCTAATTTGATTGAGTATTTTTTTTACAGCAGAAAAACATGATTTTATGACAGCACGTTGAAGGTAGACATCTTTGAATTTAAAAAAATTTTTGTTTGGATTTTTAGAACATGCCACCGGAAGATAACTCAATTTAAAGCGCCGACACTCCCTCCCCATCTTTAATATTAGCTTTTCTTCCTAAAAATCAAACCTTTTGCTCGATATCATGATAAATTGTTTTTTTGTTGTAAAAAACAAACAAAAGAAAACTACTTGATGAAATTAAGTGAAATTTTTTTCGGAGAACTTCATTCCATAACGGATACGTACAATATAAACTTTTTTCGATATTTTAATTTTTTAAAGTCTTGATTAAACTGTACAAGTACCCTAATTTTAAATAAAATTTCTTAGTGTAAGTCCATAACTCCCTTCCTCATAAAAAAAACAAAAATAAAGAAAAATCTTTATGGTGTACATACACATGACATAAATAAAATATTGGACACCAAAAATCATGCACATTAATCAAATAGTTTTATTTAACAATTTAAAAAAAAAATCAAATTTTACGGCTAAACGATGATCAATTTCTCAAAAGCCATTTTTCAGGACAAGGGAGATAATTCCAACTAATTCATGTTTTTGCGAGATTTTAGAAAGATAATCTTAACATGGAGAGAGGGGAGGGTATTTGTAAAACTCAAATTCGCTTAAAAATGATTTTCTTTATAAAAATAAAATTACTTAATTAATTTACATGATTTTTGGTGTACAATATTTTTTTTCTGTCACGGATATGTACATGATTTTTCTTTGTTTTTTTTTGTTTTTTCTTGGTGGCAGTGTAGGGGCTATGAACTAACACTAGTTTATTTTCAACTCTCCAAAGTTTCCACAACAACAATTTAATTTTTTTTTGTACACATTTAAAAAAAATTTTTCTTACTCACCAGCCGGCTTTGTTTTCAACCGTGGATTTTCCTTCCAGTATTTTGTCAACCCATGAACTGGAGGTTCTCTGTCACCTCCAGTTTTTTGCATCTGTTCATTAACACGTCCAATCGTACTATGACTACAACCAGTCACCCATGAAATAAATTTGTAGCAGTTTCTATGGACGCCGCCTACAATAATCACAGGAAATCAAAGTCGGTGTTTATACAGTATGAGGCACAAAGGAAAATTGCATTCAAAGTAAAAATTCTTTGATATACTTGTGGTAAAAATCTTGGGAAAAATTATGGAGTGAAATTTTAATTAAAAATAAAAATCAGTTTCTGTATTTGGCTGATTCATCATACATTATTTCTAGGTTAAATGACAGATTCACTTATATATTTGTTTACAAATGTATGTATATATATATATATATATATATATATATATATATATATATATATATATATAGTAAATTTTGACAATATATATAAAGCAATAAGCTGTAACATAGCCGATATATGTCAACACTCATGACCCATGTATGCAGACACTTGCAAGGAAATAAAGACAAGGAAAGAATTCAACTTTTTTCCATTTATTTACATGTATTTCCAGAATAACACCTTGTCTCTTCAAAAGCCTTCTCAAACACATGGTACTGTCTTTGTCCGGCCATGTTTAGGACACATTATTCCCTGTCACTCTCGGCCATGTGTATAACATGTCTATCTGTCTTCTCTAATATCAAAGGTCCATGGTTTTCTTTTGTTTTTATAATATTTTTCTTTCCTTCTTCCTTGTTGTGACATCACCTTGCACATGGTTCAGTAATTTGCATACAGTTACCATATGCGCATCCACACTTTGTTACAAAGCTACAAAGAATTTTTCACATTTATAGGTAGATACTTCTCAGACTGATATGCAGATAGGTATCTCGCACACACACACAAATGTTACTCAATATGCACTGGTAATTGCCTTGTGGTTTCCAATTTATCCGAAAGGTGGCATATACTTCCTGTTGCACATTCTCTCTATCTACGTCCGTTCTCAGCCTGTCTCTGCCCCCTATTTCATCTGAACCATGCATGTAGACAAACGCACTTTTCCATACGTCCCGACAGACAAACTTTCATTTAACGTAAGACAACACAATGTATACACTAACAAACTCTTGTAAACACTAGACACACATACACAACGAACATACCAGAAACATTATAAATTAAAAGGCATGCTTACGTGTGTATACCCACACACATGCATGTGCACCTTATTGTTCTTACATATTTCAAGTTAAATAAAACATCTTATTTGTATATGTTGTAATTTGGTTTTAACGTTTTCCTTTTTGATGTTTCTCCTTTAAATGTACCTCGGTATTTTGGTTGCATTAATTCTGAGGTTGGAGTAGTCTTATTCGCTACACATTTCATTCTCATGAAGATTCGTTAGGCTATATGTATTTTAGATAATTGATAAGGAAAACATATCAAGGCATGATACATCAACATGTACATTAATCTTTAAATACATTTTTCTCAAATTTTATTGGAACCTAATTAGTGGTGGGACGATTAATCGGAATCGGAATCGTTAATCGTAAGAATCGTGTATTTTGGGAGGTATCGGAATCGGAATCGCATCGTTAAAAAATACCTTAATTTTCCGATTCCTTCATTACGATTCTTTTAGTCTGATGCTGAAAAAAAGAAAAAAAATTCCTGATATTTCTAACCGCAAGAGAGAAATAAAAAGAAACCAAAGAAATTCATTATTAACAGGGCAATGCTTAGTGCCCCTCCCTTACAAGGTTCATTCATTCAGATCTATTGTAATCAAAACTACAAAAGAGTTAACTTGAAAAGAAGTATGCAGGGCTCTATATTGCGAGTAAAAATAAACAAAACGCTTATCTTTTTGGCGATTGTTTTTTTTTACTGACAAATCTAATACTGAATGAAAATGCTTTTTCAACTTATATTAATAAAACGAGCAAAGTCAAATTATTTAAACAGTAAAAGGTTTAATAGAACAATATACTTTTTTTTTTCTTTTTTTAAAAGAAGGCTTTTGAAAGAAATATCTCTAAAATGAAATTGATCACGTTGTATTATTTCGCAAAGTTTTGACAGTAGTTGGTTTCTTTTGAAGTTTCAAAAAAATCGACCCCATACCTATCTCTACCAAACCTAAAGTTATTAAATAACCCCTTCGTTAATTTAAGGGTAATTAATCCAATTCAGTCAAGTTTTTTTTTTAATTTCATTGAAATAAAATCCATTATTTTTTTTTTCTCCAGAAAGATAAAACCCTGAATTTGATTATATTAAAAGCAGAATAATATAATCTTTTTTCTAGAATTTTAAATTGAAAATTAAAAGTGTTTTGCGCAGTTCTTTGCCGAACGAAAAAGAAATTAATATATATATATTTTTAAAAGGTTTTGTAATCAGTTAATTTTTATGTCTAAATAATATTTACGATTAATTAAATAATTTCATTTTAAAAAGTATTTATAAATAGAATTTTACTAAGGACTTATAGTTGGCTTTGTATTACTGTACACATAGATTCGAAAAAGTTGTCAAAAAACAAATATATAACAAATAAATGTTATCAAAGGCAAGATAAGTTATTTTTCTACCTAACTTGATATATTTTTCGAGTTTTTATTCAATGTAACATGTTTATTCAGCTCGAAAAGCATACAGTGTTTACCGATGTATTGGAAAATTCAAAATGGCGCCCGACACTCTCTTTAACACGGTAAGTTTGGGAAAAGATGTTATAAATAATAAACTATACAAAATACTGCTAGAAACTCGCTACCGTGACATATTTTGATATATATTCGGTGTTTTTTTTAATAGTATTTTGTCTAGTTTATTATTTGTAACACCTTTTCCCGAACTTACCATGTTAAAGAGAGTGTCGGGCGCCATTTTGAATTTTCCATTACATCGGTAAACACTGCATGTTTTTGAGCTGAATAAACATGTTACATTGAATAAAAACAAAAAAAATGTATCCAGTTTGGTAGAAAAGTAACTTATCTTGCCTTTGATAATATTTGTTTGTTATATATTTGTTTTTTGACAACTTTTTCGAATCTATGTGTACAGTAATACAAACCCGGTTATTTTGTATCTATGGCGCCATGTCACGTGGTATATTGTTTTTTTTTTTTCATTACGCACGTTCATTTATAAATTATTAAATTAAATATTTATCTTTTTTATATTTAATTAGTATATATTTTCTTTCTCTTCCGCTATATTTTTTTTATTTAATTCATTAAATCTGTTAATTATGAGGACCAAAATAATGAATCATATGTATTTATTCTCTAATTTTCTTGTTTTTGTTCTGTTATATAAATTCTATTTTATTTGTTTTTTCTCTGAAGGATAAATTCTATTTTCTTTGAGTTTTTTTTTTCTGTATTCCAATTAAGTAAAATAAATTTTCTCTAGAATAAATTTTGCTAATTTTTCCGTTTAGTATTCTATATAATAATTTTATTTAATCCAAAACACGACGGTGTAGACATAAAATATCTCTTCCAAAGTTAGGGAACATATTTGGGAACTACCGACCATAAGTATAAAACTACCTGGTATATTTCAAAACAATAAATTCCCTAGGAATCGGTATCGGAATCGTTAATCAATATTTTCCTGGAATCGGAATCGTATAAAAATTAGGAATCGTCCCAACACTAAACCTAATATCCTTTGGTATACATACACCACTCCAATTGGATTTTTTCAGCAACTCATGATATATTCGTATATTTACCAATACAAAAATTTTTTGCACATCAACAAATTAAATTTTTATTACAGTTAAAATTATATACACTAAAAAGTAAATAACAAAGGGAGGAAATACTAATCAAAATGAGAAAATGTCCAACGTGCACGAGCCTTTTCTAGTCTCACACAAAAACACGCGTTCACATTTCAAGCTATATTACTTGTCATATACATACGCGCACACAAACATACGCACCCACGTCCACACGCGTACATATATTCACGTTCGCGTACATACACTCACATTCACGTGTATATACACACACGCTAACGTACACATATGTACTCACATACACGCACGCATGGAAACGTCACTTCCCCTTTCAAAGGAAATCCACAAATGCACAAAAGACCACTATAAAAGAAAGAGCAATAAGCGGCTTCTTCCTTTTCCAACCTGCCTTCCGAGGTGGTTGGTCAGCGCACCAGCCACCGCCGGTTCAGCAGGCACACGCATACCTCACACCACTTGCTACTATGTGGGACAAAAAGCCAACAGACAGTACGTACACTTTATACGCTTTCTATTTCCATAACCTGGACTGACTTTCTCACTCTATCTCCCCTTTCGTTTTGGTCCATCAAAACAGTCATGTGCGCGACTCTCTACTGAGCTTAACCCTCTCTTTCTACAGGCCGGCTTGCCACTTCGCATTGCCACTATTGCATTCCACTTTCCTTCCACGCGTGTAGTCGTCAACGGCTGAATGAACACGTGTACACCCAAGACTTTCATTTCTCAACAGAAAATAAACGACAGGTTTATTTTATTCCAGCATTTCATTTTTTGTTCCTTTACTCCATTTCCTTTTCTTGCCACGCGCTACAGGAAAATGGTGACCTCGTTATTTAAAAATGGAATGGATGCGTTTGAACGAAACACTCATACACACAGAGACTCTCTCTCTTTACAACAATAAACTTTCCCTCTCACCAGCTAACAGCGAGAGACGCACACCAAACTAAACACGTGTTGTATCTTTTTCTTTTACTTGTTTCTTCACGAAATAAATCCTAGTTCGTTTAATTCAAAACGTACTTCGTCTCTTTCTCAATTCAATTCATTAGTCCTAATTTGCACCACCACCACAAACGTCAATAGCATTTCAGGAATGAAACAATAAACATTAAATAATAGTTAATTAAAAAAATAATGAGAAGAAAGTGGGGGAAGCAAATAATAATTAATAAAATGACCCTTCCCAAAACCAACATGCAAGTATCGGGAAGTTTCATTGGAATGTTCTGGTGGCTTGGCGTCTGAAAGAAGGCTCAAGGCATTTCCACAAATAAAGGCGATGGAATCATTAATTATTTTGGTATTAGTTATATTTGATTGTCCAGTGATGAAAAGTAAAAAGATGGTGGGAAAAGAGATAGAAAGAGAGAAAGAAACTTTAATTACTTACTTACAAGCTCTTACTGACAACCACTACTCTCTAACATATAAAGTATATAAAACTTTTCAATTTTTTTTTTTTTGCTGGGGGACAAGGGGGATGATGGTGATGTTAGCAGAAAAAAGAAAGAAGAGAATAATAGTTGGAAAGGAATGATTAAAAAAACTAGGACATATTATTGAGAGCATACGTACATGTCATTATAACTACTGGCGTAATATTATTAGACTAGTTTAATGTTCAGGACAGAGGGAGAAACGTACAAGATGTTCAGTCATTAGGACTAACCACAACTAAAAATAAGAGTTGTGAAATTTTCATAAATGCTACGAGGCGATTTTGTTGTTACTCTACTTCTGACTCACCTGATGGGGTCAACATTTCTGCCAAGACTCTGCGTGCTTCCTTTTGACCAGAAATAGCTTGTTCTCTCCATTTAGTCAACAATTTGAAATGAGTCAGCACCATCTGCAATGGATAAATGGAACAAAATGTTTTTAAAATTTTCTCATTTTTTTAAGGGAAATTTTCATTTTTCAGTGGAAATTTCATTTTTCAGTGGAAATTTTGGGGGGAGGGAAGGTGAATGTATTACAAGCTTGACTATTAATGTAAAATCCCATCTAATAATTAATTTTCTACCTTGTTTTCTGGAAGTTTTGGATGTTTTCATTACCACAACATGACAAATAAGTGGATACCATTGGTTTTGCTTAAATTTAATATTTCGATATTAGATGAATCGCCAAAATATGTTACACTTTTCCTCTAGGCAACGCCGGGTATCCCTTTACACCCTTTAAGAAGCAAAGCAAAAAAAAAACTTGCTTACCATGACACACATAGCGCCACAACATTTCATATTGCTGAGATTGTTCAGGTCTGGAAGTAATCCTAAAGCAGCTTTACCTTTCACATGGGTCACACGACACTCTCGCTAAAGGAATAGAAAAACGATTAAATATATATGAACAACAGGAAATGGAGAAAAGGCAAGATCGAAGATAAAGTGATTCCACTCTGTATTGGGGAAGTGACGGTATGTTTGTGCATTAAGCTTTGTATTTTTCTTTTTTTAGTTATTTCTTATCCAACTGACAATGGCTGATTCGATAATGTCTCAGGCTAAAACGCTTTTTGATTTTTTTTTGATTTTGGTTTCAATTCTAGCTGATGGCACCCAAATCATCATTTCTTTTTAAAAATTTTGAAAGCATGACTATGTATTAAGAACAATATAATATGAAATAACTGATAGAGAATTGACTCTATAATAATAAATATGAAATCTGCATGAATTAAAATATCACATTTAAGCATATTTTATGATCATGCAATGCCGGGCGCCTCCTCCTAGTCTATACCTAAAAAAATTCTGAAACAACTGTTACAATCACTCTGAACTTTTTAGACAACACAAGAAGTAAATAAATAAATATACACATAAGTAATTAAATAGATGAATGAATAAATAAATAGTATATACATACGTGTGTGTGTGTGTGTGTGTGTGTGTGTGTGTGTGTGTGTGTGTGTGTGTGTGTGTGTGTGTGTGAAGGAATGTTAGAGAATAGCCAGGCAGAAGCAGTAAATTATCTGTTATCTATCTATTTGTTTATCTAATTATCTGTGTATCTATCTGTTTATCTAGTTATCTGTCCATCTATCTATTGATCTATATAATTATCTATCTATCTAGTGATGAATGAACAATAGAGATCTGAATTGTCATGTTTTGACAAGTTGTCAAACTCTGTGACTCAGTCAGTTTGCACTGGAAAGTATGGGAACGAAGTCAGAAGTGACATGTCACATGTCACCTGTTATGGTTTGCACAAGCAGTTGGATTTAGGACACCAAGAGAGACAGATGGGCTAAAAATGTGTTTCTCCATGAGGGAGTAGAAGTTTCAGAATGAAGGCATAGAAGAAACCTCCCTCCAAGCCAAAGATTGTCGATCACTCCCTTCTGCTATGACGAATACCCGGGAGTGAATAAAATACATAAAATCTCACATCTTCTTGGGTCCTGTTTTAAAGTGTTCCTTTAAACAGATTCCAGCTTCCCCAACTCCCCAGAAGAAACAATAGCAGAAACAGGTATGTTGTCATGTATTTGTTACGTGTATTGTATGTTCTGACATGCACGCACCAACACCACTAGATGAGACGAATCACAGGCCATAAAATAGACATAAAGGATCTGAGAACAAGAGTCTGTTACACAACAAACGCAATGTATCTAAATACATATGGTGCATCTATGATAAGAAAACATCGGACATTTATTAAACCACATACACATTCAATAGTTATATAACATATGTTTAATTTGGTACCGTATATACATGGTCATATAGATATTCCCCCTGCAACACAAGAGGAAAACTCAGATGAAAATATCGGTCAAGAGAGAGAAGATTGCATAGTGTTGTGAAATGCAAAGTCGATGGATGTGGTTGTAAAATAATTTTCATACCTCTTCTGTTTTGAGTTTTTTGTGGAGAAAGTTATTTGAATAAATAAGAATTTTTTGAGTCGCTCGTTCGCAAAGTTGTAATTCTTTTCTTAATCGAGATCGGTTAACCATCACAAAGTCTTCAAATGCTTTGGAGCGCTTTTGGCCATTTCCCAATCCAATGTTACGAAATCTAAAGCACAAAAAAAAAGAATTAGAAAAAAAAAAAGAAAAAATAGAATTATACACAAGAAAAAATATGGATTTATCAAGCTTAGTTTGGCTTTTGCACAAAATCAATAATAAAGAGCGTCTAGCGAGTATTTTCTGTAGAATTAAAGATTGAACAGCGTTTAGAATTTCTGGTCCACCAGCAAAGGTTTACCTTGGTATTGGTTTAGCAGTTTAGACACTTTTTAGAATAAGGTATGCTTCTGGTCTGTCCTAGACATCACCTTCTCCTTTGGAAAGGGATTGGTCTATTGCTGATTGCTTAATGTGCCACTATTGGGTAATGCCTAAGTCAAATTCTAATTAAGAATCAATTATGTCTTTATTTACTGTTAGAATATTTATTATGTTTAGTAATTTTATGTAATCAGGGTTCTGTCATATTTTTTTTTCTTTTAATGATATAAGTACTGATAAAGAGTCTGTAAGAATTAGGTATTTCTGGATATTTTGGTACCTAATTGGAATGCTCTCTAAAGGGAACCGGTTTTACCCATCTTCTGATCTAACCACCAAACCTGTCAATTTCATTCCAATGGGAAAAAATGTGAAGATGCTTACAAAGAAAAATCTGGAGAATTAATTGAATTGAGGCTAGAAAACCAGATATTAATGATAATAATAGAATGTATGATTGAATTTTAAACAATTTTAACTGATATTATGGTCCTGAATTTTTTTTTTTTTTTTTTTACATGGTCGGTACCACTTATCAAGGCCCGGAAGTCACTCTGATAAAGAGTGGGGGAAATTTTTCACTGTGGACTCAGCTAGACGGGTGTTTTTCGTGAAAGATTGGCGAGGGGGGACCAGAGATTGGAGCTCAGACGAGCACCTGCCATGGAAATAACGATAAAACAAGGATAGGCTCACAACGTCTCTTCTGTGGGAGAGAGGTTGAAAGTTAGAGAAAAAGGCATCCTCCACTATGCCACAAAATCTATTTTGTACTCTGTCAAGGCAGGATAGGCTGTTTTTAGCTGTTTCTGCCCAGATGTGGCAGCAGTATTCCATCCTTGGACATACTTGGCTTTTATATAGATAGAGAATTGCATCAGTAGTGAGATATCTTCTGGAGCAGTAGAAGGATCCCACCATTTTCCCAGCAATCTGGGCAACAGACTTGATGTACGTGTTCCATTTCAGATCAGGATTAAAGGTCAAACCCAGAAGCTTGTTAAAACATGGAACCTCCCGAAAACGAGAACCATTCATTTCAATTGATGCCAGATGGGGATCAGAGCGTTCATGATGCAAAGATAGGAGCTTGGTTTTAGATGCCTTAAAAGTAACCAGACACCTCTACCCCCACTGTACCATGTGCTGAAGATCAGAGGAGAGAGAACTTGGTCATTTACAGCCTTTGATGTGTTGCCATAGATGGTCGTGTCATCAGCATAGATGTCAACGAACGTTTTAAGTATGTGTTTTGTGAGATCATTGATGTAGATCAGGAAGAGAGTTGGGTCCAGGTTGAACCTCTGAGGGACTCCAGCATTAATACTGTGGGCCTCTGATTTCTGCCCATCAACCACTATTTTTATGAGCTTATGAGAGAGAAATTATTTAATAATTGAGAAGACATTTCCAGTTATACCGTAGATGGAAATCTTGTGAAGTAGGCCCTTATCGAAAGCCTTTGATATGTCAAGAGCAATTGCCTTAGAAAGGAAGCCTTTCTTGAGAGATTCACTAATCCTATGAGATATAACCGTTAGCACATCTGCTGTAGATCTAGCAAAACAGAAACCATACTGCATGTCACTAAGAAGGTTATTTCTGCTGAGGTCATTGACTACTTCTCTATTTAATACGGATTCCAGCAGCTTACTCATGATACTCAGGTTCTTACTGGTCTGTACTGTGAGGGAGATTACTTATCACCTTAATTCTTAAATACAGGGCATACTGATGAGGTTTTCCAGGGTGTTGGGAAGCACTTCTCCTTAAGGCAATGTTTAAACAGTTTTGTAAGTATGAGGGCAAGTTCTGGTTGAAGCTTTTTCAACACTATAATTGGAATGCCGTCAGGGCCAGTTGCTTTACTGGAATCAAGGTTCTTGATTAGCTTGGCAACCTCACGCACAGATATTTGTGTGTTGCATAGCATGTTGTCTGTTATAGGAGGAAATACCGGGAGTTGATGGCCTTTGTCGCATAGGATAAAATTAGCTGCAAAGTTTTTGACAAATAGTTTGGCTTTGTCTGCTGCTGACGAGATGATGATTGATGATGGTTGGGATAGAACGCACGCCTCTGTTAGGATCCTGTTTGCTATTTGCCAAAACTGGTGGGAATCAAGCTGCTGCTCGGCTACTTTGGATTTAACAGAGTGAGCATATAGCTCTCTTGCATTTTTATTACTCTTTTACAGTGGTTGCTGGCAGTCCTGAAAGCAGCTTTAGTCTCAGTACATCTATTATGTTGGTAGCTATGGAAAAAGTTATTTCTATGTGAAATGGCAGCAGCACATTCTGGGGAGAACCATGGCTGGCTGTTAGGTTTTTGTTGGAATTTTTTGGGTGGTATTAATTGGTCTATGCCTACAATTAACCATTCGGTCAGGTCTGATACTATAGAGGACACATCCTTTTTAAACATATTCATAAACATATTTGCTATTATTATTCAAACTATTACTGATATATCTACTACAAAAGCTCAACCTGTTTTAACATATTAAGTTAAATATTAAAATTTTCTATTGACTTTTCAATTTTTAAAAAAATATTAGAAAAGCACTAAAATTTTAACTGCAAATGACTGTTCTCATCTAGAGTGTTATTTTCACAATGTTTTGGCCACAAGGACCATTACGCAGTAGAAAAAATAACTTCAGTTTAAAAAGTTACATTCTTATGGAGGTTGAAGGTTCAATCCTCAATGCAGGCAAAACTCACAATAAAACTATAAAAATTATATAGAACTTCTACCTAGTCATGGCTGGTAGAATAAATAGATAAATAAAGAGTTTTGTTCAAAATTCCGTGTAGATTTCAAAGTTCAACAGAAAGATTCTCTGAATTCAATTAGATGACAATTTTTGGAATATGATTTTTCATTCCCTAGAGGTACGTACATCATAAAGCTTTTTCTTTCTTTTTTTTTTTTAATATAGAACAAATTCTGGACAACCATCTTGTCATCTTCTCAATTGGTTTACCAGCCTTCCTGAGAACAAGAATTTTCAATATCATCACCTATCACCTACAAGAGGCAGATAATATCCATATAAAATTAGAATATTGAATATTCCATTTTATATATCTTCATGACAAAACACACAGTGAACACTGTTTCCATCTTAGGTGCTACCATCTTGAATAAATATTTTATTGAGTAAACACAAGAGGGTATAATTTAAAAGACCTAATTACCAAGACAAAAATCTACGTCAAAAGTCTCTAACACAATTAAGAATAGACATTAATTTCAGAGTAAACGTGAGCTCAAATTATCTCTTTCCTACAGCGGGATCATGTGATACAAGAGTCAGAAAGTGGGATTTGGAGGAAGAACACTTTGACTTGCAAAATGCCTAGGCAGCCGTATTGACATTCTTCAGTAGGGGTGTTTCAGGCAATTAGTAATAAACTAACTCTTTCTCAAAAAAAGAAGATAAAGACTTGAGAGGGTGGACAGAATAAAACATACCCCAGTCAACAGGAAACAAGCCAACTCAACAATGTTGACTTTGATGTGAGAGCTTGAGCATGTAACATAATATACAACTTACTTGTACAGAGAGGGTGCCATATTGCTTGGGTGTTCCATCTGAATACCACAGAAGCCAAGCGATATGTGTGACCATGTACAAAATGGAGCTCAAGTAATGGAGAGAGAGAGAGGTTGTTAACTTCCATTCTTGCACTATATATATATGAATCATTTTTGTACTTTAAAAACTGAAGATTCAATTTTCATTGTGGCCAGTATAAATCAAGGATGATAAATTGAATTTTATTCAAGGGATGTAACTCAGAAACTAACATACTTCCAGTATAGCACTATTGGAAGTGGTGACAAGGCAAATCAGTTCTTAGTGTTCTCCAGTATTTCTATTGTGAAGCGATTTATTCAAATAAAAATATAAGAAAAGGACGTTATTGAAAAGTATACAATAAAAATTAACAAAATTATACAGATAAAAATAATACAATTAGTTTTTATCTGCACTTTTAATAATAAAATTTTTTTTAAAATTAAAGTTTGTAATTTATTTAAAATTTTATAAGAAATATATTAATGAAATTTAAAAATAAAAGTTTTTTATTTTAAAAATGTGTTTTTTTTTTAATTTTAAGTTTATGAAAGTATAATAATAAAATGATTGAAATCAAAATAACAAAATTTCAAACATTATAAAAAAACATATCCAATACATAATATTCCCAAAATAGTTTTTAAATATTTTAAAGCATGTTCTCAATAATTCTTTTTAAAAAAGAGCGCAAAAATTGTCTTCAATAATTTTTCAAAAAAAAATAAAATAAAATAAATAATTTCAATAATTCTTAATTAAGATAAGACCGAAAAAACTTTTCAATGATTATTAAATAAGAAAGTTCAGAAAAACAATGATAAAAAAAAGTACTTGCACAGTTTAATCAAGACATTAAAAATTGAAAATATCGAAAAAAGGTTATATTCTAAGTATCCGTTTTGGACTGAAGGTCTCTGAAAAAAAAAATGTCACTTAATTTGATCGAGTAGTTTCTTTTTTGTTTTGTTTTTTTTATAGAGGAAAAACACGTTTTTATTAGAGTGCAATGAAGTTAGTCATCTTTGAATTTTTTGAACATGCCACGGGGAGATAATTAGGTTTAAAACGCCGACACTCCATCCCCATCTTTAATACTAGCTTTTCTTCCTAAGAATCGAAACATAACTAGCTTTTGCTCGGTATCATAACAAATTGTTTTTTCGCTGTAAAAAAAAAAAAAAATACTTGATCAAATTAAGTTAAATTTTTTTTCGAAGAATTTCATTCCATAACGGATACGTACAATATTACCTTAGTTGTGATATTTTTTAATGTCTTGATTAAACTGTACAGATACTATAAAAAAAGAGTACATGCACAGGAGAGATATAGGCATGAGAAAAAAAAGTGAAGAAACTGATTTTCTGTATCATTGCTTCTGGTAGCACTACGCCAGAAATTAGGAAGTATGTTAGCTGACTATAACCACTCTGAATATACTGAGCTAACATCTATAACATCTCTAATAAAGGCGATAACTCCAATCGTCCGTGGGCAATCATCCATTAAAATAACCATTATAAAAACATTTTAAAAAATTGGTTCTTGTCCAGAATTCTCCCTACATTAAAAGCAAAAATAAACAAAAATGTGTATGATGAAACGAAAATATCACTTTCCAAAAATCACATAAATTCATCAAGTAGTTTTATTTTTATAAAGAAAATCATTTTCAAGTGATTAATGGGAATTTGTAGACATTACAACATAAATCTCGCAAGTTTTGAATTATTGTTGAGTTATCACTCTTGTTTTTTGAAAATTTTCTCAAAATGACAGATAAGACAGACACTCCTTTGATACTTATAAAATTTGATTTTCTTTTTTTTATAAATATATCTGCTTGATTAATTTATGTGATTTTTGGAATATGATATTTTCATTTCGCTATGGATATGTACATCATACAGATTTTTCTTTATTTTTTAATATAAGGGTAATTCTGGACAAGAACTAAAAATAAAAATCCTACCGCTTAATCTTTTTCCCAGACTCAGGAAGTTCATTCACATTATAACATTTCTGGCTGCTGAGTTCTTTGGCCTTCTTCAGGATTTCTAAAAGATGCTGTGCTCTTTGTTTCATTTCTTCTTGGTCATCTGAAACCAAAATAGAAAGACATTACTTTTTGTTTTAAATCATTTACATTTAAGCAAATCTTATTCTAAAAAAAACATGCACACAAATAAGAAGCGTTTTATTATTCTAAACAGATTTGAATTCTTTAAAATGTTCAATGTTGGATTACTTATTCAATGCTGATGTCATCTAATTTGAATGGCAGCAATTGGCTCATAATGAAAAGTAGCTGTTTGATTGGCTAATATATTAAACCATGTTATAGTAGATTTTAAGATATAACATTTGATAGTCAGTCGCAGTTAGAATATAAAAGTGAAGGAATATAACTCAATCAGGTAAAACGATGGAAAATCTAGCAGTTATATTGGACATGGGTGTGTTCGAAATGCAATTTTTCATGTAGCAGAAAATTTCACTAAAAATCTATGAGTGGGAATTTGAGCTAATGTGTTCAGGAAATGACATTATGACAGGAAGTCTATATGGCAAACTCTAAAAATCTTACTCGGGTATTGAATGTTGAATTACACAGATGTCTTTTCAGGCTCTTCTACACATTCCTATAGGGATGGCAGGGAAAATATACAATTGTTTAGATAAACTTGCTATGTGATACAGATTAAATTTATTTGACCCCAAAAATATATAAATAAATTCACAAATGTAGCTGAAAAGCCAATTGATGTGTTCTCACTGGTTTTGTGCTCCATCACCCATAGTGGAGTTTGTTGGGAATATACCAAGGAAGGATTCCAACTAACTTGGTTGAGGTGTACAGTTTTGAGTCACTGCTAGTTTCAGATTTAGTACCTAAAAACTAATATTTAATAAAATGAAACCGTGATCAAGCTTTTTGTTTCCTTGGTATAACTGACCCTTAGTCATTATCCATTAGCATTTAAAAGTTAGGGTGTCTGATAGAAGGCAAATCAGGTTTAATAGTACAATCAAGATTATTTTTTTTTTTTGTTAGGGCATATTGTGACAACCTGCTTGGTGAGATCAGGCCTCCCTGACACCCCCATTTGCTTAATCCCAGAATAGGCCAAAGTAGAGTGTTACAAATCACATGACCATTTAAACAATAAGAATACAGACTGTTCAGCCACCAGGATCCCATCCTTAGTCATCACAAGTCACCATCTACAGTAAAAACATTTGTTTTTAATTGCTATGATGATGATTGTTAGCAATAATGTAAAAGAAAAGGAGAGAAAACAATTATTACGAAAAATAGATCAACTCCACTGTGATGACCATGACTACTACTAGTATGATGAAAATGAAATCAATTGTTTACATGGTGAGCCATCATTACAGATCATACATAATAGAAGCTGTGGTTTAAAGGTAAAAAGATCAGAGAGTGGTAACCCCCATCCCTGCTCATAAGCAAAACAAGGGAAGTACAGATGTAGTAGAATCAAAATAAAAAATGGTAAGATTATAAAATAAAAAATTACCGAAATGGTTGGATTATAAAATAAAAAATTACAGAAATGGTATGATTATAAAATAAAAAAATAGTACAATTATAAAATAAAAAATACAAAAATAGTAAAATTATAAAATAAAAGCATACAGAAATGGTAGAATTATTAAAAAAAATACAACAATGGTAGAATTATAGAATAAAAAAATACATCAATGGTAGAATTATAGAATAAAAAAATACATCAATGGTAGAATTATAGAATAAAAAAATACATCAATGATAGAATTATAGAATAAAAAAATACATCAATGGTAGAATTATAGAATAAAAAAATACATCAATGGTAGAATTATAGAATAAAAAATACATCAATGGTAGAATTATAGAATAAAAAAATACATCAATGGTAGAATTATAGAATAAAAAAATACATCAATGGTAGAATTATAGAATAAAAAAATACATCAATGGTAGAATTATAGAATAAAAAAATACATCAATGGTAGAATTATAGAATAAAAAATACATCAATGGTAGAATTATAGAATAAAAAAATACATCAATGGTAGAATTATAGAATAAAAAAATACATCAATGGTAGAATTATAGAATAAAAAATACATCAATGGTAGAATTATAGAATAAAAAATACATCAATGGTAGAATTATAGAATAAAAAATACATCAATGGTAGAATTATAGAATAAAAAAATACATCAATGGTAGAATTATAGAATAAAAAAATACATCAATGGTAGAATTATAGAATAAAAAAATACATCAATGGTAGAATTATAGAATAAAAAATACATCAATGGTAGAATTATAGAATAAAAAAATACATCAATGGTAGAATTATAGAATAAAAAAATACATCAATGGTAGAATTATAGAATAAAAAAATACATCAATGGTAGAATTATAGAATAAAAAATACATCAATGGTAGAATTATAGAATAAAAAAATACATCAATGGTAGAATTATAGAATAAAAAAATACATCAATGGTAGAATTATAGAATAAAAAAATACATCAATGGTAGAATTATAGAATAAAAAATACATCAATGGTAGAATTATAGAATAAAAAATACATCAATGGTAGAATTATAGAATAAAATACATCAATGGTAGAATTATAGAATAAAAAAATACATCAATGGTAGAATTATAGAATAAAAAATACATCAATGGTAGAATTATAGAATAAAAAAATACATCAATGGTAGAATTATAGAATAAAAAATACATCAATGGTAGAATTATAGAATAAAAAAATACATCAATGGTAGAATTATAGAATAAAAAATACATCAATGGTAGAATTATAGAATAAAAAATACATCAATGGTAGAATTATAGAATAAAAAAATACATCAATGGTAGAATTATAGAATAAAAAAATACATCAATGGTAGAATTATAGAATAAAAAAATACATCAATGGTAGAATTATAGAATAAAATACATCAATGGTAGAATTATAGAATAAAAAATACATCAATGGTAGAATTATAGAATAAAAAAATACATCAATGGTAGAATTATAGAATAAAAAAATACATCAATGGTAGAATTATAGAATAAAAAATACATCAATGGTAGAATTCTAGAATAAAAAAATACATCAATGGTAGAATTATAGAATAAAAAAATACATCAATGGTAGAATTATAGAATAAAAAATACATCAATGGTAGAATTATAGAATAAAAAAATACATCAATGGTAGAATTATAGAATAAAAAATACATCAATGGTAGAATTATAGAATAAAAAATACAACAATGATAGAATTATAGAATAAAAAATATCGAAATAGTAGAATTATAAAATAAAAAATACAGAAATGGTAGAATTATAAAAAAAAATACAGAAATGGTAGAATTATAAAAAAAAAATACATGAATGGTAGAATTATAAAATAAAAAATACAGAAATGGTAGAATTATAAAAAAAATACATGAATGGTAGAATTATAGAATAAAAAAATACAACAATGGTAGAATTATAGAATAAAAAATATCGAAATAGTAGAATTATAAAATACAGAAATGGTAGAATTATACATATAGAATGGTAAGATTATAAGTACAGCTATGGTCAAAGCAAAATATAAGTACAGAAACGTTAGAACGAAGGGTTTACACACACACACCCTTCTTGTTCTTGAATTCCATTACAACAACGATGACAAGAATGAGACGGGATATAAGGGATTTATACACTCACTAGCGAGGGTACCCGGCGTTGCCCGGGTGTTTGGAGGTGTGCGTGGTTTTGGGTAAATCAAAACTCCGGGGAGGGGTTAAAATAAAAAAAAATGTTTTGATAGGTAAGTATGAGGATCGAACTCGAACTCGAACCCTTGAGGCAAAGTTGTAAATTAAAGTGTGAAAAAAAAAAACGTGCGACGTTAACCATTGGGCCACCACGAGATGCTAACGGAAACACGTTTGAATTTATTTAATTACTTAAATTAGCAGGTGCATGTTTTAATGACTTAATGAGGTCAACTTTTGACTGCGGGGTAGCATTTCATTTAGTGCGGGAATGCTTTTTTTTTTCCCCCAAGACGTTGAGGGTAGGGGGAAACATTATAGGAAAAGGCCTAACCTACATGCGGCAAGCGAAAACTGTTGAATATTTATCTTCCCGAAGTCGAGCGAATTGAATAGACAGGTGAGCTCCGTTGTTAACTCTGAGATATTACGATTTACATGTGATATAAAAGGTTTTAAAAAGTTGTTAGGCAACCGACCGCTTCTTCTGAAAAAAGCCTTTTGTAGACATAGAGAAAAAGCGAACACACATACACACATACATTTTCGCTTTTATATTTATAGATTAGTAAACTATAATATAACACTTTCAGGTATTACCTACTAATGGCAGTGACATCATAGTAGATAATGCAAAACATGGAAAATTTTGCACTAATCCAGAGTGCCCTCATAGGGGAGGTGGAGGGGAAGATGAGTCACTATAAACTAACACTGTTTCTAATACTGTTGCAGTTGGTGACATACATACTTGTTATTTTCCAACCTTTCCACGAGATTGTCTTTTTAAATAAACCTTTATAAAATCACTGGCGTCCAAGTGATTGTATTCAACAGACACCCCAACAATGACGACAGAATTGACAAGAATGGCAACACAGGATATAAAGGATTTATACATTGATCTGTAAGGAGAATATATAAAACAGAAGCCTGTTGAGAATCGAGGAATTCCCCACATATAACGATAATGCAACTTTATTATAGTGTGTCTTTGAAAAAATGCATTTCAGAGAAAAATAACTATAAGTAAGAACAGAATTTTTTTAAGTTGCGATTTTTCACGGTAAATTAACACTTTAGAAGATCAGAAAACAGGGGGAAATAACTGCATTCTATCATTAAAGTTGCTCTGCGCAGAATCTAATGACACTACCTTTCAGGTCGGCCATTTTGCTTCTTCATATACTGCATGCCTTTTTTCTGCAAATCAGCTCTAGCACATCTACAGGACCACTTTTTGTAATTTTTGGCATTTATACTAATTTCAACATGACACTTAAGGATGTAATTATGTTTTTCCCTGAAATGTCTTTGTTCGAAAATATGTGATTTGGTCAGATGATACACTATGGTAAAGTAGCATTAATAAATTTCTGATGATAAGAAAATGGAAGCATAATTATTCAATCAATTATATTGTTAAAGATTAAATTCCCATTTCTTTTGTGCATAATTTGGTTCTGGCCATAGCCTGGCTGAGAAAACATCATTGCCAGGCAATAAGCTACTGAGAGAACCAAAATAAGTTGGGTGCATAAGACACAGTAGCTATTTGATTGGTTGATAGATTAGACCACTTGACCAATGAACAGAACAATTAGAGAAATTTCAGCTTTCTTTAACCGTTCAGGTTTTCAGTCAAGTAGGCAAAGACAATATCTCCATTTAGTGATCCTTTTTTTCGAAGGCACAGGTTCAAATCCTTTACATGTTTCATTTTCCACTTTAAGGTTTTCTTTGTTTATTTCTAGCCTTGTGGACTAAATTGTTTATTTAATGGTATAACCCATGTGAACATGAGTGGCAGAAAAAAACAACAGCTTAATGCATAATACATTTGCTGGCCAGTCCTAGATGGGTGATTATTTGGGAAATACTAGGTGCTGTATGTATGCAGGTATGTATATGTATAATACTTCAGGGAGCTGACGCTCCAGCATGGCATGATTCCAGGTCACTCTTGGGCAAGGTGTAGCACCTATTAACCTCCTTCTGATTACTCAGATGGGTAGATTAAGTTCTTCAGCTGTGGTGAATGTAATTCATTTAGAAGGAATCTCGAATGAAAAACCAAAAACCAGATAAAAAGAATCTATCATCCCTGTAAGTGATGGTGTCACAAGCAAAAGACTCACTTTCAATTTGTCATAAGTCAGCATAGAAGTAATAAGGCATAGAAAACTGTCATAAAAATACTCCTATTGTGCAATCTAACTAGAAATAGCAAAACAAACACATGCTTATATAGATGAAAATAAAATTTAATAAATTTTGATGATAGTAAAGTTTGCTAATTTTCAAGAGGTTAATATAGTTTGCTTGAAGCATTGTTTAGTGTGTATATAAATAAAAAGTTATAGAAAGTAATACAATGCGGAAGTGTAATGGATCAACACAACTAAGGCAAATTAAGATTTAAAACGGTTGAATAAACTATGCAAATTCACCTTTATTAATCTAATTTATAAAACTCACTATGTCTGTCTGTATGTCTGCCTTCATATTTTCAAACTTTATTTCTTCTGAAACTAAAAGATGCAGGGCGGCGCTAGGGGCCTAAAATGATTGGATTGGATCGTTCTTTTATGGGTCTTAACTGGTTAAAATGTTTTTTTAGGAATCAAAAAGGGGTCAAAATTGAAAAATATTGTTATACACTTTGTACATTCATCTTAGTTTATTTTTAATTAGTTCATTTGCATGTCATGTGGGTACAGTGGTAACATAACCAGCTTTGAATATTACAGTTTTGCTTAAGGTTTTGATTCTAGCTGATAGCAACCAAATACTTTTTATTTTACTTTGGAAATCACAACTATAATAATATATACGAAATCTGGACAAATTAAAATATCATATTTAAGGGTATTTTACTACTGCGCAAAGTTAGGCTAGTATATATATATATATATATATATATATATATATATACTAGCAGGGGAGTGCCTAACTATATATATATATATATATATATATATATATATATATATATATATATATATATATTTATTTGTTTAGTTTTATTATATTTTATACTTGGATTGTTATTTTGGGAAAATTCCTTTCTAAAGATAATGGTAATTAATTAAAAAATGAACTTAAGTCTTTGGTGCAAAAAAATTAGAAGAAATCCGTGATTCCATGGAAACACTTACCATTTGCAGACAAATATTCTTGTAGGCAACCACACGGTCGAGATTTAAACTTTGGACACCAAAGTCTTTCGGCTTCAAGAAAACAAAGAGAAAACATAAGATTAAAGTAGAAGTTGTTCATGTTTGACATTAAACATTTAATTCAAAACTGAAATAAATATTTCAAAATTTTGGAGATGAGGACTGACTTTTTCTTTTTTATAGAAATGGTTCCAGACAATGAAATCCGACCATCTTAAGATCTTAATATAGAGTATGTAACCCATTTTGCAATAGTTATACAGTATATTTTAATATCAGCATAGATAATTTTCCCTTATTTCGTCTGAGATTGGTGTAATATCATAATGGTAGCAAATATAGACATTTTGGACATGCTTGAGTAAGTTTAACACAATTATATTCATTCTGCTTTCCTCGTTGATAACCAGCACTTGGAGTGGTACTAAGCAGTAGGTCCTGCCACAGTTTGGTAGATCTTGAACTTGATTAGATCACTGATCTATTCTTGAACTCCTTCAACAAATTAATAGAAATTAATAGAAATAGAAAAGTTGGTCATCAGTCAACATTTAGAAAAAAAATGAGTCAAATCCACTCTAAGAATTATGCATAACAGGAGAAAATGATTTGGTTCCATTGTTTTATGGCATATCAACCCTTTTGGGGATTATTTCATGCCAAATCCAGTAATTTGTGAAAAAAGGTTTTATGCTTCAAGTGTTTTTTATATCGCCAAATATTTATTCATGATGTTTGGTTTACACAAGTAAGAGAAAATAAAAAATGGTTATACAGGAAGAAGTAGAGAAATAATGATTGAACTGGGAAGTGGGTTACAGTAATCCTAACTGGTTGATAGCATTAATTATTTTTAGTTATTATCACCTGGAGTAAGAATTGAACCAGAAACATCCAGAAGATTATTACTTAGAACTGATTGTAATCAACACCCTTATCCATTGCACCAAATGTATACATAATAACTAAGACTAATATAATAATTACTTAACACATCTAATAATATATTTACTTAACACATCTTTTTATGAAAATCATTCCTGACAAGGCATGGAGCCACTTGATGTAAGGAGCTAAAAAAAAAAAAATCAAAACCTAACGATAAGTATTAAATGAATCTATTCTGACCCAGAAAACAGCAATTCTTCCTCCTTTATCAGAAACATAGTTCATGAAATGTGGAGACTAAAGGACAAAATAAGGGAAACAAGAGTTACAAGGCTGCTGAAGGAAACCCGGTCATGGCTGATAGAACAAGAAAAATCTACTTCTGTGGATCAAACAAATGGTTCAGTTTCTCATGAAGATTTTTAATTTATATTTGAATTATTCGAACTGCTGTTCTCATTTTATGTGTTATTTTCACGTTTCAGACTCAGAAATCTTTCTGTCAAACTTGGAAATCTGCATGGAGCCCTTTATTTAATCTATAAGGGTGGCATGTTCTCGTTCCATCAGCCATGACTGGGTAGAAATAAATCCTAAGTAATTCACAAGTGTATTTTGAGCATCGCCCTTACTGAGGATTGAACCTTCAACCTCCAGAAAAGTGTAGCTTACAACTGAATTTTATCAAGTATTTTATCCACTACGCCACAGATCTTCATAACACTCAAAAGACAATTGCAAATTCCTTAGGACTTTTATCCATGGTTGATGGAATGAGAGCAGGTTATCCCCTTGGATTAAATAAAGTGTTCTGTTTGAAATTCCATACAGATTCCCGAGTTCGACAGAAAGATTCCCAAATTTGGCAACTTACACCTAAAAAAGGTCAGAAATTACATCGACCGAAACGTGAAAATAGCACTCAAGATGATAACAGTAGTCCAAATAATTCAAATAATATGAATTATCAATCCTCATCTCAAAAATTCAGAAACAAAGATTTCTATGTTTGAAAAGATGCACCTAAAGAAAAGCCAGAGATTACATCAGCCCAAATGTTATGAAAATCTCCTCACTAACGTGATGTACTTGCAATAACCCTTATCCCTGAGTGGCTTCCGGGCCTTGATAAGTGGTGATCACTGTGTAAAAAAAAAAAAAAAAAAAAAAAAAAAAAAATAGCAACCAAAATAAAACCAGTATCAATTCTAATATCAAACTTTCCAAAATCAGTGAAGTTGTTATGAAGGGCTTACCATTTGGATCTTCCATTTGAACAGCTAAATTGGAAGCAAATGTCTGCGATTCCTGAAAGTATTTACTCTTTTCTTCGGCACTTGGCACCACGGTTACCTTTTTCGTCTTACGTGGTCGATCAAACGACAAACCTGGAAGAAATTGTAAGAAGAATATTTTCACCCTTTTTTTCCAAGAACATTTGGCATTTGAATACAATTAGTTACATTGAAAAATATTTTTTGGTTTCAAATCATGGTTCACTTACCACAAGCATTGCATAATGTGAGTTTTTTCTCTGTGACTGGGTCGATCTTGTGCCGAGGACTTGCTCCAACAGATTTTGATTTCTTCAATTTGGAAACTTTTTTAAGGAGAGGGTTGCAAATATAAGAGCATTTGCAAAGATCACACTGAAATTGTTTACCTGAAGAAGAAAAATAAGTTAAAATTAGGTAATTTGAATTATTAAAAATAATAAGCCATTAAAATGCCATACAATGCAATCAAGTTTAATTTAATTTTTGAAGATATATTTCATTGCAAGCCTGTCGCTGCTCTATGGTCATTTTCATGGCAAGTGCTCAACTGAACTTCAATCTATGGTACCCCCTTGCCAAACTTTCACAAAAAAATACTCGTCTACCTATAACCACTATATACAATTTCCCCCACTCTCTTACTGCGCCTAAATCTAAACGCAGATTCCATAATCAAGGCTTCTTTCTCAGAACTGCCCACCTGGGGAACACTGTTCTACTGGCCTGCTTACTGATTGAATACAACATAGCAGCTTTCAAATCCAATGTAAATTGTTGAACCGTCCCCATAAATAAACAAATTCTACCCAATTAACACAATTAACGATTACTACACTACCACCTTACATTCATTAACACTTATCCTCGAGTGGCCTTTGGGCCTTGACAAATGATGACTCCCAAGCAAATATAAAAACAAATCTCTTTTTTTGGGTGGGGATTCAATTTGCCTTATATTGAAGCAAATACTGAATGAAAGTTTCGATAGTCAAGAACGTAGCATATGGCAGTGTGAATCGAATAAGAAATAGTATTCTTGACTTAGAAAGTGTTGGGTTATATTTATCAATATAAGTTGAGGTCAGTAATTCTTAAATTAAAATAATTAAAAAATAAAATAAATAAAATAATAAATAAAATCCATTTTATCAATGCTTAACAATTCAATCAATACTGTATGATTTTATTCTTGGAGTTCATATGTAAGATCCATTGCTCTTTTTGTTTCTCATAAAGTCGATTCTCTCTATCTCTATAAACATTTTTAAATAACGAGCGAGTCTGTCTTGAAATGTATATATAAAATGTTTTGTGTGTGTTTTTATGCATGCGAGTGTATATTCATTTTTTTATCAATCTGTTTTCTCTGTACTTTGATGACACCAACGTTCGTCAGATATATGTTATGTTTATCAATAAATAACAAGTCAGTTTTATGAAAACAATGTCGTTTATTTGACACTTGGAGCGTGTGGTTGTGGTAGAGAGAGAGAGAGAAATACAGAGAGAGAGAGAGAGAGAGAAAGACAGAGAGAGATATGGGTGGCAGGTGACAGGCCAACTGGCGATCATCTCTTGTCTAGTAACTCCTGCTCTGACCCCAAACCATTCATTTTTATTATCATTGCATAATCTACTATCAGACTACGTATAGAGTACTGCTGTCATATTAGGGGTAGGCTATAGAAACAAAATTTTTCAAATAAATGCCAAAAGTGGCTTATTACCTTCATTTATATGTAAATAGATGGGAACAAGTGATTTTTTTTCAAAACGGGTCAAAATTGGAGGGTCGCTGGCCCCAAACGTGATTTGACCGCGTCAACGCGTGAAAATGGCCCAAATTTCGCCCCCGAACACACTTAATCATTTATTGAAAGCCACAGGGTGCATTTTTTGACTATAAATGCATTTGTATCATTAAATCTAACATTCCCATTGGCTATCCCACAAGTATAGGGCTTTTTAGGGTATCTCAGAGTCCAAAATGGGTCAAAATTACCCCAAAATTAGCCCAAAATGGTCGGAAATCACGGATTTTCCAAAATGCACCTCCCAAGCCACACAGGGTGCAATTTTTGACCATAAATGGCTCTATATCATTAAATCTAACATTCTCACTGGCTATCCCACCTATATAGGGCTTTTCAAGGTATCTTAAGGGTCCAAAATGGGTCAAATTTACCCAAAAATTAGCCAAAAATGAACGAAAATCATGGATAATCCCCAAAATGCAGGTATTATATCTCCTATATATATCCCAGGTATAATATACTCCTGTATATAAGTGACATGTGTTTGGGTGCCGATCTCGGTACATGGGACAGTGCTACGGATTGTACCCGATCTGTTTAATGAGTAGTTCAAATTGTTTGAGGTATCATGCTCTGGCAATTGGTCACTTATATCCTCCACTTCAAATTGATCATCGTCCAAATCCAAACGATTGTGCAGTTCTTGCTCTGCCAGAAACCGTTCATGTTCCATATCGACGTGGAAAGTGTCAATGAGCCATTTGCGAGAGAGAGACTTTTGATCGACAAAGAATCTTCGTTCATGTACATCAAATTCATCAGGATTCACATCTTTTGAAAGTATATTGAGAAGGACATGGTGCTCTCGTTTCCATTTAATCATATTCACACGTCTGGAACCCTTTGCTTTGTAGACATCTTTGTCGTAAATTTTTAGCGATCGATCAAGTTTGTTTTATCCCAGATATTGTAACATAATGAACATCACTTCCAAAGGCTTTCTGCCACAATTGTAGTAATCGCAAGGAGAACTGGTGAATATGATTTTTCTGTGTCATGGTACCATATTTGGCAGCATGATGTTGCACAGCTTGAACACATTCAGCCTCAGTTGGAAGAGAATCAAGCAGAAGATAAGTCCAATCGTCATAATTATAATCTTTGTCAATCTGCCCTGCTATACCAGCCATGTTCATTGCATTTTACTAACTGAAAAAGAAAGCAATCAAATTCACAATTAATGCAATGCAATGTTATCGTGTCTATTTAAAGATGCCATTGCATTGTTACAGAAAGAAAACATTTCCTTATTTGGTAATTTTCCATCTATAACTCAAATTAAGCCCCTTTTTGACAACCTATTTTGATTCTTAGAGACTTTTTGACTCTCTTTGGCTAAATCGGCCATATTTAGCCCCTTTTAAAGGTACTTATACCCCTCATTAACAGTGCAAAAGTTAGGAGAGTGCCTGCTTCAAACATTTCCCAACAGTTTCTGCCATGTAGAGGTGTCTTTGGGCCCATGGGAGGTGCATTTTGGAAAATCCGTGATTTCCGACCATTTTTGGCTAATTTTGGGGTAATTTTGACCCATTTTGGACTCTGAGATACCCTAAAAAACCCTATACTTGTGGGATAGCTAATGGGAATGTTAGATTTAATGATACAAATGCATTTATAGTCAAAAAATGCACCCTGTGGCTTTCAATAAGTGATTAAGTGTGTTCGGGGGCGAAATTTGGGCCATTTTCACGCGTCGACGCGGTCAAATCACGTTTGGGGCCAGCGACCCACCAATTTTGACCCGTTTTGAACAAAATCACTTGTTCCCATCTATTTACATATAAATGAAGGTAATAAGCCACTTTTGGCATTTATTTGAAAAATTTTGTTTCTATAGCCTACCCCTAGTCATATTTAGGCTGGCAAATTTCTGTCTCATTTGGGGGTTCTTAATAAGGTGCAGGCACGTTTCTATGATTTGATTTGCCCCAACTTTTCTTTTGTCAGAGTGACAATATTTATAAACTAGCGAAATCCCTTAACATCTCACCCCCTGGTAGACCCATAATATCAGGTGTTGGCACCCTAACAGAATATATCTCTGGATATATAGATAAAATTCTAACCCCCTTATTACCCAACATCCCTTGCTATATTAAGGACATCACACATTTCCTCAACACTATTGGACAAATCGACAATCTTTCACAAGAAATTATTTTAGTCACATTAGACGTATCAGCTCTATACACTAACATCCCTCATGACGAGGGAATAGAAGCCTGTAGAACATTTCTCCTTCACAATAATTTCCCCAACGACAAAATAAAAGACATTTGTAAGCTTATATACTTCATCCTCACACATAACAATTTTAAATTTAACAATCAAAATTATCTTCAAATAAAAAGAACCGCCATGGGCACTAAAATGGCCCATAGCTATGCCAACATTTTTATGCATATGCTAGAAACCAAACTCCTTGAAAACTTCCCCCTCAAACCGTCCCATTATTGCCGATACATTGATGATATTTTTTTCATATGGCCACATGGACTAACCAACCTAAAGAATTTCCATGAATACATCAATAATTCACATAACAATATAACATTTACCATGGAATACTCATACAGCTCCATCCCATTCTTAGACGTAACTATCATATCCCATAACGTCCTTCTATATTAAACTCACTGACAATCAGACATTCCTCAATTTCTATAGCAACCATCCATTAAACCTAAAAAAATCTATCATTTACAGTTCATGCATACGAATAAAACGCATTTGCTCCAACCCCCTAAACTGCATACACCATATCACAAAGCTTACGAAAAAATTCATCAATAATAAGTATCCCATTAAGTATATTAAACAAGCCATAAAAAAAACTAATAAAATTGACAGATCACATCTTCTCCAGTACAAACAAAAAACATTAACAAACGCATTCCAATGGTTTTCAACCATGGCCAACACATGCATAAAATTACAACGCACCTAAAAAAATTTACAACAACCTAAAAAATAACTTCACTATTAAGACTATATTTCACCTTCCACCAATTAATGCGATCAAACAACCACCCAATCTCTCAGCCATATTCACCTGCAAACGCACACAGGACACACAATAAAATGGCAATTATAGATGCAATAAACCACGATGTCTTATATGCATACACCTAAATACCACACCACTATTCAATATACCTGAATGTAACACTCACATAAAACTGACGCGTCTAACATGTGACAGTTCTCATGTGATATATTACATATACTGCTCCATTTGCAACAATGGAAGATATATTGGCGAAACTCTGACACGTTTTCGAATCCGCCTTAACAATCATAAGGCGACAATCATACAAAAATCCCCCACCCCACTAGCAAATCACTTCAATTTACCTGGACACACTATAGACAATATTAGATGCCTCCTAATAGACTCAAATTTCCCATCAACAAAAATACGAAAACAAAAAGAAATACAATGGATCATCCGACTAAACACTCATAAGACAGGTCTTAACACAGACCTTGGCCAGCTTAAATTCTACAAATACTTCAAAAAATAATTAAGTAACACAATTACCTACTCATACATATATATTTTTACGTATGTATTAACCTGTTCTTGTTCTATATTGATTTCAATATGTATATTACATCTTTTCGTTTTATAGCTAACACATGCATTATTCTCTTGTTATTATTATCTTGTTATTATTAATTTATCATTATTATCTTGTTATTATTACTTTATTTATCTCCATTATTATTTTTATTATTATTATTATTATTATTTTTATTATTATTACTGATATTATTATTATCATCATTAATACTACTATTATTTTCGTTATACCTAACCTTCTATCTGCACCATTTTCCTATATATACATATATATATGTATATATGTTTACATCTATGTTTACATCGTTAACTTCATATCCCTACTTATTCACTCACTTTATACATGTCTTTAAATAGTAATTGATATTTGTGTTTGATTATATAAGTATGTGCATATGCGCCTATATATGTATGTATGTGTTTATATGAGGATGTACAAATAATTGAAAAATTTAAAAGTAATGGATATAATAGTCTAGGTAATGTAGATAACGATATCCTAAGGATGCGTCAGGATAAGGAAGACGATATAATTAAAAAAATGCGAGTAATTTACCCATATGGGTTGAATAGTAAAGTTAAAAAAAATAACCTACAAGATTCTGAAATTATAGGTAGATTTTATCCAGCTTTGCCTCGCTACGGTATTAGAGATAGAACTCATGTTAATAGAAATAATAGAAAATCAGTTATTTCATGCGAGGATTTTTTTAGTAAAATTAAAGATATCATTATTAATAAAATTTATGAGTCGTTCAATTATATAGGAAAATTGCTTAATCAAACAAAAAAGAAAGTTTTGAAGGAAATAGCATCTAAAATATTATTACAACCGGATATGATATATAAGAAGGACTATTTCATTCAATGGTATGAATATATTCTAGATATAATTGACACTAAATTATATAAGCCACCAGTGAACGATATAAAAAAGAAACCTAAAAATGTTTGTGTAGTTTTGTATGAAAATAAAGGTTTTGATGATGTAAATTTACCTAAAATATTTAATAAACAAAAAAATATACAATTACTACCAAATGAGTTCCAGAAAAAAGATCAAAAACCAATAGTTACATATAAACTAGGGCCAACAATACGCAATAAGATTTTTAATTATAAGAAAACGGTAGAACATATAAATATAAAAGATAATAATATAAAGATTCCAGAATGTGAATGTAATTCCTCTCCCTTCTGTAATAATGAGATAAAACATGTAATTACAGGAGATTTAAGTATAGTAAATAATCCTAAATTAAGAAAACTACTTAGTAAGGGTCCAAATTATAGAGAACCTAAATGCCTAAATTACACTAAATGCGTTAAAGAAGTAACTAAAGCACTAGAAGGTTTTATTATGTCTATGGTAAAGAAATATAAATTAGCACAGTCTACGTTTGATGCATGGGAAAATAGTATACTTGAATGCGTAAATAAAAAGGTTAAACATATAAAACAATTTAAACACCCTAGAAAAACCAATCCTCTTTTAAAAAATTCAAAAATACGGGAGGAACTTAAAATACTTCAAGAAAAGTTTGTAATAGTTCCGATTGATAAAGCGGCAAACAATATAGCTTTTATATGTAAAAAATATTATATACAACGTTTATTGATAGAAGTAGGACTTATAGTAAACGATTCGGATACTTATAAAGTAAGTAATAGTAATTTAGATAGCATTATTTTGAATAATAGTATTATTAATGAAAAAGTAGGATTAAAGTTAGAAGATAAACACAAAAATCTTCCATGTATGTATTGGATACCTAAAATGTATAAAAATCCAGTTGGTGCTAGATTTATTGTAGGTTCAAAGACGTGCATCACTAAACCTCTAAGTAAAGCGATATCTAAAATATTTAAATTAATTATAAATCAAATAAATAATTTTCATCTGAAAAGTAAATTCTATAGTAATATAAATCTATTTTGGGTAGTAAATAATTCCAAACCAGTGAAAGAAAAATTAGATAAAATAAATTCCAGAATAAAAGCAAAATCTATAGCTACTTATGATTTTAGTACACTATATACTAAAATTCCGCACGAAAAACTTATAAAAGAATTAAATGATACTGTAGATTTGGCTTTTGAAGGTGGAAAAGGTAAATATATAGACTTTTCAAACTCTAAAGCTTTCTGGTGTAAAAATAAAAATAGCAAAACTAGTGTTTCTAAAGGTATTTTAAAAATGCTTGTAAGTCATCTTATTAAAGAATGCTATTTTCAAATAGGAAATAAAATATTACTCCAAACGATAGGTATCCCAATGGGATTGGATCCTGCACCATTTTGGGCAAATTTGTATTTACATAGACTCGAGTATATATATATGTCATCATTATTAAAAACAGATATATCTAAAACATTTAACTTTCATGGGTGTAGGAGATTTATAGATGACCTTATATGCATAAACGATAATGATGAATTCGAAAAAAATAAACATCTTATATATCCAAACGAACTAAAATTGAATTGTGAACATAGAGGACAACAGGCTACATTTCTGGATTTAGATATAAAAATTGAGGATGGGATTTTTCTTTATAAAATATTTGATAAAAGAAACGCATTCCCCTTTAAAATAGTACGTATGCCCCATAAGGATAGCACCTGCCCTGTTTTTGTGTTTTATGGAACCATTATGCCAGAGTTTTTGAGAATAGCTCGCGTTACTCTAAAATTAACAGATTTTATACCACCATTTTCTAGCTTAGTAATAAGGATGATAAAACAAGGTGGAGATAAAAATAAAATATTTAAACAGTTAAATAAAGCATTTGTTCGTTATCCTGATGCTTTTGAATCGTTTAAGATAAACCAGACTATATTAATAAAGGAAATCCAAAACTATATTAGCAATGTATAAAATGTATTTATAATTACATATAATAAATTTTATAGATAAAAAAAAAAAAAAAAAAAAAAAAAAATGTATATATGTAAAAATAAAATATTTTTAACCTTTATATATCTAATTTTAAATAAATAAGAATGTAAATATACAAACTACTAATTATAGTGGGGGTGATAAGTAGTTAAATGGATTAATCCAAATCATATAAATACAAGACTGATAAATTAAAAAATGTATCCATTTTAAATGTGGAAATTGATGAATCGCACAGGTAAGAAATTCATTTTTATACTATGATAAGGTTAGTAATTGCAATTAAGAATAGGAAATTGGATTACAAAATTTTTGTAACATGTCTTCTTCCTAAGATTTAAGGGTGGTGGTGTTTGATCAACACTGCTGGGGAGCCATGATGTAATATACTGTTTTGTTTTTAAATCCCCGAAACAGTGTTTCATGGTAAACAACTGATGATCCCTTAAAAAATAAAAAAATGGTATAATAGTAAATTCGAGAGAGTTGATGCAGTGATTGCAGGTGATTAAATGACTTACTGACTAGATGTTTTTTTTTTTTTTTTTTAACGAATGATAAAAAGTAAATTTTTGTATGGTTTCAAATGTTAAAAACTTCAAAGACTATATATATATATATATATATATATATATATATATATATATATATGTGTGCGTGTGTGTGTGTGTGTGTACATTCCTGTCCATGTAATGCATAATTATGTTGATGTGCACATCATTGTGCTGCCTTACATGCTCTTGTATTTTGTTTTATGCTTATATATTTGTATATGCATGTATATGTATATATGTGTATTCATGTGTATTTGTATATTTTATATATATGTATATGTATATATATATATATATATTTATGTCTATGTGCTTATGTGTATATATGGTATGTGTGTACATGTACGTATATCGGTATGTATGCGTATGGGTGCACATGTGCATGCCTGGACCTTTACTTTTCATTGTATGCATATACATGTGTATGGATATATATGCATGTATGTGTGTGCATGCATGCATATCTGTTTATGCATATGATTATTTATATATGCATTATATGTATAGGGGGGTGCATATATTATATACATATGGTCATTGAATATGACTGTGTATTGGTATGTATGCGTATATATGGGTGTTAATTGTGCATGCATATATATATATATATATATATATATATATATATATATCTGTACCCTTATGCACATGTTTTTTATGTAAAAACCACTATTAGTCTATGGTTTAAATATAAATATTATTATTTATATTATTATTATTATTATTATTTTATAAATATTGTCATTATTATCAATACACACAGAGTGACTTTCGAGCCAAAAGCACATACATTCAAGTACCTGCTCTGATATTATCCTCGGCCTATGTATGAGAATTCCTTCGGGACTGAGACAATTTTCCTTTAGGACCGAGACTATTTGTATTCTCATTTAATTATTAACTAATATTAATTTTATTGATTTTATTATTATTATTATTATTATTATTTGAGGGAGAGACAGAATTTACTCACCATTAAAAAAGCCGACATTGTCTCTAACTCTGCCCTCTTCAGTAGTTTTATTATTATTATTATTATTATTATTATTATTATTATTCATAACTAATAATTACATTATTTTTACCGTTTAACAATTTCATTTCAATTCCATTATACATATTGAAATCAATTGCGTCTCATTTTTGCCGTTTGAATTAAACGCTTTTACATTGCAACATTAAAAACACATTAAAAAGCACAATCTTCTTCCACTAACGGCTAAAATAATTCACGTGAACTTTTTCGTACATGATTGCTAGGAATGAACGCTGTCCACACTACAAATTTCCAGTTCTTTCAATGGTTTTCTTTTTCTTTTTCATTTCGATACTTTTTTGTGACCAAGAGCGGAGGTCCGCTTGAAATATAAAAAATAATAATAAAAATATTAAATACAAAAAGTAACATCGTTTTTCATGCTTCAAAAAACCCTCATAACCTTTAAATCACTATATATATATATATATATATATATATATATATATATATATATATATATATATAAGAACTTGAAGCATAAAACATTTTTCATAATTTATTGGATTTGGCATTTAATGATCCCCAAATTTATAAACTTTTCCTTGAAGTTGAATTTTTTAAGTGCCAAACAACCTTTTTATTGATGCAAATTATGAGAAGAGAAAAAAGCAAAGTGCATTCATTTTGAACCCTGACAATAAATATTAGAAAAAGGAAAGAAATAAAGGAAAAGAAGAATTTGCCAACCATTTGATAGATTGTTGTGCGGACGGTTTGGAGTAACAGCAGGTGCAGTTGTCTTTGGGCATTTCTTTTTCCGACGGATTTTCTTATATGTTGATGTCTGTTTACTTGGCTTACTGGCACCAGATTCAGGGGAATAAGATCTTTTCTTGAAACGCTTACGTAGACTTTTCCTTTCATGAACGTCTTCATTTTGGCTAGTTTCAGGAGTGACCTGAAAGCATAAAAATAAAACAAGTTTTGAATAATGAATTTACAAGAAATACTTATGGCGAGTACAGACATGAAGATTATGGAGTTAGTAATCCAAGTGCTAAACTAAGTATTCAAAAATTACATATCGCCCAATTCCATCTCTTTAAATTTTAAACGGTTCACCTAAGACAGCTGAATTTTTAATAGGTCTAATTCCAACCTAACAAATAAAAATGGAACAAAAGAATGAATGCCTTTCATAAGAATGCAGATACCAATGATTTTTGTGTGATTTTAATAACAGATGTTAGCCATATTATTTAGATTCTTCAGACTACTGTTCTTATCCCGAGTGTTATTTTCACAATGTTTCAGCCGATGTAATGTCTGACCTTCTTCAGGTGTATCTCATTCAACTTTGGAATCATTCTGTTGAACTGGGTAATTTGCATGGAATTTCAAACAGAACCTTTTATTTAATCCATGGGAGTAGCACGCTCTGATTCCATCAACCATGACTGGATAGAAGTCCTAAGTAATTTGCAATTGTATTTTTAAGTGTTGCCTACATTGAGGATTGAACCTTCAACCTCCAGAAGAGTAACTTTACAACTGAATTTTACCAAATACTTTATCCACTATGCCGCAGGTCTGCAAGGATTTTCCAGATTCCCAAGTTTGACGGAAAAATTCTTGAGTTTGATAAGATACATCTGAAGAAGGTTGGAGGTTATATTGATCGAAACATTGTAAAAATAGCTCTCAAGGGGAGAACAGTAGTCTGAAGAATCCAAATGACATGAATAATCCATCCTCATCTCAAAATTTAAGAAAACTAATAAGTATTAGATATCAATTAATAAATATTTCTCAAATTTCAGGGTTTTTTTTAAAATGTTTTAAAGGATTTTTAGTGGGGGGTGGTGGGCAAGAGATGGACAGAGCCCACCATTTTAAAATTCAAATTTTTCAGATTTACACTAAATTTAATCCATAATCATTAAATACCAATTCAGTAAGATTCCTTGAATTTCAATTTTTTCTTAAGATCCCAGCTCGTTTGACTTGTTGGTCTTGGAGTCTCAGCAGGAGAAGATATACTTACAGTTTAAGATTTTGAATTAGTTTGCTTTATAATATCATTGTTGATTGGTTGTAGCAGTCAACTTCCTTTCTAACTTGTCCAATCAAATATTATCACTCAGTGAAGTTGACCACATGACTGAGTTTATAAATGGTTAAACAACAATTCTCTCTTTTTTCTTGACTCTCAGATGAAGACATCTCTATATGGAACGAACCAATCCCCAACTACTTTCTTGGGAGTCCACACAACCCACTTGGGCCTTCAGATCCAGGGTTTGACTAAAATGAGAAAACAAAAAACCCATCGGCTACTCAAAATTCTCTCAACTTTCCTATACAAAAAACTTAATCCTTCTATTAGGTTGGTGCAAAAATAATGTTTTTTTGACATTCAACTTCAAAAGATCATAACTCCTTTCATAATAAACTTTATTAATCAAAATAAGAACCATTAGAATCGACATATTTTTGCCAATGAGGAACAAGTAAATTTATCCCATTAGCATAGAAATCCAGAGTTCTGGAAGCGATGAAGTTATTGAAGGCTGATTCGGCATCATCTCGGCTTTTGAAGCATTTTTGGTGCAGGAAGTTGTTGAGATACTTGAAAAAGTGATAATCAGTGGGCGAGAGGTCCGGTGAATATGGCGGATGAGGTAGAGTCTCGCAGCCCAATTCGTTCAGCTTCTGCAGGATCAGTTGAGCAATATGCGGGAAAGCATTGTGATGGAGGAGAATTGGTCTCTTTATATGGACCAATTTCAGGCACATATGTTGGAGTTTCTGGTGCATTTCGTCAATTTGTCAGCAGTACTTTTCTGCCATAATTGTTTTGCCTGGATTCAAGAAGCTGTGATGGATGAAACTGGCTGCAGGCCACCAAACAGTCACTATAATTTTATTTTGGTGCAATTTCGGCTTCGAGAAGTGTTATGGAGCTTTTTCGGCATCCAATCACTGTGCCGAACGTCGCCGGTTGTTATAGAAGATTCACTTCTCATGATACATCACAATCCGCTTAAAAAACAAGTTGTTTTTGTTGCACAGAAGGAGCATAGAAGACACCTCAAAACGATGATTTTTTTGATTACCGTTCAATTCATGCGGAACCCATTTATCCAACTTGTTGGACTTCCTTATTTGCTTTAAATGGCAAACAACTGTTGAGTGATCGACCTCGAGTTCAACAATAACTTCTCGTGTGGTTTTGCAAAGATCGGCTTCAATTAAGGCTTTCAAATGTTCATTATCAACCTCAGTCAGCCGACCGCGACCATCATCTTCGAGGATCTCGTCACCATTGTGAAATTTCTTGAACCATCATTGTGCCACACATTCGTTAGTGGTTCCTGAGTCAAATGCATCATTAATATCACAAGCTGTCTCGACCTAGTTTGAACTGGAACAAGAAAACCGTGCGGATTTGAATTTTTTCCATGCTGTTGAAAAGCCTGCAAAAAAAATAAATGAAAAGATTGAGAACAATAGCAAAAAATGCGCTTCAAAATGATATATAACATGGCTATATATATCAATGAATAAGTTCAGAAATCATATACAAAAGTAACATATGAGAAAACGATATTATTTCTGCATCAACCTAATAATTGAATACATGCAAAGGTTGGCCCCATTTCTTGCCCTCATGGTAAAGTTAAAATATCCTATTATACTTTTATATACTGCTTATATATATATGCAATATGAGTTGCAAGGTTAACTAATTTGCATATTGATTTTGCAAAATAAATTTTATTAATTAACTATTATTCTTGTTTTTTAATTTAATAATGATTTTATTTTAATATCACAAATAGTTGTTTCATAATGATGTTTTATTTTCTCAAAAAAAAAAAAATGAAGCATATGTGTTTAAATGTTCCTTTATTTAGAGGGACAGACTTTATTTTCAACAAGTAGCAAACTATTTCAAATTCACAAGTGAAAATGCAAATTGATTTGATTTTTTTTGCTTGATTGCCTCCCCTGTGGCCTTGCAAGGCCATTAATATATATATATATATATATATATATATATATATATACACACAGATACTTGAAGATATAAGAAACTTGAAGCATAAAACCTTTTTCCAAAATTAATAGTCTACTGTATTCTAAATGTTCTATGTTATTCTTATTCTTATTAGTAGCAATGTACTGATGAATGGAGGAGGTGTGGAGGCAGAAATTAGCCACCACTTACCCCCACTCTACACACAAATATTGCCACAGTCTCTCCTGTAGGTAAAAAAGTACTCAGTTTCTGATAACAGGAAATACCCATGCAGTTATCTCCTCTGAGACAGGAAGTAACCAGGGAGTAATCTCCCCTGATACCTATATATAGAAGGTAACTGGGGACGGCCATTTGCTTTCTGTGTAAACTTTAGCAATAAGCTGGATGGATGCATGTTCCCACTTTACATATCCAAGCTTCATTTTCCCCTGAGCCATAGATTCCAAAGTTCGAAGCATCACTTAGTAACATATTATTTGTTTGTATAGCAAGTCACTTTCATGGTGGAGCATGTTTCTTATCAATGCAAATCAGGGTTACTGATAGAGTTAGTATAATGTTGAAAATCCCTAAACAAATGATAAAGAATGCACCTTACTGATGACTCACCTTGAATCAATTGCTTAATGTATTTCTCAATAAAAGGATTGTATAGATTGTAATGATGGGACAATTCCAATATTTTCCTGATTCTGATACAATTACTGTTTCTGTTTTAAATGCCTCATTCCGGTAAAATTACCAATTTTGATTGTTTTAAAATCTCTAAATATTTAAGTGAAGAGTTATTTTCTTTAACTATTTTTCTTATTACCGTGAAAAAAACATGTAATATATTTTTGAAAATCTAAAAGAAAACACTGAAGAAGTAATATATAGATTTAATTTTTATTGGCAGTTTAAAATCGATAAATATTTATTAATTTTTTCATTAGTACCAATAATGGAAGATTAAATTTTAAGCAAAAAATAAGCAAACAAACAAGAAAAAACATTTAAAAGAATCATTTTTAGCATTGGAAAATAAGCGTAAAATTTTCTGATTCCGATACTGATTCCAATACCCTAGAAAATTCTGATTTTTACAATTCCTGATTCCACTTAATCATCCCAACATTAGTAGATTATAAAATAAAATTGAAATGTTAATGAATATCTACATACCTTTTCTTTGGGTTTGGTCTGTTGCCGAATCGATTGGATTTGTTTCATGTCAGAAGAGAAGCCAATCTGCTGAGATGCATCCACAGAGGATTGGAGAACATCTGGGCAAAGAAAAAAAAAGAAATGTTTTAATCAAAAATATAACTATTTTTTTTATTCTAACAAGTAAACTCTTAAGTGGAGCAGAAAAATAAACCAACAAAATGGCTGACAAAAGAAATAACTATCATAGAGAAAAAAAATTATCCAATTGTAAATATTAAAACTAGTTGTCCCAAGTAAAAATTGGAAACATCAATTCAGCCAGAGAAGTTTTTCTAGGTAAAGAATGGTAGTATTAATCTAGTCAGGGCCAACACAGTGTAGTTTTTTTCTTGTCCCAAAAAATTTAAAGAGATTCAATATATTTTATACAGCAATTCTGGTAAGTAATTGATTTGTTTTTATCACCCCTGGCTATAAATAGATATAATTGTCCAAATCTTTGTTATCATACTTTGGTATTATACCAAAAATATTCTTGTAGGGGATGTTATCTCTCTTTCATTGGATCCAAGTTATCATACTCTGGTATTATACCAAAAATATTCTTGTAGGGGATGTTATCTCTCTTTCATTAGATCCAAGTTACTGCCTCTGAATAATTACTTGCCAATGAGAAAATGCACTCTTCTATAGGATGTTCAGCACAAATTTTACACCTTTTAGAAAGAAAAGAAAAAAATGGTACATCTTGGTCAATAATTGAGGAATTTTCAAAATTCAAAGCAGGTCTGTTAGATAATCTTTTGCTAAATACAATTTGAAGATTTTTTTACAAGGTGGTCACCACTTATCAAGGTCTGGAAGCCACTCTGGGATAAAGGCTATTGTGTGTACAGTAAGTTAGTGTTGAGATTTGATAAAGTGTCTTCCTTAAGGGGGCGGTTCATCAGGAATTTGTTTATGTTGAACTTGAAGACATCCAGGTTGTAGTCAGGTGGGAAACAGGCAAACGGAACAGAGTTCAACAGGCGTGCACTTCTAAGAAAGAAGCTTTGTTCATAGAATCTACATTTTGGTTTTGGCACAGATAAGGAGTGGGGAAAATTTTTGACAGTGGTTTCAGCTAGACGGGTGTTTTTCATGAAAGATTGGCGAGGGGGGGACTAGAGATTGGAGCTCATATGAGCACTTGTCATGGAAGTAACAATAGAACAAAGACAGAGAGAGAGAGAGAGAGAGAGGTTGCAGGGAAGAGAAAAGGGCATCCCACACGTAGCCATGAAGCCTATTTTGTACTCCATCAAGGCAGGATAGGCTGTTTTTAGCAGCTCCTGCCCAGATGTGGCAGCAGTACTCCATCCTTGGACGTACTTAGCTTTTATATAGATAGAGAATTGCATCAGTAGTGAGATATCTTCTGGAGTGGTAGAAGGATCCTACCATTTTTCCAGCGACTTAGGCAACAGACTTGATGTATGTGTTCCATTTCAGGTCAGGAGTAAAGATCAAGCCCAGAAGTTTATCAAAACATGGGGCTTCCCCTAGACGAGAGCCATCCATTTCAATTGATGCCAGATGGAGATCAGAGTGTTGATGATGTAAAGATAGAAGCTTGGTTTTAGATGCATTAAAAGTAACCAGCTACTTCTTCCCACACTGTATCACGCACTCGAGATCAGAGGAGAGAGAATCAGAGAGAACTTTGTCATTTACAGCCTTTGATGTGTTGCCGTAGATGGTCGTGTCATCAGCATAGATGTCAACGAATGATTTAAGTATGTGTTTAGGGAGATCATTGATGTAGCTCAGGAAGAGAGTTGGGCCCAGGATGGACCCCTGAGGGACTCTAGCATTAATACTGAGGGCCTCTGATTTCTGCCCATCAACCACTACTCTTATGAGCCTATCGGAGAGAAATGATTTAATGATTGAGAAAACATTTCCAGTTATATCGTAGCTGGAAATCTTGTGAAGTAGGCCTTTATGCCATACCTTATCGAAGGCTTTTGATATGTCAAGAGAAATTGCCCTAGAGAGGAAGCCTTTGTCAAGAGATTCACTAATCCTATGAGATAACTGTTAGCACATCTGCTGTAGATCTAACAGAACAGAAACCATATTGCATGTCACTAAGAAGGTTATTTCTGCTAAGGTGGTTGACTACTTCTCTATTTAATATGGATTCCAGCAGTTTACTCATGACACACAGAAGACTTATTAGAGGGAGACGACTTATCACCTGAATTCTTAAATACAGGGCATACTGATGAGGTTTAAACAGTTTTGTAAGTATTGGGGCAAGTTCTGGTTGAAGCTTTTTCAGCACTATAATTGGAATGCCGTCAGGGCCAGTTGCTTTACTGGAATCAAGGTTCTTGATTAGCTTGGCGACCTCATGCACAGATATTTACATGTTATACGAGGAGTTGATGGCCTACGTCGCATACGGTAGAATTAGCTGCAAAGTTCTTGGCAAATAGTTTGGCCTTGTCTGATGCTGACGAGATGACCTCAGGTCCATTGATGATGGCAGGGATAGAACGCACGCTTCTATTCAGGATCCTGTTTGCTATTTGCCAGAACTGGTGGGAACCAAGCTGCTGCTCAACTACTTTGGATTCAACAGACTGAGCATATAGCTCTCTTGCATTTTTTATTACTCTTTTACAGTGGTTGCTGGCAGTCCTGAAAGCAGCTTTAGTCTCAGTACATCTATTATGTTGGTAGCTATAGAAAAAGTGATTCCTATGCGTGATGGCAGCAGCACATTCTGAGCAGAACCATGGCTGACTGTTAGGATTTAGTTGGAATGTTTGATTGCGGAAATCAGTTTGTTCATGGTGTTGCATGGTGTTGCAGTTGATGTCAACTGCATGTTACACATAATAGCTCATAGGGCAGTTGAAGGAGAGGGGGGGTCAGATATTGGGACTGATGAAGTCATAAATGTTTTCAAACAGCCACTTTTGGATTTTCCCAAATATGTGTATAGTTTTCTTGGCGCTTGTTAACATATAGTCAAGGGATCAATATTTTTAAATCCATCATTATAAGTAAAAACAATATTACATACTTAATTGTCATGTCAAAAATAGTAATATATCCAAAGATTAGGAAAATTCATTGAGTAGAAAGTTATTTATAGTTAAAAGTAATATTTATGGAAAATTGGGTAAAATTGCATTTCTTTTAGACATTATAAAGTAGACAGTGCAGAGTTCACACACAGGGGACATAACTCGGAACACATTTTAAATTAATTGTTCATGGCATGCAATATTTGTTGTCTATAGTGATAGACTTTTTTTTACTAAAAACACAATAGCGGTTGTTATACTTGAATTTTCATAATTTTTAATATATTACTATTTTTTACATGCCAATTAAGTATGTAATATTGTTTTTGCTTAAAATGACATTTAAAAAATCGATTTGTCAACTGTATCTTAACAGGTACTTTTTTTTAACCATGAGCAACTGCAGTTTTCTTGTTTGTCTCTTTTGGCTTTTTGTGTTGACTCCAGTAAATAATCCACCACACCTCAATGCGGTACAACAATGCACAGCTTGTCCTTTCCAAATTAACTCCCCTGTTCTTCAAACAGCTTCCTTTTATACAGTCGAAGATCATCTAATTTATGAACTGCGAGAATTCATGTTAATTTTGTGTGACTGTTGAGAATAAAATCAACTATGCATCACCATTTTGGTTTTTCTCTTGTAAAGCAACTAGACTTTACAAAACACAAAGACATGTGGGTGTTTCTGAAGTTACTACAATTTCCCCCTACCTGTAGCAGAGTCCTTCTGCCACATGTATGGTCTTCTTGGAGGTACCTTCTCTACCCAGCATTTGACAACAGTTGATAGCAACTTAATATTAGGCATCTGAATTGGGTATGAGTCTCTTTTCGAAGATGTAGGGGCAGCATTGGCTTCACTCAAAACACACCTAAAGATCATGAAAATTTTAGGAAACCTTTTTCTTCATGATACGTGGAACTTTGTAGACTGCATACTAGCCACCTGTTTTGCGCAGTTGACCTGAGTAGAACCAGAGCATCTTGGTTTCACTGTGATGTCATACCTTGCTTCTGATCAGAGTTGGTCAAGACTCTTGGACAACTAGCCATCTTAACATAGCCTATATTTACTGATCACAATTATCATTTTGAGTTGTATTTACTTCTACAAGTATGCACATATCTTTCTCTGTGTTTGTCTTGGCTATACATGTCATTTTTAATTGTGTTTGGGACTATAAACAAACATTGTTTTACAAGTAAATACATGTGTGATTTTCACCCACATTTCATGTATAACTAGCGGGGGTGCCTGGCGTTGACCGAGTGTTTAGCTGATGTAGTAAGAACCCCCGGGGGAGGAGGGCAGTAAAAAAAAAACAGTAGTGGAGGTGCTTGAATGTGTGCAGGTGTTGTAGTAAGGAACCGGAAAAAAAAAAAGTGGTAGTAGCGGTGGTGGCAGTGGCAGTGGCAGTGGGGAATCAAAACAACAGTAGGCAGACGTGTTAAAAAAATTTTTTTTTAAAAGTGGTAGTAGGCAGGCAGGCTCAAACCTGTAACATGAATGAGAAAAAAAATGTTTAAAAAGATGTGAAGTCTTAGCCGATGTCTCCATGGTCCAACCGGAAGTCAAAAGCAATTAAATTAAGTGAAGTCAATCCAACGGAGACGATGACTTGGTAAAATGTTGGTGAAAAAAAAACGACCCCCTACTTGTACAAAATCGGCAAGTTTAAGGTGAAGAAATTAATGTTTTTGGTCAATTTTTTGATATTTGTGGTCCGAGACGTTAAGCTTCGAAACAATACCAATCTCATGAAAATCCATTGCCTCTATGAAAAGTTTTAGCGAGACATACAAACATACATACATTTAAACAGACAGGTGAGATTTATATTATAGATAAGCGAAACTGGAATAGGGCCAACCACTTCCCTAGATGACTTCATAATTAACGGATACTCTAACTTAACATCTAAATCTGACCCCCAAGACTGCCATAGGCATGGAATATGTGCCTACATTAAAGATGGCTTCCCATGTGGCAAGGATATCTCTAGAGAAGATCCTAATTTAATGTGCTTCCGGGTTGCAATTACTTACACCACTGCACTTATATTTGCCCTCTATCAACCCCATAACAGCGGAGTTACTATCTTTAAGAGTATATCTGAGAAAATAGACCACATCCTGTCTGCACATCCCTCAGCTAACATTCACATCTGTGGTGACTTCAACGTCCATAATGTGGAATGGCTGATCCACTCAAATAAGACAGACAATGAGGGGAGGTTCTGTCATGATTTTGCCATTGCTTATGACCTCACTAAGATTGTTCGCGAGCCCACCTGTGTGCTCGATACTACAGGTCAGTATGCAAGCCTTCTAGACCTTTTTCTCTCAACTTCCCCTGAGCTATGTTCATGTTCTGTTCTTTCTCCTCTAGGATCCTCCAACCACTCCATCGTATCAGTTAAGATAAAAATGAAATGTAATAAGCCCCCAGACATACCCCTCCACCGTACTGTATACCGATACTCCATGGCTGACTGAGATAGCTTCCGTACATTCATATCTGATTTACCTCTGCATTCCATGTTTAAAAAAGATGTGTGCTCTATAGTATCAGACCTGACCGAATGGCTAATTGTAGGCATAGACCGATTCATACCATCTAAAAAATTCCAACAAAAACCCAACAGCCAGCCATGGTTCTCCCCAGAATGTGCTGCTGTCATCGCGCACAGAAATCACTTTTTCCATAGCTACCAACATAATAGATGCACTGAGACTAAAGCCGCTTTCAGGAACGCCAGCAACCACTGTAAAAGAGTAATAAAAATGCAAGAGAGCTATATGCTCAGTCCGTTAAATCCAAAGTAGCTGATCAGCGGCTTGGCTCCCACCAGTTTTGGCAAATAACAAATAGGATCCTGAATAAAAGTGTGCATTCTATCCCAACCATTATCAATGGACCTGAGGTCATCTCGTCAGCATCAGATAAGGCCAAACTATTTGCCAAGAACTTTGCAGCTAATTCTACCCTGTGCGACTAAGGCCATCAACTCCCCATATTTCCTTCTATAAGACAGAACACGCTAGGTAACATACAAATATCTGTGCATGAGGTCGCCAAGCTAATCAAGAACCTTGATTCCAGTAAAGCAACTGGCCCTGACGGCATTCCAATTATAGTGCTAAAAAAGCTTCAACCTGAACTTGCTCCCATACTTACGAAACTGTTTAAGCATTGCCTTAAGGAGAAGTGCTTTCCAACACCCTGGAAAACCTCATCAGTATGCCCTGTATTTAAGAATTCAGGTGATAAGTCATCTCCCTCTCAGTACAGACCAATAAGTATCCTGTGTGTCATGTGTAAGCTGCTAGAATCCATATTAAATAGAGAGTTTCTGTTCTGCAAGATCTACCGCAGATGTGCTAACGGTTATATCCCATAGGATTAGTGAATCTCTTGACAAAGGCTTCCTCTCTAGGGCAAGTGCTCTTGACATATCAAAGGCCTTCGACAAGGTATGGCATAAAGGCTTACTTCACAAGATTTCCAGCTACGGTATCACTGGAAATGTTTTCTCAATTATTAAATCATTTCTCTCCGATAGGCTCATAAGAGTAGTGGTTGATGGGCAGAAATCAGAGGCCCACAGTATTAATGCTAGAGTCCCTCAGGGGTCAGTCCTGGGCCCAACTCTTTTCCTAATCTACATCAATGATCTCCCTAAACACATACTTAAATCATTCGTTGACATCTATGCTGATGACACGACCATCTATGGCAACACATCAAAGGCTGTAAATGACAAAGTTCTCTCTGATTCTCTCTCCTCTGATCTCGAGCACGTGGTTCAGTGGGGGAAGAAGTGGCTGGTTACTTTTAATGCATCTAAAACCAAGCTTCTATCTTTACATCATCAACGCTCTGATCCCCATCTGGCATCAATTGAAATGGATGGCTCTCATCTAGGAGAAACCCCATGTTTTGACAAGCTTCTGTGTTTGACCTTTACTCCTGACCTGAAATGGAACACATACATCAAGTCTGTTGCCAAGGTCACTGGAAAAATGGTGGGATCCTTCTACCACTCAAGAAGATATCTCACTACTGATGCAATTCTCTATCTATATAAAAGCCAAGTACGCCCAAGAATGGAATACTGCTGCCATATTTGGACAGGAGCTGCTAAAATCAGCCTATCATGCCTTGACAGAGTACAAAATAGACTTCGTGGCTAAGTGGGGATGCCCTTTTCTCTTCCCTGCAACCTCTCTCCCATAGAAGAGATGTTGCGAGCCTATCTTTGTTTTATCGTTATTTCCATGACAGGTGCTCGTCTGAGCTCCAATCTCTAGTCCCCCCCCCCGCAAATCTTTTACCAAAAGCACCCGTCTAGCTTAAACCACTGTCAAAAATTTTCCCCACTCTTTATCTGTGCCTAAATCAAAACATAGATTCCATGAACAAAGCTTCTTTCTTAGAACTGCATGCCTGTGGAACTCTGTTCCGTCTGCTTGCTTCCCAGCTGACTACAACCTGGATGCCTTCAAGTCCAACGTAAACAAATTCCTGATGAACCGCCCCCTTAAGTAGACATTTTTATTAACCCGCACACTAACGTACTGTACATGCAATAACCCTTATCCCTGAGTGGCTTCCTGGCCTTTATAAGTGGTGATCACCTTGAAAAAAAAAAAAAAGATATTTTATGTTTCTGTTACTCTTGTCTTTGACAAACCTTTGTGAGAATAAATATATGTAGTTCAGTAGATTACAAAATTGATGACATCTATAATATAACTCTGTCTGTTTTAATGTGTGTATGTTTGTATGCCTGCCTAAAACTTTCGACAGAGGCAAAGGATGTTCACGAGATTGGTATCATTTTGAAGCTCGACGTTTTGAATGACAAATATCGAAAAATTAGTTTGTCAATATTTTCAAAAGTCATCCCCCTCTTTTCGATTGACTAGCCTTAATTTAAATCTTCGCCACCTCCTGTTTGGCGATGGATGCAACAGCAAAGATGTCACGATTTTTTTCACATCCATTTCCTCCTTCGCAGTACAGGTTCAAGCCTGCCTGCCTACTACCCCCCCTTTTTTTTTTGCTCAACACCCACCTCCAAACACTCGGGCTAGTCTAATTTATAAAACTCACTATGTCTGTCTCCATATTTTCAAACTATCTCTCCGAAACCAAAGTCGCAGAGCAGTGCTAGGGGCCTCAAATGATTGAATTTTTCATGGACCGTTCTTTTATGGGTCTTTAGCTGATTAAAATAGTTTTTAAGGGATGAAAAAGGGGTCCAAATTGTAAAATTCCTTACGTATACTGTACCTCTATAAGGGCACCATTCGCCCATGTATGGAGTATTGTTGTCATATTTGGGCTGGTGCATCTGCTACTAGTCTCTCAGCCTCTGTCCCATCGACGAAATGTAGCATTCCTCTGCCTGTTCTACAAGTACTTTAACGGTGAATGCTCTGACGAACTCTACCCCCTCGACATAAATACCCCCACCGACAAACCCGACAAGCAGCTAAATCCCACCCCTTCACAGTAGAGATCCCTAGATGTAAGAGAGCCTTCTACTCCAGTAGTTTCTTCCCCAGAACCACTAGACTTTGGAATTCCCTTCCGGATTCCTGCTTCCCCAACTGTATTGACATGCAGAAATTCAAGGTTAACGTGAACCGACATCTTGCTGCCCAACTCTCCACATAGTACCCCTGTAGGTTATGTCCCTGATAGTAGCCCCCTACATCAAAGTGGCAATGTGCCTTGTTTGGGGTGAAAATGTAATAAAAAAATAAAATAAAAAATATGCGTGCCAGTTGGTACAGTGGTAACATCATCAGCTTTGAATGCTAGTTTTGCTTTCGATTCTAGGTGATGGCACCCAAATACTTTTTTTTTTTTGGTACTTGTACAGTTTAGTCAAGACATTAAAAAATGAAAATATCTAAAAAAGTTTAAATTGTATGTATCCGTTATGGAACGAAGTTCTCCGAAAAAAAAAAAAAATCGCTTAATTTCATCAAGTAGTTTTTTGTTTTTGTTTTTTTTACAGCGGAAAAACACGTTTTTATGAGATCACGTTGAAGGCAGCCATCTTGGATTTCAAAAAAATTTTGTTTGAATTTTAGAAATGCCAAAGGGAGATAACTCCAGTTAAAGCGCTAACACCTCTCCCCATCTTTAATACTAGCTTTTCTTCCTAAAAATCGAACATTTTGCTCGGTATCATAACAAATTGTTTTTCGCTGTAAAAAAAAACAAACAACAAAAAAAACTACTTGATGAAATTAAGTGAATTTTTTTTTTTTCGGAGACCTTCGTTTCATGACGGATACATACAATTTAAACTTTTTTCGATATTTTCATTTTTTTAATGTCTTGACTAAACTGTACAAGTACCTTTTTTTTTAGTTTTGAAATCATGACTATAATATAAAATACGAAATCTGGACAAATTAAAATATCATATGAAAGCATATTTTACAACTAGGCGCACCCCACCCCGCACCTGCACCCGTTAGTAATTAATATTTACCATATTATTATGATAATGATCTGAAATATAATGTTTAAATGTTATTATAATTTAAAAACATGTCTCCATATCTTGGAAACTACTCGTTTGCCAGAATTTTAAACGTTTTGATTCAGATTTCATTTTTCAGCGCCCCGAAAATCTATAAAACTCGTAATTTTAAAGGATTTTCCTCGGGGTTTGAAAATTGATTGATTGATTGAGTCAATCAATCAATGATTGTGACTGCCCTTATTGATCTTATATTCCCGAAGGGTGTCGCCAGCAGCCTATCATTTGAAATTTAGATTGCGCACACTAATCCTTCGGTAAAATGTGTCATAAAATTTGATTTTCTTAAAAAAAAAAAACTATTGATAGATTTACGTGATTTTTGGAATATGACATGTTCGCACGGTAACAGGTATATGTACAGCATAATGATTTTTAAATATTTTTCTTGAAAATTTTTTTTATAGGTCCAAACTCCAAAGACAAGGAAAAAGATGATTTTATATGTTTAAAAATAATTAATTTATAATATTTCCTACACAAGTTTATTTGAAGTGTTAGGTAATTATTTAAAAAAAAAAACTATTTCTTTCTTTTCGTGAGCGCGCAAAAAAACAATGTGCACGCAAAAACAGACAATAGGAATACATTGAATATCGTAAAAATAACTTCTTTAAAATGTGATATTCGTTCAAAACGGATCCGTATACCCTTTTTATAGGTAAAGCCCTCCCTTAGTACTCTAGCACACATTGACCCAAAGTTTTATAACATTAAAAGGTAAAATCCATTGAAAGCGGTCGGTGGTTCCATGAGAAAATAAAGCTGTGTACGCATTATAAATGTTTCTTTTCTGTGTCTTATATATACGACGAATATTGTAACTTTCCTTAAACAAACTATTGGAGTAATTACAATAAAAAAGTGATTTTTTTTCAACTACTTTAAAATAATTACCTCTCTTAGAACAATGGGTTCAGCTTCCGAATTGCCAAAATTTTATGGTTTATAATTTGATTTTAGTATGACAAAAAAATGGTTAAATCCAAAAATTCAGTACACAAAGTTAAGACGCCGGAACCTAAAATTAGATTTCACAATTTAACGTAAGTTTTTATTTCTCATGAGCTAAGTAATCTGAAAGAAATAAGTCATAAATCAAAAACATTGGAAAAACAAAGGTTTATTTATTTCTTTTCTTTAAATTTCGGCGCGAATTCATAAAATAACTTCATACGTGTGATACTTAAAAAAAAAAAAAAAAAAAACAACTAAATTTTAGGTTTAGTCCGGTTCAAATTGTGTAGAAGCAATAATAATTTTAGGGTTAGTCCGGTTTAAATTGTGTAGAAGCAATAATGTTGACTTAGTATAAAAATTACATTTTTATTTTGCTTTGATGTTTTTACTTCTAACTATATTTTTATAAGTTTCGTTTTACTAATTTCGTAAATTAAAAACGAGTAAAGTGAGAAAAACACATACACAAGAGGGCTGTATGACATATTTAATATAGACATAAACAAAAACAGCAAAAAAAAAAAAACGATGAAAGGAGAATTGCAATCTGAAGTGCTTAACAGGAAGGACACGTAAGGAGAAAACCATTACGACCTACCCGACATAGACGGGTTTTCATTTCGTGATTTCTCCTCCCTAAGAGATTGGTTTTTGGTGTATTTTTGCGAATGACACGATTCAGATTCTAAGTTAGTCTGTCTGCAATTTAAAAGGCTGTCAATGTCGACGGGCACTGATGAAGAATCGGTCTTGTCCGCATCTCGCGAACTCGACGCCATGTTCATTTTCTCCGTATTACAAAAAAATAAATAAATAAAAATAAAATAAGCCACGCCCACAAGCATTTAAAGATGGCGGCGCCCTGATATAATCTAATGAACCATGTGGTCATGTATTCGTTCACTGTCTAATCCATACCTTTAAATACGTAATTAAAAATTATATTTATACTTTTATGTAAGTATAATTATCTGTTATTCAGACTTGAAATTTGAATGCTAAAACTTAGATTTGACTTTTAGAAAAGTAACCAGAAATCGGTGAATTTTTGTTCAATGTACTAACAAGTAGTCACTGTTTTGTGTTTTCTTTAGAATAAAAAATGCTACCAGAATTAATTTAAAAATATTATTTAAATGACTTCGAGTTGGAAGAATTCGCCTTTTTGTATGATTCTTAAAAGTTTCTGTGATGCATAATTCTCGTTTATAATTATGAAATTCAAGTTTTCTCTGCTCGGATATTTTTGTTTTTGTTTTGCGAAATGAATTTTGTTGTGCACGTTTCTCAGCATCCCAAATTCTGTTCTTCAAAATACGATTTAATAATCAAGTAATAATGTTCACGGCCTTTTGGCTAGGAATGGAGTGTAGTATCTGTTACTGCTTACACTACGTATATTCAGTATTTTGATATTAACTTTTAGAGTAAGGAATAACTTTACGATTTAAACCAGCGTAGTACAAACAGTCCCAACCTTCCTATGCTTCGGCTTTCGGAATAAACACCACCTCAATCTCGAAAGCCGTTCTTAACACGGGAGGTTGGGGGTATTTTTTCCAAAAGCCGTTCTTTACATGAAGTGGTTAGGGTGTTTATATATTACTCTGGGGGTTGGGCTAGATCGTAAAAAAATACCGGTAAATTTTTACGATGTGCCCCAGCGTATTATAAACACCCCAACTTCCCCATGTTAAGAACAGCTTTCGGAATAAACATCCTCCAACCTCGAAAGCCGTTCTTAACATGGGGAGGTTGGAAGTGTTTATTCCGAAAGCCGTTCTTAAAATGGGGTGGTTGAGGGTGTTTATACTATGCTGGGGCAGGTCGTAAAAAATACCAAAATATCAATAACTTTCTTATATAAATTTAACGGCAGTTCTTGCAGTTAAGCCCGGCAAACTCGAAAGTAAGTTCGACAACTCTAGAAGGGTCACATCAGTATTTACACCGGCAAATCATGTGCTATTTTGTTAAGAAAATAATATTGAACGAATTAGAAGTAACGACTTCATTAAATAAAGTAAACGAACAAAATATACATTTTTATATATTTATAACTATTTAATTCACAAAAAAGAAACAATTTTTAGAAAGTATATTGGGTTTGTATTACACATAGATTCGAAAAAGTTGTCAAAAAACAAATATATAACAAATAAATGTTATCAAAGGCAAGATAAGTTACTTTTCTACCAAACTGGGTATAATTTTCCGTGTTTTTATTCAATGTAACATGCTTATTCAGCTCGAAAAGCATACAGTGTTTACCGATGTATTGGAAAATTCAAAATGGCGCCCGACACTCTCTTAAATATGATAAGTTCAGGAAAAGATGTTATAAATAATAAACTAGACAAAATACTGTTAGAAATTCGCTCATTATATGTTACTGTGACATAAGTTGACATATATTCGGTGTTTTTTTAATAGTATTTTGTCTAGTTTATTATTTATAATACCTTTTCCCAAGCTTACCATGTTAAAGAGAGTGTCGGGCGCCATTTTTAATTTTCCAATACATCGGTAAACACTGCATGTTTCTCGAGCTGAATAAACATGTTACATTGAATTAAAAAAAAAAAAAAATGTATCCAGTTAGGTAGAAAAGTAACTTATCTTGCTTTTGATAATATTTATTTGTTATATATTTGTTTTTTGGCAACTTTTTCGAATCTGTGTACAGTAATACAAACCCAATAAGATATTAAGAATATCTAAATATTTAAAAAATATATTTGAAAATATTAATAATTCGTAATATCGTGATTTGACGGTTTTGCCCTTAAATTAAATAATATCAATATAATTTTTAAAAACCGTGAAACTTTGCTGTGCGTAATAAAAGAAAATAAAAATATTCAAATAATTTTTTATTAAATTATTATTAAATATTTTTTATTGGGTTTGTATTAATAAAAAACTAGACAACATACTATTAAAAACCCGCCGAATATATGTCAACCTATGTCACGGTAACATATATTGAGCGAGTTTTAACAGTATTTTATCGAGTTTTTTTATTTATAACAACTTTTCCCAAACTTACCGTGTTAAAGAGAGAGTCAGACGCCATCTTGAATTTTCCAATACATCCGTAAACACTGTATGGTTTTCGAGCTGAATGTTACATTGAATAAAAACACGAAAAATATATTTTTTTAAATTTTATTTTATTTATTTATTTATTTTTATTACATTTTCACCCCAAACAAGGCACAGTGCCACTCAGGTGTAGGGCGCTACTATCAGGGTCAGCAACTACTGGGGCACTATGTAGGGATTTGGGCAGCAAGATGTCGGTTCACGTTGCACTTGAACTTCTGCATGTCATTACAGTTAGGGAAGCAGGATCCTGGAATGGAATTCCAGAGTCTAGCGGTTCTGGGGAAGAAACTACTGGAGTAGAAAGATCTTTTTTCATCTAGGGATCTCTACTGTGTGGGGGTGGAATTTAGCTGCCTGTCGGGTTTGTCGAGGGTGTCTGCGTTGTGGGGGCAGTCTGCAGTTCGTCAGAGCATTCACCATTAAAATACTTGTAGAACAAGCAGAGGGATGCAACGTTTCGTCGATGGGACAGAAGCTGAAGCTTAGATGCCAGTTTAGGGCCTATCAGATTGGCGACTCTTTTTAACCTTGTCTAGGAGCGAGAGACTAGTAGTAGACGCACCAGCCCAGATGTGACAACAATACTCCATACATGGGCGAATGATGGCCTTATAGAGATACAGGATACTTTCAAGTGTCAGTAGTTTTCTAGCACGGTAGAGAGAGCCTACCTTTTTTGCAGCGGCCCTTGCAATATTTTCAATATAATTGTTCCAGCTCATGTTTCCTGTGAACGTTAGGCCAAGCAGTTTGAAAGATGTACTCTCAGACAGGGAGTCACTGGCCATTGCTATTGGTGGCAGAAAAGGTTTCTTGTAGTTATTGAAGGAAACCAGTTTAGTCTTGACAGCATTGAATGTGACCTTCCATTTATGTCCCCCATTCCACTACAGGTCGGAGGTCATCCTCTAGTGTTTTTGCCATTTCTTTAGATATGTGTTCATTTGTTTTCCTGTCATGCCTGTTATAGAGTGTAGTGTCATCAGCATATATACCCATCTCAGAGGCAGTTTTGTCGGGGAAGTCATTAATAAATATCAGGAACAATAGAGGTCCAAGAATAGACCCCTGAGGCACTCCCGCATTTATATCACACTGTTTAGATGTTCGACCGTCGAGGACAACCTGGATTTTTCTATTATCTAAGAAGGATTTAATTATGCTAAGTATTCTACCAGTGATACCGTATGATTTAATTTTCCTGAGGAGACCCTTGTGCCATACCCTGTCAAAAGCCTTAGATATATATTAGAGATATAGAAATATATCCAGTTTGGTAGAAAAGTAACTTATTTTGTCCTTGATAACATTTGTTATATATTTGTTTTTTGACAACTTTTTCGAATCTATATGTACAGTAATACAAACCCTTTTTATTTTATGTTTTAAAACTTTAATAATTCGTAATATCGTGATTTGACGGTGTAAATACTGATGCGACCCTTCTAGAGTTGTCGAACTTGCTTTCGAGGTTGCCGGGCTTAACTACAGTCGACCGATCAATTAAAAAAATATATGTCGTTTTAAGTAAAAACAATATTAGGTACTTAATTGTCATGTTGAAAATAGTGGTATATCCAAAAATTACGAATATTCATCGAGTAGATGCTAAAGTCTATCGTTAGAGAATACTAATGTCAAAAAATATTACGGTGTAATCTAAAACTTGCGTTCCGAGTGATGTCCCTTGTGTCTTTATCATTTTCTTTATAACAACTAAGAAAAATGCAATTTAACCAGTTTTCTGTTAAAATTACTTTTAATTATAAATAACTTGGCATTCCGGCATATTCCACGAGACATTTCATTGTTGAATTTTTTAGACGGTGATAGATGATTCGGCGTCCCAACGAAACATCTTTCAACAGATATTATGTATTATAATATATAATATATTTTTTATTATTAACATTTTATATGAAAAAAAAGTGAAACCATCTGAACAATTCTTATCTATCTCTCTCTCTCTCTATATGGCAAAATGCGCGCGAAAGTTTTTGTATGTCTGCAAAAGGCTTTGGGGGGGGTTACTATCGCTTAGAAGTGTTTATATACCCCCTAGATAATATCTACAGTTTGCGAACGCACGTCGCGGCTAGATTTATTTACCTCGACTTTTACAAAATTATTGCTATTTCGGCATCTTATGTGTTGGTTGGGCTTTTTTGTATAAAAGCGAAATTGATCTGAGACTAAGTAGCGGTTCCCAACCTTTGTACCGGGAACGCCAAGAAAGCAATGGACATTTGGTCAATGGTGGTTTTCACCGTCATATCAGACAATTGTTTTTTTTGGACACTCCTCTAATAAAGGGGGAGCTGGTTTTTCCCAACAACAAAACCAGACAAAGTTGGGTAAAAAACAAACCCAAAATAACTACCCGGCAGTTAAAATTCAGTGCAGAATTAAATTTGCCACCATGCACCTGCCACTTGTGTGTTTATAAATGTTAAGTGTGTTTCATTCCCTGAGGCGTGATGTTTGACCACATTAAACACGCACCTGTCACATCACTTTTTAATGATTTTATTTCACACGTTCTCAGTTCTCTGCCATCGTAGTGTGGCAGTAAGTCCTCAGCCTATTAACCTCAAGGGTTCGGGTTCCAGCCTACCTACCTACCAAAACCTTTTTTTTTCTTTTACACCTCCAAACAACCGGGCAAATTGGGTATCCCCACTAGTTAATTAATGTGTAATATTTATTTCTTGTAACTGTTAAATTTCTTTTTTACGTGAAACATTGTTAAAAGCAAATAAACATTTTTTTAATATTATTTTACTTCAAGGCCTGTCTCACATTCGTGTAGAAAAATATTTTTTTTTTGTTAATTTTTACGACATGCTTCAGTGCATTATAAACACCCCAACCTCCCCATGTTAAGAGCGGAATAAACATCCCCCAACCTCAAAAGGTGTTCTTAACATGGAGAGGTTGGGGGAGGTGTTTATTCCAAAAGCTGTTCTTAACATGGGTGGTTGGAGTGTTTATAATACTCTGGGACATGTCGTAAAAATTAACCCCCTTTTTTTTTTTTACTTTTAAGATTTCGGTGTGCTTCAAAAGAGTATGATAACCGTTTCCATGATATTTACTCCTGACAATATTTTCCACCATTTCACAGCCTTCGTTTACATGATGCGCGAGTGAATAAACGAACACCATGAAATGTCCACTCGCGTACCAAACTGCCTTCTCACATAGCGTAGTAATCTTTGACCAACATTTTAAAATTAGATGAAAAACAAGTAGTTTCCCAAATATTAAGCCATGTAATTCTATATGTTATCAGTGGTGGTCATTTCTGTGCATATTTTTGCCACGTGCGCAGCAAATATGCGCATACAGAAATGGCTACCACTGATAACTAGATAATAGAATTACAAGGCTTAATGTCTGGAAAACTACTTGTTTGCGGCAAAAATATGTGCACGCTTGTATGTATAGAATAGTCACCACTGATAACTAGAGCTATGACAACAGCATATTCTTTTGTTTTGACTCTCAAGTATATATCCGACACAGTTAAACACAATCAACCGAGAACCACATCACTGTATCTAAAAACATAAAATATCAATGGATATATACTGTGAAATATTCTCTCACAGCGGTTTTGTCCTTGGCAGAATGAAAGAAAACCAATCAGAAATTACAACAAGCTCACCTTTTAAACTTCAATGTAAATTTTATTAAAATAAAAAGATCCAAGTTGCAAAAGATGTGTCATCTTTAGCTATCTGCCGAACTGTAACACCCGGAAAGGGTAATAGTTCATCTTTGCGTTATACTGGATACAAACTCTGCTGATGAAGAAAAACTGCAACAGGTTGAAGAGTTAAGTCATGCCTTCCAAGATGAATACTGCTAGTCCGGTAGCCTCATGGAGTTTACTATGGATAACCATCCTTATGGCGGACACATGACAGGTCAAACTGTAGACCTTAATTTCGTCTCTGCGCGACATATTATAATGATGAAAGTCAGTTAATAACGATGTGCAATTAAAAATATTTCTCCCCACATTAGGACATTAAAAATAAAAATTGATTTTGAGGCTACAAACCTCAGGTGAGTTTCGTATGTCAATCTCAACCTGTTGTCGGTGTCAAAACTGGCTGTCTGCAAAGATAGATTTAGTTCCAAGAATATCCTCAGCAGTTAGTAAGAACAAACAATCTGATAGGTTCAAACAAAATTGTGGGTGGTCAAACCGACCAATGAGAAGCCTGCTTATTTCTGCAGAATTTCAAACAAAATTGTAGGTGTTCAAACCGACCAATGAGAAGCCTGCTTATTTCTGCAGAATTTCTTACAATACCTGAGAATCAAAACAAAGAAAAGAATATGCTGTTGTCATAGCCCTACTGATAACATAAGGAATTATGGTGCTTAATATCCATTTGTTTGCAGCAAAAATATGTATGCACTTATGCGTACAGAAATGGTCACCACTGATAACATAAGGAATTACACATATCTTTATACAGATTTTTCTTTATTTTTCAATTTCCTTGTGTCTTTATTGAAAGACTAGCAGGGGTGCCCGGATGTTTGATTAGAAAAAAAAAAGTTTTAGTAGGGAGGCAGGCTCGAACCTATGAAGCGAAGGTGGAAAAGAAAGTGAAAGAAAACGTGACATCTTACTGCTACGCTATGATGCCACAGGAAGTGTAAAGCGTTCAAATGTCACGATGTCAATCAGAAAGTGACTTGAAGTGAATAAGTTAAGAATCACGCAGGGGCAGAAATGAACGTTGGCTGAAGGCCAGTTAAGCTTTTCGCTGTTTCATTCATTTGTTTCCCCACGATTTGGGGGAAACCAAGTTCCTCCAAAAAAAGGGGGAACTCTCAAATAAATAGCAATTGTTTGATATGAAGGGCTTCCCACAAATTGATCAACGCTAATTACCTTTCTGGATGTCCCGGCACGAAAGGCCGCTGCCGGCTTTGTTTTGATGAGTTTTGCTTTATTTATATGAAAAAGACGAACAAGTATACAAAAGGACGAAATAGAGAAAATATTTTAAGTCGATCAAAATAAATGTAGATATTATAATCTAGGAAGTATGAGGAAAGTTCTAAATAAATGTAACCTTGTCAAGAACCCCAGCGAAAAAAGCTTTTCTCGGACATACAAAAATTCACACGCCCATTTTGCCTTTTATATAAATAGATCAAAGCAGAAAAAACCCAACCTTTTAGCCAATAAACCAACAAAAACATACCCCCCTCATTAGGTGGCCAGAAAGTGGGTGCTCATTTTAAGTTAAATTTACATAGAAAAGTGATCACCCACTTTTTGAAAAAGTAATTTCTACATATCATGAAAACTATTTCTCTACGACGGAAACGGTTTGCAGATTCGTTTTTAGCACACCAAAATCTACAAAAAAAATTATTTTTTTGATATGAACGTGAGATGGGCCTTAAAGTAAAATTTTACCCATATTTTTTTTTTTTTTTTTTTTTTCATAAAAGTATCATTCTTACACCAAACTCCTTATAATAATACAACTACTACTAATAATACAACTACTACTACTACTAATAATAATAATAATCATACAAATACTACTAATAATTTGTCTAAGAATGTGATAAATTCCTTCAGTTAAAATATCTGTTGGGAGATGTTTCGTCAAGGACGCCAAATCATCTATCACCGTCTAGAAAACAAAGGAAGTAATTCAACAATGAAATGTCTTGAGGAATATGCTGGAATACCAATAACTTTCTACTCAATAAATTTTCATAATTTTTTAATATATTACTATTTTCGACATGACAGTGAAGTACGTAATGTTTTTGGTTAAAACGAGATATTAAAAAAAATCGATTTGACTCTATCTTAACAAGCACCTGTTTTTTTAGTTTTTCTTATAATTTAAAAATTAATAACTTTTTTTATTTCTTTCTAAGAAAATAATCAAACGAATTTGGCTGCTTTTCAGAATGTTTTTTAAAACATAAAATAAGTTTCTTTAATAAAAATAATAAAATTTGTTCACATTTTATTTTCAATTGCTTTTGTTTTTTTCTTAAAACAGTAGGCATTTATTAGAATATCCAACAAAACAAAAAAGGCAGACAAAAATTAAATATACAACAAACAATTATTACCAAATGCAAGCTAAGTTACTCTTCTACCTACCAGAATAAGTTTATTTTTGTCTTTAAACTTATTTTAAAGCATTTTTTTTACTTTAAAACAAAAGTAGTGTCAAGTCTGAGTTAGAATGAAAAAATACCTGTTTCGTTCCAGCTATGTCAATCTGGACAATCACTCTAGATCGAAAATTAAACAAAATATTGGTGGAACATTACATTTTCATACAATAGTTTGTTTAATTTTCGATTTTTATTTTTTAACAATTATCAAGTGTTGACATTGCTGTGAAGAAACCGCCATTTTTTGTTTGAATAAAAAATTAAACATAATCATTTGCAGTCAACTATCCATTATTACATTCTATCTTGAGAATTTATTCAAATTGCTTTCTGGGATATTAAAAGTGCTTCCTTTGTTTCGGTTAACATTGCCAATTTGCTTTTTACATTACATTTTGCAATATAGATAACAGAACAAAAATGTGGTTAAAAAACAAATATATAACGAATAAATGTTACCAAATGAAAGATAAGTTACTTTTCTTCCTATCTGGATAATTGTGTTTTAACTTATTTTAAGGCGTTTATTTACTTTTAAACCCAGATTGTGTCGAGTGTTAAGTTGGAACAAGAAAAAAAATGACTGACATTAGATGATCATCTGGGGGGAGTCTCGATAATCGCTCAAAGATCGAAAATTAAGCAAAATACTGATAGAAACCCACTCAATAAAAGTTATAGTGACATTTTTAAATGTTTAAATTAATTATTTCAAAGGTAAATACAACTGGGAAATTCACCAAAAACTATTTGGGGGATTTAGTAGAGAAGCTAACAAATGAAAAACAGGTCAGAAATTAAAATATACAACAAATAAATGTTGCCATAGCCAATAAAAGTTACTTTGCAACTACCTGGCTCATTATTTTGTGTTTAAAAAAATAGTTTTAAATACTCTTAATCTCAAATATTCATTTTTACGAGTTGTTTAATGAACAATGTGGCGGCACATTTGTTTTCTATAAAGAAGACTCTAGGCCACCATCTTGTTTGCAAAGCAACTTGTAAAAAAACAAATATTTGAGATTAATAAAGAGCATTTAAAACTATTTTTAAACACAAAATAATGAGCCAGGTAGGTGCAAAAGTAACTTTTATTAGCTGTGGCATCATTTATTTGTTGTATATTTGATTTTTTCCCTTAGTCGTTTGTTGACTTCTCTGCTAAACCCCCACTAGTTTTGGTTACATACTTTTAAACTAGTACTATTTGTGACCTTCTTAATAACACTTTAATAGATATGAGTGTTAAATTGCCGTAAATATCAGTTCTGAGCAAAGTAACACTAAGACAGCCAGGTGAGTACCTTATTTCCTGAGATTTAGCAGGATGACCTGTTATTATTTTAAGCTAAAACAATATTTTGGTGTCTTAGCAACCAGTGTTCTTTGTTATTCCCCTACAACACCTTAACAAAATATGAGCGAATAAAAAAAAACAACAAAATAAAATGCAACAAAAAGTGACTGCTATAACTCCCTCCATTTTTTTTGTACCTCAGATGTTTGCAATCTAGATGAACCATAAGTGGATAGAGTAATTCTGATTATACAAACTGTTTAACAACACAGCTGTCAAAATTACTCCGGTATTTTCCCGCCACTATTTGTGATCATAAACATCACCATTTATATATCTTTTCTTTCTTTTTCTTTTTTTAAACAGAAATTAAAGAAAAAGGATTTCTTCTCTGATTGTTAAACCTTCATGAAACAAGACAAAAAGATGGCCTCTATTTCGTCAAACCTGAAAGCCAATGAGATTAAAGATGAAGATGAAACTATCGTCAAGAAAGAGTTGACGGTCAATGAGCAATCTAAGCTGGATCCGATGGATAGTCCTTATTATTTTGAATCTGACCACGCTGCTCTGAAATGCAATGCAGACTATCACAGCCTGTTGAAGACTGTCTGCTTACTTGAAGCTCAGCGTATCCAGGCTATCAAGGACATCGACCTGCTTTATGTATGGCAAAAAGAGGCCTTGGAGAATCCATTAGCATTTGTTGAAAAATTACAACAAGGCAAAGGTATAAATTTCCCACGACAACAAACAGTTGCAAAGTTACCCTCTATCAACTGGGAAGCGTACACGTCCCGGAAGGATATAAGCTCATACTATGCTCCGAAGCATATGACACGCAAAAAGAAAACTCTTTTAGATGGTTGTTCTGCAAGCACGACAAATGGTAAGTTCAAATTCATCCATGTGAGAGCAGGTGGGAAGAGTGGTGGCTGATTCTTTATAACGGATGAAAAGAAAAACGGTTTAATTCATGGTAATATAGCATGTCTATTGTAACTAGTAGATGTCACATCCAAAAGTTTATGAATTTTTTAAATGGTAATACGTGACATTGATTCTTATGTTTATATGTCACAGAGACAATATCTTTGCTGAGGATATAACAACAATAATAAAAAAAGATTATTATTATTATTAGTCTTAATATTAATTATTACTATTATATATTAATATTACTATGAAGAATGATATTATTAATACTAATATTAATAACTATTAATAATAATAATAATTTTACCAATAATATCATTACTATTAATATTGATATTAATAATGTTATTAATAATTAGTTTAATGCTTGTTTTATGTGCTGGCATGTGTTGGATGGCTTTAAGAAATTGATTTCCAGACTAACCTAACTCTGGCCAGGTATTCATATTATTTGGATTAATACTGTTCTTATTTTGTGTGTTACTTATATTTTGGTCAATTTAATCTCTGACCTTCTTCAGGAGTATTTTGTTGAATTCGGGGAATCTTTCTGTCAGACTCGAGAATATTATTTATTTAATCCGTGAGGGTAACATGTTCTTGTTCCATCAGTTTTGATAAGGTAGAAGTCCTGAGTAATCGTTGCCCGAAACATTATGCAAATAACACCCAAGATGAGAATAGTAACCCGAATGATACAAATAATCAATCCTCATCTCCAAAATTAAGAAACAGGTCTTTAATTACTCCTCTTTTCATCAAGTCCATATTTGTCACATCTTCCCATGTTTTCCTTGACTTTCCCTTCTGAACTGAACCTGCTACCACAAAATTTCTACATCTTTTGATCCAAGAACTTTCGTCCATTCTTTCAATGTGACCATACCATCAAAGTCTCCTGTACTGCATACATCTCCCTGTACTGCACAGCTTAAATTGTCCTCTGGGGTCATCTGATCTATACCTGTCATTAAGACTTGCATTACATATTAATTCATATCATTCTCATACCATTTCTCCATGCAACAACATGTCCTCAACCTTCACTGTCCAGGTTTCATTTAAATACATTATTACACTGCATACACATGCACATAATGAACTGCTATTCTTTAAATTTTAGAAGTATCATAAATTTAGTCTTCTTTTATCAACAGGTAACAAAATATTAAAATGGTTGAGTTATTGACAAAGAAACGGAAAATCATTGGTTTTAGATTTTTATGCTATTGTATTTTTAATATATATAGATAATAGATTATGTCAGAAAGCATATACATTGACCTGTGATTAAAACAAAGACCTTTAGATCTTCAATCTGACGCTTTCTCAACAGAGGTATTTTGACTGGCTATATCTCTTGTAATGCTAAACATAGTTTTGCTGCTACTGCTGCTGTTATTATTGAAAGACTAGACATCTTGTGTATTAAATCTCTATTAATCCCTAGTTATTCTTAACTGTGTATCGAACGAATACCATAATACTTAATTTGCTCCACTTTATGATAACATAGGTCCATAAAAAATTTCATTCAGATCAGCTCAGTAGTTTCCAAGAAAATGTAGAATGAGCAGACACACAGAGACCCTGTCTAAAACATATCCTGTTTACAACATGTTATCAAATCTATTCGAACTAATTTTTATACTATTAGATATACCATCAATTTTTAGAACAATAAACTAAATTTCTTCTTCATTTAAATTTGTTTTTTTATCATTTATAATTTTTTAATGTGATTTTTTTTTTCTTTTTTTTAAATATAAATGAATTGCCACTTAACAAAGACTTTTTATATGTCAAGAGTTATCGCTCTAGAGACTACATTATTTATAATTTAACATGATCTGGAACTGTTAATTATAAGTAATAGATAATATATATATATACATATACCAATCTATGGTTCCTTCCTTGCCAAACATTTGCAAAAACACTCAACTACCTACAACCACTATCAACAATTTTCCTTACTCTCTATCTATGCCTAAATTCAAATGCAGATTCTATGAACAAAGCTTCTTCCCTAAAAATGCCAGCATATGGAATACTGTTCCATTAGCCTGTTTCCTGGCTAATTACAATATGGTAGCCTTCAAGTCCAATGTAAACAAGTTCTTGTTGAGCTGACCCTTTAAATAATCTAAATTCTACCCAAACTACATTATTAATGATTACTAAAAACTACCATCCCACATTCATTAACTCTTATCCTTGAGTGGCATTCGAGCCTTGATAAGTGATGACTCTCTTGTAAAATATATATGTGGAAATGTTTTTTTTTTTTTTCAATTATATTTCACCTTTTGTTTATACCAATCCTTTAATTTATGAAGCTCGATGTAACTACAGAGTATATAACAAATGACAAAAGTCTATATTCCAAATTTCATGATGTTGACCATCTTACAATTTATTCTTTAAGTATGTTGACATGCATAAATCTTGACAGCACCTGTTTTGTAGCAGAAAATCATTCATTTAATTATATCAATCCATGAATATGTTCTGCCCATAACTCATTAGAAGAAAAAGCACCTTATATAATATCTGTGAAAGTGTCTGTGTGTCTGTCTGTGTACATTTCCCCACACAATAACTGTCAATTTTCAGTCTATAGACTCGAAATTTGATATACAGGGTACTGAGATTTGGGAAAATCTTTGTAATCCGTTTTCAGCCAGAAATTTGGCTGTTAAGGGGTCAAAGTTCAACGATTTGACCTTTGAGAACTCTACCAAACTCCTACACCAATTTTGGGTATACACAATTGAAATTTTAGATATAGGTTCCTTGGACATGGATCTAATTTAATAACTTGATTTGAGCTTAAAACAAATGTTAAGAGGTCATAATAGGGGTCAAAGTTAAAAAAAATTTGACCTCTGCGGTCTCTACCAAATTACTCAGACAATTTTTGGTCTAAATATTTGAAATTTTACATAAAGGGTATTCAGAAATAGGACAAGCTTTTTAACTGGTTTGAATCGAAAATTTGAGCTACCAATATATAAATGTATGTATGTATGTTTGCATGTCTGCCTAAAACTTTCCACAGAGGTGATGGATTTTCACATGATCAGTATCGTTTTGAAGCTCAACCTTTCAGACGACAAATATCGGAAAATTAGCTAAAAACATTAATTTCTTCACCTGGGCACTTTTCTACAGGAAGCGGTGGCTTTTTTTGACGATATTTTCGAAAGTCATCCCCTCTTTTCGATTATCTAGCCTTAATTTAAACCTACGTCACTTCTGGTTTGGTGGTGATCATAACAGCAAAGACGTCACGTTTTTTTTCGTTCTTTTCCTTCTTCGCGGAACGGGTTCAAGCTGTCTTCCTACTACCACTTTTTTTTGCTCAGCACACACCTCCAAACACCCGGTCAATGCCGGGCACCCATGCTAGTATATATATATATATATATATATATATACTCGGGGTTTTTTTATATTCAAAAGTAATGGACTAATGAATTCAACGAGGTTGTTAGATAGTGCTCAATAAAAAGAGCTGATAATACTTGTTTATTGTTATATAAACATGCTCACATCCCGCTGCTACAAACAGCCATTTGTTTCAATCAAACAACAGATATCATCAGGCAGCGACTTGACTATTCAAAAGTTCAATGAATAATGGATTTTTATTTTAGGTAGGAACTCTTTAGAAGTTGGAGTTAAAAAACTTAAAACACAGGACTTTAATTAAATAAAAAAGTAAAAAGGGAGAGGCAATTTAAATAAAGTTAAAAGATTACAATGGGGAGAGAGTGATTGAGAAGAAAAAAAGGAATAGAAACAGAAATAGAGAAAGAAAATATAGAGAAAACAAAATAGAGAGAAAAAGAAGAGAGAAAATATATATATATATATATATATACACATACACACACACATACACACATATACATACATACATATACATATATATATATATATATATATATATATACATACACACATATATACATACTTTACTCCTATATATATATATATACATACATATATATATACATACTTCATTTCTCCTCTCCCCCCCTCTCCATATCATATATATATATATATATATATATATGATATGGAGAAGAAAAGAAAAAAGAAACAAAGGGTTATAATAAAGAGAATAAGAACTAGAAGGAAAAGGAAAGAATAATGAGATCTAGTTAAATAGAGAAAGAGAGAAAGTAAGAATTTGACAGTATATAGAAAAAGAAAAAGAAAAAGAAAAAATCTGCGTGTCAACCAATTTATGAACAATTATACAATTCAGTAATGAAGCATATTATTACAAATACAAACAGAAGATACAATCCAAGCGTCAGAGATGAACGTGTCAAAAAAGGCAGGGAATGTATTCTGCTAGCATAATTATCCTCTTACATACGTCCACGAGTAAAATCAACGCAATTCAAACATACGTCTACCATTAATTAGGCCCTTTATGCTAAATGATAAGTTTAAAGTTTTCGCGTTTTTATTAGATAAATATATGAATAAAAGAAAAAAATAATGATAAAACAATATTAAAATTATTATTAATAACAATAAACATAATAGTAATGATAATAATAATAATAATAATAATAATAATAATAATAATAATAATAATAAAAACAGAATAAAATTAATATTTATTATCTTTTTAATATAACATATTTAGCCATAAGAGGGGATTAAATAAATTAAATAGGTCCAATAATTATAAATAAAAAACTACTAATATTTATGTATATAAAAAGAATATAATACAAATATATATATATATATATAGATATATAACCACACACACACATATATATACCCAAATATACACACACATACACACACATATATATATACATATATATATATATATACATATACATGCACATAAGTAAAGGTGTAACTATACTATTAAGTTGGAAGTTTAAGCTATTTAAGTATAGATATAAAGTCATATTAAATCACAAAATAATACATTCAATACCAGATTACTAATAACACAGATACAAGTACACTTACCTATAAATATATTCAGGCAAAAGAAGTAATTAAATCAACGAAATACTCAAAAATAGCGACGCACAGGTAGATAGTACCCTAATTAAAAATAATAAGATACATATGTATATACTCACAGAGAACCAACCGACATACTAATAAGCATATATATATATATATATATATATATATATATATATATATATATATATACATATATATAATCTTATGTATACACATACATACAAAAAATACACAAATATATGCACACAATCATATACTAATACACAACAACGCACACACACATATATATACTCACACATAAATATGTATAATTTACATAAATTATATATATAGAAATACATAAGAATACAAATAATTTGGCAAGGGTACAGATAGATGCATACACACATAGAAACATACAAATGGATTGAATAAACATGGGAGGGTATACCAAATAATATAGAAATATATAGATCTAAGTACACACGGTCATAAAATAAATACATAGACACATACATATACACATAGACACACATGTATATAAGATAGGAGAAGTAAAGAATGAAATCAGGAGAGGAGAAAGTATATTAATAGAATATTAATAAATTATAGAAATCAGTGACAATTTTTAATTTATTTAAATTTTATATCTAAACTAAATTACTTAAAAGATGGGTTTTATAATGTTTGCAATTAATTGAATTTTCGTGCTTCTTATTTAATAATTTATCTCTTTCTCTAAAAGTAAGTATAAATAATTTCTCATAAAGACATAGGTAGCAAGGCGAGTTTAAAGATGAACAGGTTTTCGCTTTCTTTAAAATTTTCCAATTTACTATTGGGGAGTAACCTTGCTCTACTAGTTCATTGTAATATTTAGACAAGGAAGTTCTATTTTTGTATTCATTATTTTCAAAAGAGCACTTGTGACCGGTAAATCTTTCTTTAAAATTGTTATTTGTCATTCCTATGTAATATTTTTTTTCATTCGGATTTTCCTTAGTAGAAATAGTTGCTTGGTACACTACAGAAGTAATTTGACAATTTCCTTTAAGAGGGCATTTTGATTTAATTCTACAGTTACAACTTTCGGTAGCAATGGGTGTGCTATTTTTGTTTAATATTTTGTTATTATGTTTTTTAATTATTTTTTCAAGGTTTTCATTACAACTATAACTAAGTTTTATTGTATTTTTATTGAAAATTTTATGTAGTATGTTATTAATAGGGAAGTGCTTTTTAATTAAGTTTAAGAATTTCATTCCTAGATTTGTTTTAAGTTTCAGATTAAAAGGGGGATTGTACCACAGGATTTTTCTCTTACGGTTTCTATTTGTATTTGTGTTTGGGTGTGTTGGTTCTATGAACTCAATTTGGGTGTTTTTGTATCCACTATCCTTAAGGGCCCTGTTATAGAAATATTTATGTTTATTAAATGTTTCAAGATTGGAAGAATTGTCACTGATTCTTTTACTAATGGATTTGGGGATATGCCTAATGATAGATTTTGGGTGATTTGATAGGGGGTGTACATAAATTGGGTTTGAGTTTTCCTTCCTATATGGTTGGTAGATGCCTTTCCTTAAATCAAAGTTCACATCCAAAAAATTTACAGTTTTAACATCTGATATAATATCCACTTTTAATTTAATTCTACGGAATTCATTTAAGATAATCTTTTTGGTTCTTTCACATTTAGGGCCGTTGGATTCCTTGATGATCATCAGTCCATCATCACGATACAAGCCTATATCCATGACATTGATGTCTTTGGTTAAGTTGTATAGTATGAATAGACCTACTAAGTCTGTCATTTCAGCCGAATCCAAAGACCCCATGGAAATGTCAAACAGGTCATTTTGATCTTTTTTCAACCACTGATCATTTCCACTAATTAATGTAGTATTTCTACATGTCCGTATAATTTCAATTTCAGTGTCTTTTATATCAGACAGGAGTTTAGCAAACTCCATCACCTCTTCGAATAGTTCCTTAGATATGGAGGGATAGTAATTCACAATATCGAATTGTAAGAAAGTACAATTCTTTTTATTATGTATATTGGAAAACCATTTAATGGTATCCGCTGTGTTAATCCATAGATTTAGCTTATATGTTGATTTAATTTGATAGTTAACTCTTTCTAGTATATTTTTACTTAATTTACCTATTTCGGGTTTCGTAGGATTAATTAACCTAGTTGTAGGTTTATTTTCAAAATTTATCTTATGGTCTTTAAGCAAAATATATGACTGTTTTTTTTGTAAAATTCCCACTCTATTACTAATTTTAAGTTTGTCAGTTATTTCTTTACTATCCTTGTCAATTTTTTTGCAAATATCTATATTTGATTTTTTGTAATTTTTTGTAATATTTTCTTTAATAAGCTTGTTATATTCATGTGTAGTTAGTTTGTAGAAATTTTGCGTCTTATCTGCTTTAACGTAAAGGTAATCCGAGGTGTTGATTTTCTTAATGGTAAAATCCAACTGTTTTTGAAAATGATTCTTTTTCCCATGGAAAGACAAGCCTCTAATAAGGTCCATAATGTCTGCTTCAAAAGCATCCAATTGGTCGATATGTGGTGCCGAATCTCGATTTTTGAAACCATGGTAATCCTTATTCTTGTTGTCATTTGAATTTCTCAGGAAGAAAAAAGCTTTCCACTTCATTCTCCTAAGTAGCTCCTCAGTTTTTAGAAGGAGGGTCATCTGGTAATTCCGATTGGTGGTGGTAGGAATATTTTTCAGGGATGTTTGGAAGTTAATTTTCTCCATGTTTAGGTAAAAACAAATCCAGCGTATAATAGTGCTCAACAGTAATGGAGCGACGATACTCGGGGTTTTTTTATATTCAAAAGTAATGGACTAATGAATTCAACGAGGTTGTTAGATAGTGCTCAATAAAAAGAGCTGATAATACTTGTTTATTGTTATATAAACATGCTCACATCCCGCTGCTACAAACAGCTATTTGTTTCAATCAAACAACAGATATCATCAGGCAGCGACTTGACTATTCAAAAGTTCAATGAATAATGGATTTTTATTTTAGGTAGGAACTCTTTAGAAGTTGGAGTTAAAAAACTTAAAACACAGGACTTTAATTAAATAAAAAAGTAAAAAGGGAGAGGCAATTTAAATAAAGTTAAAAGATTACAATGGGGAGAGAGTGATTGAGAAGAAAAAAAGGAATAGAAACAGAAATAGAGAAAGAAAATATAGAGAAAACAAAATAGAGAGAAAAAGAAGAGAGAAAATATATATATATATATATATATACACATACACACACACATACACACATATACATACATACATATACATATATATATATATATATATATATATATACATACACACATATATACATACTTTACTCCTATATATATATATATACATACATATATATATACATACTTCATTTCTCCTCTCCCCCCCTCTCCATATCATATATATATATATATATATATATATGATATGGAGAAGAAAAGAAAAAAGAAACAAAGGGTTATAATAAAGAGAATAAGAACTAGAAGGAAAAGGAAAGAATAATGAGATCTAGTTAAATAGAGAAAGAGAGAAAGTAAGAATTTGACAGTATATAGAAAAAGAAAAAGAAAAAGAAAAAGAAAAAATCTGCGTGTCAACCAATTTATGAACAATTATACAATTCAGTAATGAAGCATATTATTACAAATACAAACAGAAGATACAATCCAAGCGTCAGAGATGAACGTGTCAAAAAAGGCAGGGAATGTATTCTGCTAGCATAATTATCCTCTTACATACGTCCACGAGTAAAATCAACGCAATTCAAACATACGTCTACCATTAATTAGGCCCTTTATGCTAAATGATAAGTTTAAAGTTTTCGCGTTTTTATTAGATAAATATATGAATAAAAGAAAAAAATAATGATAAAACAATATTAAAATTATTATTAATAACAATAAACATAATAGTAATGATAATAATAATAATAATAATAATAATAATAATAATAATAATAATAATAAAAACAGAATAAAATTAATATTTATTATCTTTTTAATATAACATATTTAGCCATAAGAGGGGATTAAATAAATTAAATAGGTCCAATAATTATAAATAAAAAACTACTAATATTTATGTATATAAAAAGAATATAATACAAATATATATATATATATAGATATATAACCACACACACACATATATATACCCAAATATACACACACATACACACACATATATATATACATATATATATATATATACATATACATGCACATAAGTAAAGGTGTAACTATACTATTAAGTTGGAAGTTTAAGCTATTTAAGTATAGATATAAAGTCATATTAAATCACAAAATAATACATTCAATACCAGATTACTAATAACACAGATACAAGTACACTTACCTATAAATATATTCAGGCAAAAGAAGTAATTAAATCAACGAAATACTCAAAAATAGCGACGCACAGGTAGATAGTACCCTAATTAAAAATAATAAGATACATATGTATATACTCACAGAGAACCAACCGACATACTAATAAGCATATATATATATATATATATATATATATATATATATATATATATACATATATATAATCTTATGTATACACATACATACAAAAAATACACAAATATATGCACACAATCATATACTAATACACAACAACGCACACACACATATATATACTCACACATAAATATGTATAATTTACATAAATTATATATATAGAAATACATAAGAATACAAATAATTTGGCAAGGGTACAGATAGATGCATACACACATAGAAACATACAAATGGATTGAATAAACATGGGAGGGTATACCAAATAATATAGAAATATATAGATCTAAGTACACACGGTCATAAAATAAATACATAGACACATACATATACACATAGACACACATGTATATAAGATAGGAGAAGTAAAGAATGAAATCAGGAGAGGAGAAAGTATATTAATAGAATATTAATAAATTATAGAAATCAGTGACAATTTTTAATTTATTTAAATTTTATATCTAAACTAAATTACTTAAAAGATGGGTTTTATAATGTTTGCAATTAATTGAATTTTCGTGCTTCTTATTTAATAATTTATCTCTTTCTCTAAAAGTAAGTATAAATAATTTCTCATAAAGACATAGGTAGCAAGGCGAGTTTAAAGATGAACAGGTTTTCGCTTTCTTTAAAATTTTCCAATTTACTATTGGGGAGTAACCTTGCTCTACTAGTTCATTGTAATATTTAGACAAGGAAGTTCTATTTTTGTACTCATTATTTTCAAAAGAGCACTTGTGACCGGTAAATCTTTCTTTAAAATTGTTATTTGTCATTCCTATGTAATATTTTTTTTCATTCGGATTTTCCTTAGTAGAAATACTTATGTGCATGTATATGTATATATATATATATATATATGTATATATATATGTGTGTGTATGTGTGTGTATATTTGGGTATATATATGTGTGTGTGTGGTTATATATCTATATATATATATATATTTGTATTATATTCTTTTTATATACATAAATATTAGTAGTTTTTTATTTATAATTATTGGACCTATTTAATTTATTTAATCCCCTCTTATGGCTAAATATGTTATATTAAAAAGATAATAAATATTAATTTTATTCTGTTTTTATTATTATTATTATTATTATTATTATTATTATTATTATTATTATTATCATTACTATTATGTTTATTGTTATTAATAATAATTTTAATATTGTTTTATCATTATTTTTTTCTTTTATTCATATATTTATCTAATAAAAACGCGAAAACTTTAAACTTATCATTTAGCATAAAGGGCCTAATTAATGGTAGACGTATGTTTGAATTGCGTTGATTTTACTCGTGGACGTATGTAAGAGGATAATTATGCTAGCAGAATACATTCCCTGCCTTTTTTGACACGTTCATCTCTGACGCTTGGATTGTATCTTCTGTTTGTATTTGTAATAATATGCTTCATTACTGAATTGTATAATTGTTCATAAATTGGTTGACACGCAGATTTTTTCTTTTTCTTTTTCTTTTTCTTTTTCTATATACTGTCAAATTCTTACTTTCTCTCTTTCTCTATTTAACTAGATCTCATTATTCTTTCCTTTTCCTTCTAGTTCTTATTCTCTTTATTATAACCCTTTGTTTCTTTTTTCTTTTCTTCTCCATATCATATATATATATATATATATATATATGATATGGAGAGGGGGGGAGAGGAGAAATGAAGTATGTATATATATATGTATGTATATATATATATATAGGAGTAAAGTATGTATATATGTGTGTATGTATATATATATATATATATATATATATGTATATGTATGTATGTATATGTGTGTATGTGTGTGTGTATGTGTATATATATATATATATATATATATTTTCTCTCTTCTTTTTCTCTCTATTTTGTTTTCTCTATATTTTCTTTCTCTATTTCTGTTTCTATTCCTTTTTTTCTTCTCAATCACTCTCTCCCCATTGTAATCTTTTAACTTTATTTAAATTGCCTCTCCCTTTTTACTTTTTTATTTAATTAAAGTCCTGTGTTTTAAGTTTTTTAACTCCAACTTCTAAAGAGTTCCTACCTAAAATAAAAATCCATTATTCATTGAACTTTTGAATAGTCAAGTCGCTGCCTGATGATATCTGTTGTTTGATTGAAACAAATGGCTGTTTGTAGCAGCGGGATGTGAGCATGTTTATATAACAATAAACAAGTATATATATATATATATATATATATGGACAAATGATTAATAAAACATGTTAAAAGACATCTTGAAAAAGAGTTAAAAACATATTTAATTTTAAAAAAGGAGGCACAAGATAAGTGGATAGTCCTTAATCCACGGAGTTTCGAAGAAATATTCTCCTTCTCATCAGAGGGCAGGAATTAGCAAAATGCAGGATCGGATTTTGCATATAAAAGTATTTAATGAAACTACAAGTAAGTCACAGATCTTACTTGGTTAAAAAAAAGGGTGAGGTAAGGGGAATAGGAGGTCCAGCCTTGACAGACGTGTTTTAAATGTTCTCTCCAGTGCTTTTTCTTTTAATGATTTTGAATTCATTCCATTTGCGATTTTTTTCCAAGGAACTCTGCCTTTTGGATCATTTTGGACCATTTGGAATTTACCCATTGGATTGGAAATTTTAAATTCGACCGTTTTGGATTTTACCAGTCTTGGATTTTTTACCCTTCACCGGACTATCCATTCATGTGAATTCTTTTTATAATTTTTCTTTTACCTCCTATTCCCCTTACCTCACCCTTTTTTTTAACCAAGTAAGATCTGTGACTTACTTGTAGTTTCATTAAATACTTTTATATGCAAAATCCGATCCTACATTTTGCTAATTCCTGCCCGCTGATGAGAAGGAGAGTATTTCTTCGAAACTCCGCGGATTAAGGACTATCCACTTATCTTGTGCTTCCTTTTTTAAAATTAAATATGTTTTTTACTCTTTTTCAAGATGTCTTTTAACATGTTTTATTAATCATTTGTTCATATTATAAGCTCTATTTCATTTTCGGTTTTATTGAGCTTTTACATCTGGTTGAGATTACTTGTAAATATTAACTCTTTAATATTTATAATATATTTTAATAAGTTTACCATTTTGATTACCTTGGTAAACTTATTGTAATTTTTATTTTTTTTATATATATATATATATATATATATATATATACACACTAGCAGAGAGACCTAACGTTACCCGGGAATTGAATGACGATCAATAAATGTTTCACACTCCCATATTTTTTTATTCTAATTCAGTCCTCATTCAATGAGTGATTTTTCTGACAAAGGGGGAAGAAAAAGCTGCTTAAAGGTCGGTACTACTTGGTGACCAGTAGTCTGAGATGTCGGAAATTCTTCTTTCTCTGTCTGTCCTTGTGGCCATGTCACAGCAGGCGCAAAGTACTGGGACTGCTGTATTGCCATTTGGTGAGTGGATCTGGACCATGCAGTAGTCTCTGGTGTGGCCTCTCGATGCCATACTAGTGGGTAATTGTTACGGCTTTACCTTTTCGTGTGCTACAAATAAAAAATTTTTTTCCTGTCTTTTTCTCTCTTACTTTCCCTCTCTGTACTGCTCTAACCAAGTATGCCGACCTATTCCACAAATCCCAAAACCTCAACATGAAATATCTCCAGAATAAAAACTCGATTAAACCTAGAACCCCATCTTCCAGCGTAGACCCCTACTACCAGGTCTCCTTCTCCAATATCAGGGGTCTACGTTCCAACCTTCCAGAGGTTGAAACCCAATTACAGGAGACGAAACCGGACATATTATTTCTAAGTGAAACTGGAATAGGGCCGACCACTTCCCTAGATGAGTTCATAATTAATGGATACTCCAATTTAACAGCTAAATCTGACACCCAAGATCGCCATGGGCATGGAATATGTGCCTACATTAAGGATGGCTTCCCATGTGGCAGGGATATCTCTAGAGAAGATCCTAATTTACCCTATATGTGCTTCAGGGTTGCACTTGCTAACACCACTGCATTTATATTTGCCCTCTATAGGCCCCACAACAGCGGAGTTACTATCTTTAAGAGCATATCTGAGAAAATAGACCACATACTGTCTTCACATCCCTCGGCTAACATCCACATCTGTGGTGACTTCAACGTCCATAACGTGGAATGGCTGACCCATTCAAATAAGACAGATGATGAGGGGAGGTTTTGTCATGATTTTGCCATTGCTTATGACCTCACTCAGATAGTTCGCGAACCCACCCATGTGCCCGATACACCCAATCAATATGCAAGCCTCTTAGACCTTTTTCTCTCAACTTCCCCTGAGCTATGTTCATGTACCGTTCATTCTCCTCTAGGATCCTCCGACCACTCCGTCGTATCAGTTAAGATAAAAACGAAATGTAAGAAGCCCCCAGACGTACCCCTCCACCGTACTGTATACCGATACTCTATGGCTGACTGGGATAGCTTCCGTACATTCATATCTGATTTACCTCTACACTCCATGTTTAAAAAGGAAGTGTCCTCTATAGTATCAGATCTGACCGAATGGTTAATTGTAGGCATTGACCAATTCATACCATCTAAAAAATTCCAACAAAAACCTAAAAGCCAGCCATGGTTCTCCCCAGAATGTGCTGCTGCTATCGCGCACAGAAATCACTTTTTCCATAGCTACCAACGTAATAGATGCACTGAGACTAAAGCTGCTTTCAGGACTGCCAACAACCACTGTAAAAGAGTAATAAAAAATGCAAGAGAGCTATATGCCCAGTCTGTTAAATCCAAGGTAGCTGATCAGCGGCTTGGTTCTCACCAGTTTTGGCAAATAACAAATAGGATCCTGAACAGAAGTGTGCGTTCTATACCAACCATTATCAATGAACCAGAGGTCATCTCGTCAGCGTCAGACAAGGCCAAACTATTTGCAAAGAACTTTGCAGCTAATTCTACCCTATGAGACGAAGGCCATCAACTCCCCATATTTCCTCCTATAACACAGACAAGCTAGGTAACATATAAATATCCGTGCATGAGGTCGCCAAGCTAATAAAAAACCTAGATTCCAGTAAAGCAACTGGCCCTGATGGCATCCCAATTATAGTGTTAAAAAAGCTTCAACCAGAACTTGCTCCCATACTTACGAAACTATTTAAGCGCTGCCTTAAGGAGAAGTGCTTTCCGACCCCCTGGAAGACCTCATCAGTTTGCCCTGTATTTAAGAATTCAGGTGATAAGTCATCTCCCTCTCAGTACAGACCAATAAGTCTCCTCTGTGTTATGAGTAAGTTGCTGGAATCAATATTAAATAGAGAAATAGTCAACCACCTCAGCAGGAATAACCTTCTTAGTGACATCCGCTCTGCAAGATCTACCACAGATGTGCTGACGGTTATATCCCACAGGATTAGTGAATCTCTTGACAAAGGCTTCCTTTCTAGGGCAATTGCTCTTGACATATCAAAGGCCTTCGACAAGGTATGGCATAAGGGTCTACTTCACAAGATTTCCAGCTACGGTATAACTGGAAATGTTTTCTCAATCATTAAATCATTTCTCTCCGATAGGCTCATAAGAGTAGTGGTAGATGGACAAAAATCGGAGGCCTGCAATATAAATGCTGGGGTCCCTCAGGGGTCAATCCTGGGCCCAACTCTCTTCCTGATCTACATCAATGACCTCCCTAAACACATACTTAAATCATTCGTTGACATCTATGCTGATGACACGACCATCTACGGCAACACATCAAAGGCTGTAAATGACAAAGTTCTCTCTGATTCTCTCTCCTCTGATCTCGAGCGCGTGGTTCAGTGGGGGAAGATGTGGCTAGTTACCTTTAATGCATCCAAAACCAAACTCCTATCCTTACATCATCAACGCTCTGATCCCCATCTGGCATCAATTGTGATGGATGGCTCTCGTCTGGGTGAGGCCCTGTGTTTTGACAAGCTTCTGTGTTTGACCTTTACTCCTGATCTGAAATGGAACACGTACATCAAGTCTGTTGCCAAGGTCGCTGGAAAGATGGTGGGATCCATCTACCGCTCCAGAAGATATCTCACTACTGATGCAATTCTCTATCTATATAAAAGCCAAGTACGTCCAAGGATGGAATACTGTTGCCATATCTGGGCAGGAGCTGCCAAAAACAGCCTATCATGCCTTGACAGAGTACAAAATAGACTTCGTGGCTTAGTGGGGGATGCCCTTTTCTCTACCCTGCAACCCCTCTCTCACAGAAGAGACGTTGCGAGCCTATCCTTGTTTTATCGTTATTTTCATGGCAGGTGCTCGTCTGAACTCCAATCCCTGGTCTCCCCTCGCCAATCTTTCACGAAAAACACCCGTCTAGCTGAATCCACTGTGAAAAATTTCCCCCACTCTATATCTGTGCCTAAATCAAAACGCGGATTCCATGAACAAAGCTTCTTTCTTAGAACTGCACGCCTGTGGAACTCTGTTCCGTCTGCCTGCTTCCCTCCGGACTACAACTTGGATGTCTTCAAATTCCTAATGAACCGCCCCCTTAAGTAAACACTCCATCAAATCTCCACACTAACGTAATGTACTTGCAATAACCCTTATCCCTGAGTGGCTTCCGGGCCTTGATAAGTGGTGATCACTGTGTAAAAAAAAAAAAAAAAAAAAAAAAAAAATCGGTGAAATCACCCATTTTGCAATCAAATCAGTTGATTGCCTGATCTAATTGGGAACACATCGTGGTGCACCGGGAGGGAACTTCACATGCCTCCCCGAAGTGACTTAGTCCACAATACATTGTAATCTACATTGCACTGTACAGAACCTACTGTTGATGTTATAAAACTATTTTTTATATATAACGGCTTGAATTAAAGTTTAAAATGCAAAAGTCAAGTATCATGCTTCAATTGTGCTCTAAACAGAAACATTCATTTCGAACGCACCCCTGTCATATCAAAGAACTTACTGTTAATTTTATGTATCAGGCCTTTCAGATTATGTGGTAATAAAATTTCTCAAATACACTTGTGATGTTAGGCTGTGTAAGATATTAACTTTGATCAAAATCACCTGTTCCTTCTTTAATCAGATTATTTTGATTACAGATTATTGGTACTTATTGAAGACATTCCGATAGAAAACCTAAGTAAGAACACTGCCAGGCACATGAAGTATCTTTGTATGAAATTTCATAAGAATCTGCCTAGCCATTTTTGAGTCCATAGGGAATGAACTCACACACCCACACACACAGTTCCTTTTATATAATAGTAGATATATATATATATATATATATATATATATATATATATATATATATATATATATATATATATATAATAGAAATAAAAAAGAAAATAGTTTTAAGGCTCCTAAAATTTTTAATAGAATTGTCAAGTTCGTGGAAAAATCTAATTGTAAAGTGATAATCTCCTGAAGGTTAAAGGTTCAATCCTCAGTGTGGGCGATCGAAAAATACATTTTTGAATTACTTAATTCCTCTATCCAGTCATGCCTTATGGTACAAGATAAAACGTTTCCGTTTGAAATTCCGTGCAGATTCTTGAGTTCAACAGAAGTATTCTGGAGTTCAACAGGATACACCTGAGGAAGTTTGGAGGTTACATCAACCAAAACATTGTGAAAATAACACTCAAGATGAGAATAGTAGCCTGAAGAATCCAAATAATATGAATAAACTGCTTTTTTTGAAGTGATTGACAACTTCTTTATCACAAGTTCAAACATTTACTCATAACACGCTGGAAACTGATTGGTCTGTATTGAGATGCAGAAGACACTCTCCATTATTTTTAAGTATTAGGCAGACTGGCAAAGTTTTCGAGTAAAAACATTTTATAAATGTTAAGCAGTTTTGTAAGGACAGGAGCTAGTCCCGCTACAGATACTTAAGCGCAATGACTGGAATTTTGTCAGGACCAGTTGCCTTGCTGACATCAAAGTTCTTGATAAGTTTGACCCTTCCTAGAAACAAACTTAAAAAATCTTAAAATAACATAGTTTAATTAAGAAACTAAGAAACATCATGGCAAAACCCATAATCGTATCGTCTTATAAGTTAAATTTACAATTGAAAGAACGCAACTATTTGCTGTCAAAGATTGTTAGTTTGATTTGTTGGTTATTTTGTTTTATGGCATATCAACCCTTTTTGACTTATTTAATATTGAATCCAGTAATTTTGAAAAGTTTTTATGCTTCAAGTTTTTTATATCTTCAAATATTTATTCATGGTGTTTGGTTTGGTTGTTTTGTAGAGAGATTGAGTTTGCAAAAGGGAAGGAAAAAAAACAATAACATCAATGTTTGATACATTTTAGGTTAGGAAACCAGTATCTTCAGACAGCCTGATCTGGTAGCACCATGAAGATTCTAAGTATGTTTTACGGCATATCAGCCCTTTTCGGGTTATTTAATGTTGAATCTAATTATTTTGGAAATAGTATTCATGTTGCATCCAGTTATTTCGGAGAAGGTTTTTATTTTTCAAGCTCTTTGTATCTTCAATCGCTAGTTTGTAGTGTTTGGTTTGGTTGTTTAATACTGGATTTTATCGTTTTTGTTACCTGCCCTGCAGAACATGAATGAGTTTTGCAATGGGAGAGAGAAATGTTTGGTACATTTTAAGTTAAGAAACCAGTCAGGAAGTTGGAGGTAGAAAGAGGAAATGGGAAGAAAGAAAGGAGGGAAAAGGTTGTTGTTTTTATTTTTGGTTTTGCAGAACATAATTAAGTTTTGCAAAAGGAAGTAGAAAAACAAAAAGTATCAATATTAGATGCATTTTGTCTCAAGAAGTTAATATCTTCGGACAGCCTTGTCTGGTAACAGCAAGAAGATTCTAAGTGGTTATGACTACAGGAATATTGACTTAAAAACACATTGGCCTTTTGGGAATATAATGAAATGCCTTTTCTTTGGCAGTGTAATTTTAAACAACTACTTGGATTCAATCTGTGGTTTCTCCTAGTAAAACTATCAGAATAACTTGTCTTCCATTGCCAAAAAATTTTCCTTTCTTCTTCTAACATAAAACAGAATTTGCATAAAGGTTTCTTTACAAGAACTTCCCATCTGGGGTGCACCTTACATTGATTCCCTAAGAGCAACGACATGGTCTGCTTTTAATTTTATGCCAATAAACACGTGTCATAAATCATCCCCATGAGTCATCAAATTTATTCATTCCATTATTTTCAATTCTCTTATAATATTGATTATCATTCAACTGTCAATCTTTCGGTGCTAATATAGGATCGGGCACAAGTGAAAATCACATTCCAAGTAAAAATTCTTTGATATACTTATGTATCATACAGAAATAAGTATTTTATTATTAATATTAAAATTGTCAAGTAGAATTTTAAAGATAAAAATCGGTCTTCATATTTTGCCGACATGCAATCTACAATATAAATTTCACCTCTCTGTTTAAATGTATGTATGTTTGCCTAAAACTTTCAACAGAGGCAATGGATTTTCACGAGATCGGTATCATTTTGAAACTCGACCCCTCGGACGACATATCGAAAAATTGGCTAAAAATATTAATTCCTTCACCCTCAACTGGACACTTTTCTACAGGGAGGGATCACTTTTTTCGCCGATATTTTCGAAAGTCATCCCTTCTTTTCTTAATTTAAACCTACGTTGCTTCTGGTTTGGCGATGGACACAACAGCAAGCACATCACATTTTTTTTTTTTTTTTTTGCTCAACACACACCTCCAAACATCCAGGCAACGTCGGGCACCCAAGCTAGTAGATGTATAAATACCTGGTTAAATGACAGGGACTTATCTCTGCCTGATTTATGGGATTTGTCCATTTATCAATGGCGGATCGACAAATTATGATGAAACTGGTTTTTATTTTTCTGTATTTCTGAAACGAGGATTAGTTATTCATATTTGGATTCATCGAACTACTGTTCTCATCTTGAGTGTGATTTTCATAACGTTTTGGCCAATGTAACCTCCGACCTTCATGCGTATCTTGTCAAACTAGGGAATTTCGACAAAATTTCAAACGGAACCCTTTATTTACTTCATGGGGGTAGCATGCTCTCGTTCCATCAGCCATGATTGGATAGAGGTCCTAAATAATTTTTTAAAAAAGTGCAATTACGAATTACTTAGGACCTCTATCCAATCATGGCTGACGGAACAAGAGTACGCTGCCTCCATGAAGTAAATAAAAGATTCCGTTTGAAATTCTGTCCAAATTCTTGAGTTTGACAAGATACACCTGAAGATGGTCGGAGGTTACATTGACTGAAAAATTGTGAAAATAATATTCAAGATAAAAACAGTAGTCTGATGAATCCAAATTATATGAAAACTGTTTTTTATTTTTAATTTTAAATTCTGTTCAATAAATTTTCCATACTTTTTGGTGTAAATACCTATTTTTACTTTATATTTAAATGTTTTCCTGTTAATTCGTTTTGAACTGCAATCTGTATTTTTGTCCCATTCTATATAAGCACAGATCTTTCTTATTAACTCTTATCCTTGACTGGCTCTTAATTTTGCTAAGTAGTGATTTGTCAGTAAAAAAAAAAAAATGGTAAATTTAAAATTCCGCATTGAGCATAATTTTTAAGCTTGTTAGCACCTTATGTCAACAAATTACTTTCATATATTCCTAAATATTTTCAAAGAAAAATTTTTTTTTTCAACTTTATTGCAGGGGAGGAGATTTCAGAAGGGGGCTGGAAATCAGAATATCCTAATACTTCACGGATTGTTGTTCGCGGTCGACTAAAAAATGAAAACAAACCAATAAGTTTTAATCAACTTTGGAGCATCGAAGAGCAGAAACGGTAAATCTCAAATTTTTTTTTTTTTTTAAATCTTTTTTTCATAGCATAAATGCACCATTTTGAAATATCTGTTAGTCCCATTATATCTTGATTTTTAATTTTTGTAAGGTGACATTAAAGTAGGGTAAAAATGTTCTGTGTGGGAAATTAATTTTACCCATCATGGGAGAGATCTTCTGGTTTCTAAATGTGCATGAATTCAAAAATTAGAAAAAAAAACTACTTACTTAAATAACCTACACTTTACTCTTCTATGTTTTTTTTTTCTCTTTAGACTTGAAGAATTACTGGTGAAATTTCCCCCTGAAGAAGTTGAATCTCGACGTTGGCAGAAGATTGCTATTGCACTTGGAAACCGTACAACTCAGCAAGTATGTTTTGTTTTTTTTTCTTTTTAGAAAAAAATTATCAGTTATTGTTTATCATTATTATTCATTGATTTATTTTAATGAGCAAATAAATGTGTTGTGTCAATACATGTAAAAGGAGTTTTGATTTAAGATAAATGAATAGTCATGTTGTGACAAGTTACATCAAATCTCAGCTTAGATTTCTGTTGACATTTGTTGATAAGACAATTTTAATTTCCCTTAGTTTCCACATATGCATGTATGCACATACACACATATATACGAGGATTATCCCAAAAGTAAAGCCTCCTATTTTTTAACTAAAACATTAAAATGTTGAGGATCTATGAAGACAGGAGTAGTACCATTAAAATAAGCAACCTTTTTGTACTCCAAAATTTACTTTTTCTATACAGTTCACTACCATTTTCCATGCAGTTTTGTCTTGGTCGTAAAAATCTGCTGTGTGCTGTGTCCGTCACATCTCTGTTGCCACTCTAAAATCAATGGGCCCATCTCTTGACTAATATCAACTGAATCGGCTTTGTAAACATTCAACAGGCTGTGGTGAATGTTGATGGATTCAATTTTTTTCCATATGAAGCAATTCAATGACATCTCTTCTACTGATGCATGTCCATGACAGGGTTACTTTCTTAGTCTCACACTGTCAATATCTACAACTGGAGAGATGAAACGTTCAGGTCATGAATGCATAAGTTCAGTCATCAGAATAATGCAACTTGCAATCCCCTCTGATCTATTTGGGCAGAATAAAAATAGGAGCCATTACCTTTGGAACATTTCTTGTGTGTGTGTGTGTGTGTGTGTGTGTGTGTAAATAAATAAATGACAAAAAGTCTATATTCCAAATTCCAAGATGTTGTTGCCTGCTTATATATATACATAATAAACAAAAAGATAAATATATAAAATAATCTTAATACAATAACCTATCAAGATACAGAAAACTCTACATGAATGAGTGGAGCAAATATAAGAATCAATTGATGACAATTCAAAGTTATCTAAACTTTATTTGATCATCAGATAAATAGGGAAAAAAACCTGAAATATAAAGAAAATTCTTTAGTCAATGGTATTTCGAAGCTTAATGCTTGTCATCAGAAGAAACATGAAGAGCAAATTTACAATATAGAAAAAAGCCTGGCATAAGAACATTAGGATAGAAATAAAAAATATACTATAGTTATATAGAGGCTAAATAGATAATAAGGTTTAGAGATAGATGAAATATGCAAAAGTATAGAAAAAAAAAAAAAATATATATATATATATATATATATATATATATATACTAGATATATATATATACTAGATTCAGAGATCAATCTTGAGCAACGGCAATGAGACTATTTTAAAATGTTAACTCAAAGAATATCACTGAAACTAAAAAATGGAAGGGGTTTAGCCCAAAATTCAATGACAATTCTTGAGTCCAACACAAAGCACTTGGAGAGGGTCAAAAGATAAAATGACCAAAAATGTTTTGATAACAGCAATCAAGACGTGGAAAACTGTCCAAAAATCCTCCTCACTATAATAAAGGAAAATGTGAATTATTGTTATATATATATATATATATATATACACACACACATACATGAATTAAAATCTGTCAGACAAATTTATTCTTTAATGTAAAATTGTTTATTATTTAGAGGACATGAAAGCAAATAACAAGTCAAACACTCTCACCTGATATTAAATGTAACATTAAACGTTAAATTAAATGTAACTCTTGCCTGATATTAAATGTAACATTAAACGCCTTAAAAAAAAAATAAGTAAAAATAATGGAAAGAAAGTGAGATGTGCTTGCGAGTATTGTTTTTCTAAACAGTTCACTTCTTGTAAGTAAGAAAAAACTCGAACTGAGATCAAAACCTAAAGACGATAACCATTAGGCCAGCTAGATATGATCTTTAAAAAGTGTTTTCAAACCTACTTATTCTTAACATAACATGAATGATTTGTGCATGTGCATTCATGAAACAGTTGATAAACATAAATATCCAACAACACTCATATACCAATGTTTCAATTTTTACCCCTTAGCAGCACTTTTTTCCGGATAAAAACTAATTAAAAAGTTTTCCACAAGTCTGAATACTCTATATACCAAATTTCAAATATGTAGAACAAAAATTTGTTGAGTATATAGGTTGAGCAGTATCCTCATACACACATTCATTCTCACTTTTATAGATATATATGGTCTAAAGATTTTTGTTATATTTGACATGTTTTTCTATGTTGATTTGATGATCAAATTGTTTGCTTATGTATAATGATGACTGAAACTCTGGCCTTATATAGTCCTCGTGTTCAGTTTTGTAGCCCCATCTGGTCATAGCAACTTTTAATTAACCCATTCCTGTTTTCAAGTGATTAAGTGATTTCTACTGGAGCCAGGGTGCTTTTTAGTCCCAGTACAAATATGGAAAACATGGAAAAGTTTTATTGTTCTAGTGGACCCTCATATGACATTTGAGATTCCTAATACGTTTTACAAATCAATTAAGGTTTATAAACCTCAGCAGATCGTCGAAACAAGAGTAACAACTTTTGGTTGACACCAGTTGACCTTCACTTTCACACGCATGCATGATTTCCTGTAAACAAACCAAGTTATTTGGTGCTTCTATATTATAATAACGAAAAAATATTGAATTTCAAGTAAAACAAATGGTACCTATGTAATTGTCATATCGCAAACAGTAACATATCCAAAAAATAACAAAAAACGATAAGGTAGAAAAGTAATTATTAATGAAAACAGTTTCTGATAAAGTTTAGATTGGGAATAAAATTTGTCTGACATTTTCGAGATAATAATTGCTTAAGCGACAGAACTTAATTATCTCCCTTGTCAACTTGTTTCTTTTTTTTAATAAGCAGTGATTTCACAAATTTCTTTTTTCACTAATAATTATTTTTCTACCTTATCATTGCCCGTAATTTTTGGATATGTTACTAATTGCGGTATGAGAATTATGTAGGTACCATTTGTTTTACTGGAAATTCGATATTCTTTTGTTATTATGATATAGAAGCACCAAAAGTTTTGTGCAAATACTTTTATGAAAATGTTTTTAAATTAAAAAAAGACAACATTTTACATTGAAAATAAATCTTGCTAACAAAAAAAAATGAACAACTCATTTTTTATGTTTGTTTACAAAATACCATATGCATATGCAAAGGTTAAGGTCAACTGGTAGCCAAAAGCTGTTGCTCTTGTTTTTCTTAAATACTAACTGATCTCATTTTACATCTGTGTATAGAAACACCACTCGAACCATAATAGAAATTTTCTATGCATGACTTTGGTAAATTCTAAGATCATCATTATAGGGACAAACCATTCCATTTTCATTACGAGTAAAACTACTTTGATATCTTACAGATTCTGATAGAACGATTCTAAATTTTTTGTATGTGTCTCTCTTGAAATTATTATTATAATGGAAGTGATTTCTTTTGAATGTAAAATTTTTTAATAATTCTTTTCCTCTTTTATTAATAGGTTGCCAGTCGTGTCCAGAAATACTTTATAAAGTTAGCGAGAGCTGGACTCCCTGTTCCGGGCCGGACCCCAACCCTCACATCATTAACCCGAAGAGTAAGTTTCATTTTGACTCTTTTATTCTTTCTTTAAAAAAAAAAAAAATGGAATAAAAAATCAATTTGTCTTCAATTAAGTTTATTCCAATCAGTAATTTAATAGCATTCTGCTTTCTCCTGTCTTTAACCGTGCGATTTCTTTAATTATATTTTTATTTGATTCTGTTTAAAACAAAATCTTCCACTGCTAGCAGTAATAATGAAATAATAAATATTTATTGATTTTAAATAACTAGTGAAACTAATTTCTACAGATCACCCCCCCCCCACAAACATACAAATGTGTTTTACAACTAAGAAAATATCTGCACATTTAACATGTCTTTTTATGGTAATCCGAAGAAAAAAATAACAACTTTATAATTAAATATTTAGTGATTTAAAAAGACTCAGAATTGGTAATTTTATACGGAATCAGGGGGAACATTATTGGAATCATCCCATCACTAGTTGAAACACATTGAAATTATTTCAGAAAAGGTTTTTTGCCATCTCCTGTCTCTACACACACACACACAGTCATACCCTCCAGTTTAGGAAATCATCTCGGTTTTAGCCTTTTTTTTCCCCATTTATAAAAATAAAATTATATTTCTATTCCTTCAACAGGCAGGCCATCGGCATCACCGTTTTAATCGTTTCTATCACCAATCAACTTTCCTGCATGCTCACGAGCCTCCCGTTTACATGTCGGATGATGATGATGATGATAGTAGCATGAGTATCGGCGGGAGCAGCTCGATGGATGCTGACACAGGATATGGGGAAGAGAGTAATCATGTTTCAGTGAGTATTTGTTTTCTTAAAAACCTTGATTTTTTTTTTTTTCTCTCTCTCTCTCCATTGTTTAAAATTCTAACTTTCTGCCATTGCATGGTGAAGTTACCGTGTACAATCTCATATTATCGTATACGTTAAAAAAAAAAAATGGATGAGTTGAGATAACAGGTTCAGTTCACAGGGAAAGGAATACATGGGAGGAACGGATGAATTTGAGAGGAAAATAAAGATTTGTGCAGAGATAGGTTAGTTTGTTGGAACTCCATTTCTAAAAGTCATTCAACATATGTCTGCATATAAAACGGACGTTAAATTGAATATTATGATGATGGATTTGTTTATCCCTGGTCCATTTTCGAATGAGGTATTCATAGAGAGATCGCATGAAGGTTGCCAACATCACAATTGAAAGTGTTGGAGACATATCTCAGTAAAATAAGAGAATTAAAGTTGCCTTTGCATTTCACTGTGGATATCTGGTGAATCCAGTTATATCAATATTGAAATGACACAACACATATATTATGAGTTCAAGTGAGACTAATGCAGCCAGGACATGCAAGAATATGAGGTTGGCTTCCCAGAACCTAAAAGGTCCAGTTTTTAGTTGTGAGTTGTTCCTCATGCTGACTAGATTGGTATTTGTGTAAATTGGCATTCCTACGTACTCCAAACTTCACTTTAGACTGGTGGAAGGTGCCATGTCCTCTGAGTTCTCAAGACATTTACTCTGTATTGAGTTTAGTTGAAAGAAAAAGGCCTTCCGACCTCCTACTTTCTAATTGTGACAAATGAAATTTAACAATCAAATGTGACATTCGCATATATGGGAGTCTCACAGATGTGCGTGTAAATCCATATACCCTTATAATTGCCAACTCTGTCATCATAAAATATTGTTATTGAAAAACAGTACTCTTGTTCAGATGAAAACGGGTTTTATTTTAGTGATTTTGATTAGATTATAGATGGAGATGTTTGCTCCAAATAAAATAACTTCTACCAGCATGATTGTTTTCTTGTCTCTTTTCTGTTCTCAGAAATCTCTTCTTTCTTTCCTATTCTTCCGGAAGTCCCCTCTTCTTTCTTTTCTATTCTTCCGGAAGTCCCCTCTTCTTTCTTTTCTATTTTCCCGGAAGTCCCCTCTTCTTTCTTTTCTATTCTTCCGGAAGTCCCCTCTTCTTTCTTTTCTATTTTCCCGGAAGTCCCCTCTTCTTTCTTTTCTATTTTCCCGGAAGTCCCCTTTTCTTTCTTTTCTATTCTCCCGGAAGCCCCCCCCCCCCCCCTTCTTTCTTTTCTATTCTCCCGGAAGCCCCCCCCCCCTCTTTCTTTTCTATTCTCCCGGAAGCCCCCCCCCCTTCTTTCTTTTCTATTCTCCCGGAAGTCCCCCCCCCCCTTCTTTCTTTTCTATTCTCCCGGAAGTCCCCTCTTCTTTCTTTTCTATTCTTCCGGAAGTCCCCTCTTCTTTCTTTTCTATTCTCCCGGAAGTCCCCCCCCCCTCTTTCTTTTCTATTCTCCCAGAAGTCCCCCCCCCTCTTTCTTTTCTATTCTCCCAGAAGCCCCCCCCCCCTCTTTCTTTTCTATTCTCCCGGAAGTCCCCTCTTTTTTTAATTGTATTCTTCAAATGTATTCATTCTGCATGTCTAGCTAGACTTAAAAATGTGATTTAAAACTGAAGTGCGAGATGGACCAACAGACAGAGCCTTTTATAGAGAAACAAAGATACATTTGTAACATAACCATCTGTGAATGTTTTTGATGGAATTTTAATTTTGAAATTGTGTTTATATTTTGTGTCTAGGATGAAGAAGGTATTTTGCCTGAATTAAGAGAGACAGATGAATACGAAGAATTGATGAATTTAAAGAAAATGAAAATGATACAACTTCAGTCTTCAAATTTATCTACAAACATGAAACTTACAAGTTTTAAGGTAAGCGCATTGGATATGTCAGTGATGAAAGTGTTCTGGGTTTTTTTTGGAACTTCAGATTTTTTAGTATACAGGAGATATAATTGAAGTGTTTAAATTGAAAGAGAAGAGAAGCCAGAAAATAGCAGTGACGGCCACAGTCAATGAAAATAACAATTTACTAACTGTAACAAAAGATAAAAAAAGAAAATAAAGTAACAGCAAAAACAAAAACTGAAGTATACAAACTGAAAAAGTTATTTTTCTTTGTCTTTTGTTTTTTTACAAAAAAGTCATTGTAAATTAAAGCACTCGTTACTTGTCCTACTCTTGGTTCTGATGTCAATAAATTCAACACCACTATTTGACACTGTCTAAACTCTCAACTTCAAAATGCAACTCCCTGCTCACAAGACTTGCTTCTTCAATGTCCAAATCTAAACTTCCCATTATCTCTAATTTTTATTCCTAATCAGAGCATCTAATTTGCATGTCACAGGACACACTTGACAGACTCGTAGCCATATAAAGAGAATAGTGGCTATTATTTTTCTTCTTTATTCTTTCCGACTACCCCAAAACAGGTTTGTACTAATTTTTAACATCTTGTATTTAGTAACATTTCAGACCACATATTCCAAGACCAAATAAGATCGTTTCCGCATGGCCAACACACTGGCTCATACGATGAATGGTGTACCTATTCCAAACTAAATCATTTAATCACAGTCACTACTTATCATGGCCTGGAGTCCACTTGAGGATGAGGGTTAATAAGTGTATGGGGGTCACCTGGACAACAGCGTAGTAATTGTTAGTTGTGAAAATTGGGTATAATATGATTATCTAAGGGGATGGCTCGACAAGAACTTTTTACATTGGACTTTAAGATGACCATATTATAGCCAACTGGAAAGCAGGCCAGTGAAACGAGTTCCACAGGCGGGCAGTTTTAGGAAAGAAGCTTTGTTCATGAAAGTTGCATGTAAATTGAGGCACAGCTAAGGAGTGGGGGAAATTATTGATAGTGGTTGTAGCTAGATGAGTATTTTTTGAGAAGGTTTGACAAGACGGGGTAACCATAGATTGAAGCTCAGATGAGTACCTTCCATGAAAGTAACGATAGAGTAAAGACAGGCTCGCAACGTCTATTTTGTAGGAAAGCGGTTGCGTGGAAGAGAAAAGGGCATCACCTATTAGGTTTCCAAGGCAGCATAGGGTTCTCCAAACAGCTCCTGCTGAGATGTTGTAGTGGAACTCCATTTTATGATGTATCTGGTTCTTATACAGGTAGAGGATTGCATCGGGAGTGAGATCTCTTCTGGATCTGTAGAATGACGCAACCGTTTTTCCAGTGACTTTGTAAACAGATTTGAGGTAGTTCTTCCATTTCAGGTCAGAAGTGAAGGTCAGACCCAGAAGCTTGTAAAGCAGAGAGCTTCAAGACGAGAGCCATTCATATCAATTGGGACTACGTGGAAGCGGAGGATTTATGGTGAAAAGATAGAAGCTTGTTTTTTGATGCATTAAAATTAACCAGCTACCTTTTGCCCCATTGCACTATGTGCTCAAAATCGGAGAGGGAGACTCAGATCTTTGTCATTGTTGGCCTTTAAAGTGTTGCCATAAAGTTGTTTCGTCTGCATATTTGTTGATGAATGAACTTAGAATGTGATTTGGGAGATCATTAATGAAGATAAGGAATAGAGTTGGGCCCAGAATGGATCCTTGAAACATGCCAGCATTGATACTTTGAGTTTACGACTTCTGCTCATTGAATACTACTTGTAAAAACCTATTGGAAAGAAAAGATTCGATAGTTGAGAAAACTTTTCTAGATATTCCATAGCTGGAAATCTTATGAAGTAGACCTTTATGCCAAACCCTATCAAATGTCTTTAATATGTCAAAAGCTTCTTGCGAGGAAACCCCTGTCGATAGATTCACTGATCCTATGTGAAATTATATTCAGTATCTCGGTTGTAGATTTCGCAGGATGGAAATGATATTGCTTGTGACTGAGTAGATTGTTTTTATTTATAATTTATCTATTTAACATATTAAAACCGCTTACTCATGACTAGATCTATGACAACAGCATATTCTTATCTTTGTTTTGATTCTCAGGTATATATCCATTGATATCTTATATGTTTTTATGTAGTGATGTGATCCTCTGTTGATTAATTGTGTCTGTGTCGGATATATACTCGAGAGTAAAAACAATGAAAAGAATATGCTATTGTCATAGCCCTACTACAGAAGACTAATTGGTTTGTATTAAGATGCAGAAGACTGATCTCTAGTATTTTTAAATACTGGGTGTACTAATGAGATTTTCCAAAGTGTTGAGAAGCATTTCTCCTTTGGGTATCGATTGAACAGCTTTGTAAGAATATAGTAGTTTTGGTTGCAGCTTTTTTTTTTTTTTTTTTTTTTTTTTTTTTTTTTTTTTTTTTTTTTGTAGTACTATAACTGGAATATTGACAGGACTAGTTGTTTTGCTGGCATCAAGGTTCTTGATGAGTATAACGTCACAAACAAATATGTGTATGTCGACCAGATTATTTTTGGTCTTGCATAGGGTTAAGTTTGATGTAAAGTTCTTGGCAAAGACCTTGGTTTTGTCATATGCTGACAAAATCACCTCAAGTCTGTTGATGATGAGATAGAAGGCATGTATCTGTTCAGGACTTCATTTGCCAAAACTCATGGGAACCAAGCCTCTATTCTACTTTGAACATGATAGACTAAGCATATGATTTTTTCACATATTCTATAATCCTTTTGCAGGGATTGCTGACAGTTCTAAAGGTGACTTTAGTTTCAAAGCATTAATTAATTTTAAAGCAATTGAAGTAGTGCTTTCTGTATGCAATGGTGGCAGCACATTCAGGAGTGTACCATAGCTAGTTGATCAGTTTCTGCCGGAGGGTATGTAGCTGTCTATGCCAATGATTAACCAATCAGTTAAGTCGGATGCTGTATCAGACACATTCTTTATAAACATAGAGCGTAGGAGTAATTCCACAGAAACCATCCCAGTCAGCCATCGAGTACTGATTTACTGTTCGATGGAGAGGGATATTTGAGGTTTCATTATACTTTGTTTTTATTTTTATTAAAACAACTGAGTGATCAGAAGATGTTGGCGGAGACAAAACTGAGCTCAGTTCAGGGCATGTTGGATCTAGAAAACTTGCAAATTGTCCATCAGCATCGGCTACCCAAGTGGGGTTTGTTAACAATCTGTGTTAGGTTATAAGCAAGAGAGAAATCATGACAGAATCTTCTTTCATCATCTGTTTTGTTTGAGTGACTAACTATTCAACATTGAAATCCCCTGACTGAGGGATGATCAATTTGCTTAGCGATAATTTCAAAGATAGCCACTCCATCATTGTGGAGATGGTAGAGGGCAAATATAAATGCTGCACTATCAGTAAGTGTTGCTATTAAGCACATGTAGAGATGTTTGGTGTCTTTGGAGATTGTCCCTGCCACAGGCGAAAGTATCCTTAGTGTAAACATCTATTCCCTGTCTATGGTGATCTTGAGGGTCGGATTTGGATGTGAAGTTAGGATAGCCTTTGATAGAGAAATCCTTAAGTAGTTGAGTGAATGCCAGTTTCACACCAAAACAGGCCAAGTTTGGTTTCCAGTAATTGGATTTCAACCTCTGGATTGTTGGAATATAGTTTGAGGAAGAGGTCAGAAGAGTTATTAAGAGTAAAGCAGAATGGAAGCAAGAGAGAAAGAATGAGTAAAGATGGAAGACTTTTGTAGATCATTAAAAAAGAAGTCATTGCAGTTGTTTTTTCATGGGGGAGAAGTTCTGGACTAGCACCAAACAACCAATTAGTTTAACTAGTGGAAGGGGGCGCCTGACCTTGCCAGTTGTAAAATATGCTTATTTTAATTCTGGAAGATTTCATATTTATCATTACAGAGCCAATTCTCTATTGAAGATTATATTGTACCTAATATATAATACTGCTTTCAAAAGTATAAAAACAAAAAATGATTGGGTGTCATCAGCTGGAATCAAAGTAAAACATGTAGGGCTCCAACCGTATTCCTTATTGTTTGATCTAACCCAACCCTAACCCTAACCCAACAAAGTTTTAAAATTAAACCAGTTTTAGCTATGATTAGTTTTACGCATGTGCAAACTAATAAAAATGTTGGCAAGTTCAAAATGAACATTTTTCTATTTCAACTTGCTGACTTCTGTACGCGTTATTCATCCATCCAAAGATTTTACTCGTTATGAACAATTCTTGGTGTATGATTATTATTTCCTATTAATTTCAGTGTTATGTAACCAGTAGTTTAAAAGTTCAGCAGTTAAATATTTCTACACACACATCTACTTTCTTATTTATATTGATTTAACTGTAATTAAGGGATACGTACAAACAAGACCATTCCCTAAAACATTAGAAATAAATGATGTTTTTTGCAGAAATTGTGGAAGAAGGTGGTCCCTTTTTCTGTCCAACTTGTTCCGTTGGAAATGACAGATCTTCTCCGACAGTATGTTGCAATAATTGTGACAAATGGTATCATTTTAACTGCGTCATAGTTAATGAACAGGATACAATAGGAAATTGGTTTTGTCTGAATTGTTCGGAGAACACGTTATCTTAGGTTCCTCTGTTGTAACACTAAAAGTTCAATTGTTTATTGCCTTATGTTCTAATAATTATGGTTCTAAATTGTTATGTATTATTATTAATCTATGTGAAACTAGGTTTGTTCATTGAAACTTTTCTCTTATTGTAGCAGACAAATACATAATTTATTTTTTAAGTTTTTTTTTTTTTTTTTTTTTTTTTTTTTTTTTGGCCACATTATTTATAGGTTGGGTCTCTGTGACAACTAAAACAACTCAACAAGTCTTAATAGCATGGTGAAAGTTCAGCCACCAGAAATTAATTACCTGACTGACAAACTAAAACATATATTTCATTTATATTAATAAAAAAATAATTGATAACTATTACTTCTTCTTTGCCTCCTTGGGAGTGTATAAGAAATAACACAAATTTGAGACAAGACTGCTGTAAAAAAATAAAGATTAAAAAAAAATGTACAGGCACTTAAGTGAAAGTGAACCTTACTTTTGTCTATTATTTTGAGGTGTCTTCCATAACAAAAACAAACGTCCATATTTTTTTTGTTATATGGTAATTCATAAATGATAGAGAATCCATTCCTTATATAACACATTCAGAGTAGGATCAACATGTATCTGTTCTGTTGGAGGAAAAGATATCCTTCTTGACTGAGTCAATTTTTATTTGTGTACCATGTTTAGTGCTTTCCTCCTTTTTGGGGAGTTTGATATTCTCCACAGAAAAAACAAAATGACTTTATGTGATGCAAGTTAATAGGAATGCATTGATACAAATTATTTTCTTGTTTTCTATAAACACTGACTATACTTATGCACTTTTGTTACCATGTTGAAATAATCTTATTATTTAGAAAACCATTCTTAACATGGGGAGGTGTTTTTTTTTTTTTTTTAGGTATTTTCTACTTTCATTTAATTTAACATGAGATATCATAAAACTTGAAAATATTATTTAAAAAAAATAGTGCGGTAACAAAAGTGCATAAGTACCACACTAGCGTTATGATTACAAGCATTTTATCGCTTGCTGTTTTCTTTTTTCCAGTGTGACAATTGTCAATCTGCTCCAATCATGAACACGCGATGGCAATGCATGGATTGTCGGAAGGAGAATGGAACGTCCTTTGATCTTTGCAATGATTGTGTTGACAGGTAAACAAACATATTAAACTTTTTGATCTCTTTACAATTTAGAAATAACTTCTATTATTTGGATTGTTTGGACTACTGTTCTCAGCTTGAGTTTTATTTTCACAACGTTTCGGCTGACGTAATCTCCAACCTTCTTCAGGTGTATTTTGTCAAACTTCTCATTCTCTCAGCCATTATCAGGTAAAAGTCTTAAGTAATTTGCAATTGTATTCTTAGTATCACCCGCACTGAGGATTGAACCTTCAACTTTCAGAAAAGTGTCAATTAGAACTGAATTTTATCTTGTACTTTATCAATTATAACATTCAAGATGGGAAGAGTAGTCCGAATAATACAACTTAACAATTTTCATTTTAAAAAATTCAAACATTTATTATACAAAAGGCAAAATGTGTGTGTTTGTATGTCTGCCAGAAACTTTCGACAGACATGACAAACACTGACAAAATTGGTATTGTTAGAAAGATCGGACTCTTGGATGACAAATATCCAAAAATTGGCCCAAAACATTAATTCTGTGCTGCTCAACTAAACCATTCTTTGCCAGGAGGGATCAGTTTTTGTGTCAACATTTTTGCAAAGTCATCATATGCCTTTATACCTAAACTTATTTTGAACACCCATGACGTAAGTTGCAGTGGGCACGGCAACTAAAGCGTTTCCTTTTTTTTTTTTTTTAAACTTCCTTTTCCTCTTAGTGTTTTGGTCTATGTAACTTACGATCGTCTTCAGATGCATTTTGTCATACTTAGCAATCTGCATGGAATTTCTAACAGAATCCTTTAATCCACAGAGAGTAACATGCTCTTGTTCCGTCAGCCATGACCGAGTAGAAATCCAAAGTAATTCACAATTATATTCTGAATATCCTTCTCACTAAGGATTGAACCGCCGGAACAATGTAATTTACAACCAAATTTTACCAAGTAATTTATCCACTATACCATGAGTCGCTCATGTTTAACAGAAAGATTCCTGAGTTCAACAAGGTACACCTGAAGATCAGAGATTACATCGACCGAAACCTTGTGAGTAGCACACAAGAGAACAATAGTCTGAATCATCATCATAATTCATAATAATATGAATTATCAATCCTCATCTTAAAAATTCAGAAACAAGGACAACTCCATTCAATTGAATCATCATTTAACAAACTCCTCCTTTTCTGATGACATAATTCCTCATTTGTTCCTATGCTTTAATCTCTAACCCAGACAGTTCTGTCATTGATACTTCTCCGTTCAGTCTCAAGAGACAATGGATATACCCTGTAAGGGTAGCTTAACATGTAATTGTGAGGCAAGGGTTGCGCAAACCCAAACTACACCTCTCTTGAATTGGCACTGCTTGAGTCCAGTGGCAATACAAATAAACGAAAAATAACTTTTATCCCAAACTAACCCTCATTATTACCCATGTTCTAAAAGAATATAATTCACAGAAAAACAAATCAAAATTATAAAAAAAGTTTTCTATTTTATTTTAAATAGCAATTTTGAAAATTCAATACACAACAGCAGTCATCGGCTTCAACCTTTCAACCCTCAAGGTTTTGTGGACAACGATTATACAAAATTCTCAACGGGTGATTATAATTACCTCGACCCCAATTACATGCCAGCAAACTGATGACAACGACGACAATGATGATGATTGTACCTATTTACTATGCCTCCCCACAGGACAGAGTTTGACACCAGGGTCGTTTTTTAACGTGGAGAAAAGGTACAAAAATAAAAATTGTCTCAGTCGTGAAGAATTTCTCCTCCACCGAAAGAGAACAAGAAAATGAAGTGCAGCATCTGAAGAACAGATACTACACTTTGATCTTGACCAAAAGGCCAAGTTGATGATGATTGTAAATAAAAACTGTTGAACATTTCCAAATTATTGTTGTTATAATTTAATTTCTATTCTCAGCATACTGTTTTTGGTCAAATTTGTCACTGTTTGTGTACAGCCTAGCATTTGCATCACTTGATCGAGTGTCACAAACCTGGATCAAAATATTGATCGTACTATAACTTTGAGCTGAGTGAATTTGGGATATCTAGGTTACAAAAAAGGTGAAAGCCACACTTTTGGTGATAATTTTGGTTCTGTTTATTATAGAGACTTTTTTTCTTTTTTTCAAATTTGGATGTGATGCTCTTTGATAATGGTAATCATCATGCAAAATTTCAACCTGATCAGATAATTTTTTTTGTTATTTCTGGTAAAAAACTACAGTTTAGTGGCCTGAACATAATACTATGAAAAATTATGTACAGGCAATATTGTTTTATCTTGTTTCTTCTTTTTTCTTTTTGTTTTGTTAAATATTGAATGAGGAATCATCTTTGAGTTAAAATCTATTTAATATTATGCTTGTAATCTTAACATACTTGAAATGTGTGTGTGTGTATATATATATATATATATAATTGCTAAAAAAAATAAAAATGAAATTACCATACAAGCAGAAATGAGCGATACAGTGTGTGTGTATATATATATATATATATATATACATACATATACACATTCCAAGCATGTTCACCAAGATTACACACGCAATACTAAATAGATTTTAAATCAAAATAATTCCTCATTTAAAACTTATATTTAATAAAAACAACACAATAAAACAATAGTTATCGCCTATACACTGTTTTATTGAATTATGTTCAGGCCACTAAACTTGTTTTACCATATTTCTATGATGTAACTTTGGGAATATTTCATATAAAATGAAGACATAAGGTCCAGATAAGATTTTGGCCCATCCTTACGTTGTCAGGCAGAAGTATGCAGTCTTATGACTGACTTACTTTGCTATGTTCCAGTTAAGCATACAAAAAGTATTAGACATGTACGTCTCTCAGGAAAGTATATTCATAATGAAACCATCAAGGTCACTACAATACATTTTAGTAAACACCAATACTGTTTTCTGTGGTTTTTCTATCTGTATTCATGTTTTCTAGTTATTGTGTTTTGATGATTGCTGAGAGGGCAAGCATTGGCTTACAAGTAGAAAAAATAAAATGACGCAAACTCACAAGAAAGAAAACACGCACTCCGACCCATTGTATGTAGATCAGTTGTACTCTGTGTATGTATGTATGTTTGCGTGTGTGTGCGATACCATTGTGGAAAACAACCTTCCAAACGCTAATGTTCATATCTTGGTAAAGTTTTAGTGTATCAGGTGTATAAATCTTAAGACCCAATTGAGAAAATTTATCTTCCTGATCAAACTGTCATCAACTATCCCAAATTGTAAACTGTCCATAAACTAACTCTGACTCATAAATTTATTGATTCTGAATTGAAGGCGGGGAGGTGCAGCGCACACTGGTGATTGATGAAGTGTGATAAACTATCCAGCTCTGTATTTCTCTCTCTCTCTTCCTCCCTCTCTTTCTGTCTTTCTCCTTCACACATACAAATTTTCTGGTTTTGTATTTAATAAATTCTATTAAAAAAACTGAAAATTGGCATCAACATGGTTTTGTGTCATCAAATGAAATGGTCCAAGTTCACAACGATGACGGTGGTGACACAATATAAAGGATTTATACACCTATCCGTAAGGCATAATATAATAGCTGAAACTCGCTTCTAGAACACGAATGAAAAGCATCGGACTCAGTACAGATCCCTGGCGTATTACCATTTTAACATTAAAGCTGTCACTATGCATTCTAACAAAACTGAGTATTTCTGATTATTACTTGAATAATCTTCACTAATGACTTTAATTTACACAAAGCCAATCTGACCAAATGTCTTGGTACTTTGTCATAAGCTTTCTCCAAATTCCATAAAAACAAAATACAAATTCTTCTTACCAAGATGTTTGTTGCATTTGTAAGAGTTTCTCTCAAACCTTCATTTTCCATAACGAAACACAAGAAAAAGTAATGGATAATAATTTATTGAACAGAAAAATATAAATAGACATAAATGTAGCAGCAGTAGAAGCATGCAAGACAATTTGAAAATGTTTTGAATGGGAAAATGGTACACAAGAATAACAATGATACAAACCACTGGAGGAGGGGGTGCATAGTAAACTTTTTTTTTTTTTTTTTTTTTGCTTCTATTGAACTTTTGAGCTTGACTGGAGCGATTTAGTTTTGATTATCCTTAGTTTTGTATTTTTCCTTATCCGTATCAAGTTAATTTTATATCCAATATTAACTGTAGAACACATTAAACCCTCTTTAATAAATTGTTTTTCAAAAACTTTCCTTTCTTCAATAAATTGCTTTTTGCCAATAATTTTTTCAAAGCAGTCTAGTCTAACCCTAATTGGCAACCAATCAGAGTTAGTGGCGAAAATTTTTTAAAATAGCCCAGAAATAGAGGGATTATTTTATGTTAAATTTATAGACAAAATTAATCCCCCACTAAATTCTAAATATTTTTTTTTCTTCATCTGCCAAGTTTTTTAGAGTGTTCATATGTAATCGCCTAAAAAGAAAAAAAAAAAAGTAGAGGTGAGTGATTCAGCATTAATCTACAAATTTACTAAAAATAAAAACATCTTTCTTGTTCTGGTTCTATTTTTTAAGGACCCTAACAAGAAAAATGTTTTTATTTTTGATAAATTTGTAGATAAATACCGTATGCTGAATAACCCTCCCACCCCAAAGTAAACTAAGGTAACATTGTAGAGGAAAAACAATTAACCAAAACAAAATGGCTCCAGTCAAGAAAAGTGAAAAGTTTTTTTTTTTGACAGTTTAAATAATGCAATTTTTTTTTTTTTTTTTTTTTTTTTTTTTACATTTGAATGTTAACCAAGCATTTCAAGAAAGTAATATTTTTTTTTTTTTTTAAACACTTAACCAAGTATTTTTCTGGTGATTCTCTATTATCACCCCATGACAAAATATATGTATATATTTATATATTTTTGTTAAGGCTAATTTTTCGAAAGAATGCATCAATAGTTTAACAAATTTGGGTGCATTTTACTGAAAAAAAATGAGTTGTTTTAATATTACTTATTTCATAATAACATTCAGTCTTTCCATGTTGCCTGATGTTGTCTGTCAAATTATGGCAGCATAAAACGCTCACTATATTTGGCACTTCAGTGTACAAAACATTGAAAATAACATCAAAATAGTGAGCATTACATGCTGCCATAGTTTATACAACATAACACCTGTAATGCTATCATGTAATAAATAATAATTATTTGTTATTGAAATGCACCAATAGCTTTTCTGAAAAGAAAACAAAACATTTCCTTCTCATGTGGCAGAAACCGTTTCCTCCACTGGGAGAGCATTTACTGGTGGTTGCAGATGAAGTAGTGGAATCATAATTGCTCGTAACTTCTCATTCAACTGTGCGATTTCGGGATCATGTTTCTCGTATGATCGTACAGATTGAGCAAATCGTATCAGGCCTGCAACAAAGGAATAAAGTAATTTTAAAGATTTTTCTTTCTTTTTCTTCAATAGCTAAAAAATTTAATAAATTATATATATATATATTGGTCATAATCTAATATATAAATGGCTCTTTGTCTGTTTCTAAATGATTGGATTTTTATGGACCGTTCTTTTATGGGTCAAAAATGGATCAAAATTTTTTTTAAATCGCTATAGATTTTGTACATTCATCTTAGTTCATTTTTAATCAGTTAATATGCGTGTCACATGGATATAGTGGTCAAAAGAGAAAAAGATGAAATTATACAAAAGTAAAGATAAAAAGACAGCACTAACTTTGAAAAAATTCAGATTGGAATTGTAAAAAAAACAAAAAAATAGGATGTGTGTGGGTGGGGGAGGTAATATGATTGGGATAAAAGAGAAGAGAAAAACAAAAGTTATATAAGATAATAAAAATTTATAAAAGAATTTTAATTCCAAAATATGTAAAAATTTACAATAAAATTCTGATAAATAAAATTAAATTATAAAGTATAAATAAAGCAGGACAAAATGAGTACAGAAGAGGAAAAAGAAAACAAATAAGAAAGTTAAAATGTAAATTAACTCAAATTCTTGGAAGATAATTCATTAGGTGTACTCTGGGATAAAATGAAAGTTAATATCCAGTACACTGTTATGCAGTTCTGGATTATTCTGCATGCGAGTGTATTAGATATTAACTAGCAACCCATATCAGGAAGTGAATATATTTGTTAAAAGCCACTGGATCTGTTTATCCATTTGGGTAGTGTTTGAAGGATGGTTAGTTAGATGCTGAAGATAACAAGATGTATTAAACAACCTGGCGTGTCTTTTGAGGATTTAAAAAAAATGGGTGTGAGCACGTGATATCAGGCTGGAAACAAAGATCATTGGGTATGATGCTTGTGTTGCATCAACCTTGTTATATGCTTGTGAGACATGGACCACTTACTTTGCTAGAGTATTTCCATCAGAATTACCTTAGGCACTTGCTTGAAGTGAGCTGCTATTCCAAGCATTGAATCTTGTATAAGTAAATACAAACTTTGTTGGGTTGGTCATCTTGTCAATCTTACTGATGACAGGCTTCACAAACAGGTAATTTATAGGGAACTAACTCAGAATACCCACTCACAGCACAAATTGCATAAGCAATTTAGAGATTGTTTTAAAGACAATTTAAACTACTTTGGAACTGATGTCAGAAGATTGGATGGGGTGGCTGTCAACCCAGTAGGTTTCCAGTGTCCTATAAATAGGACATCAAATAATTTAGTTTTAAAATCTATAAGATAATATATAATAGTACTGCTTACTGCATAATTACTCTGAAGAAAGGATAAAATTCATCTATATTTATCAACTTCTCTCCAAGAGTTGTTGGAACCCTCTTAAAAATTCTTGCGAAATTTGCTAAAATTCTATTTGTTAGATGATGTATGAACTTATATAAATGAGTGTTATAACGGTAAGCCACTAACTTATTGCAAAAAGTGCAATGTAATTCTTTACAGTATTAACTTCTTTGCCCCTTACCATAATATATGATTTTATCTTGACTGTACAGCCTCTTGATTTGTAAAATATATCACATGTACCCAGTATCCTATTTATATTTATAAAATTATATTTATAAAAATTTAATCTTTAAGAGTCAATATTCCACTTTTTTAATTATATATATGCAAACCTGCTTTCTTGATTTTATATATATATTGCGGAGTGCCTCAGGGGTCGATTCTTAGACCACTATTATTCCTAATATTAATTAATCGTGTGTCTGAGATGGGTATATTTGCTGATAATACAATGCTTTATAACATGCACAAAGGAACAACGGATGTACATAAATGTAAGACAATAGCAGAATCGTTAGAAAATGACCTCCAGACCATAGTGGAATGGGGCCGCAAATGGATGGTAACATTTAATGCTAGTACGGCTAAGCTGCTCTCCTTTAACAATTATAAGATGCCTCTCCAACTAAAACAATTGAATTCTTCCTTCAAACTCCTCAGTCTAATATTCACGGGTAATATGAACGGAACAAGTACATTGAGGATATTGCGGAGGGTACTGCAGAAAACTACTCACACCCGAGAGTATCCTGTACTTCTACAAGGCCACCATCTGCCCATGTATGGAGTATTGTTGCCACATCTGGGCTGGTGCATCTACCACTAACTTCTTCCTCTTGGATAGGGTCCAAAAAAGAGTTCCCAATCTAACAGGTCCCGCTTTGTTAACTAAACTCCAACCCCTGTCCCATCACCAAAATATTGCATCTCTGTGCCTGCTTTACAAATATTTTAATGGAATGTGCTCTGATGAACTTGTTGCACTTGCACCCGCTCAATGTAGATATCCCCGACAAACTTGCTTATCAACAAAATCTCACCCCTTCACTATTGAGGTCCCTAAATGCCAGAAAGCTTTCTATTTAGATAGTTTTTTTCCTCTACCAGCGAGACTTTGGAATTCCCTTCCTGCTACCTGCTTCCCTGACTGTACTGATATGCAGAAGTTTAAATGTAATGTAAACTAATATCTTGTTAATCTTTTCTAGGCATGGTCTCAAATAGTAGCCCCTTATGTCCAACTGGTGATATGGCTTGTTAAGGGTGAAAAAAAAAGTAAAAGAAAAAAATATAAATGTATATATATCATACCTGACCGACATGGCACTAGCCCTAAGTGGGTTGAACCAACCTCCTCCGAAAGAGGAAGTTTCATAGGAGTATAACATTCACATTTATATCCCCATTAGGAGAGATAACATCCTTAGGTTTTTGCAGCTCTTGTAGGAAGGTGTTGACATCCTTCTACATACAGCATCTGGTGTTTCCAAATAGTCACCCATCTGGTAATAGTCAGACTCAACAGTGCTTAACTTTGGTGAGCTAGCAAGAGCCGGTGTGTCAACATGATTATGCTATATATATATATATATATATATATATATATATATATATATAAGTTTGAAATTGTGAGAAGTAAGAGAAATACCTCGTTCTAGAGTAAGGGTGGGTTATCTACCCTTGGCAGGATGTAAGGTCGAGTTTTAATATGGCAAGAATCAATTGTTTGGTTTCTCCTTCTGGACGAAGAGAGATGGTCGAAGAAAATAGTATTCTCATGTCAGTAGGAGAGGGGGGATCATTCTCTTGCCCTCTGATCCACAGCCATAGTCTAATTTCTTCCTGAGATGTCAGAGGCTGCACATGACTGAGGAAGCTTCTCTTAGATACCAATCATTTGTCTGAAGATTCATATAAGTGAAAGAGATGTTTTTCATCACTGGTAGCCTTCGCGATTTCATCTTGGTAATGCCAGTGAGGAGATGGCAGGCTTCAAGCAACAAGCGATCATGCAACAACTGTCACTTAACGCTGGGTCTAGTTTATAGGAATGAGCCTTTTTTTTTAATCTTTGTCTTTATGGAAATTTCTCCAGCCAAAGCATGAAGCCACTTGATATAAGGACCCCAAAAATACCACTTCAAGGTCAAAAACTAGTCAGTGATAAGTGTTATATGAAAGATTTTGATCAAGAAAACAGCAATTTTTCCTCCTTTGTCAGAAACATCACTCATGTAATGTGAGGACTAGAGGATAAAATATGATAATCTCTCCCAAATAAAATAGAAAAATAGCACAGAACCAAGGTAGTACATCTTGGTGTATGTGACGTGGTTCTTAACTTAGGATGTTGTTCCAGGAGGTGATTTTCAATTTGGTGTTTTTTATCTGTTTCTTAAATAAGAAAATACGATCCAGGTTTACACTAAGGTAGACAAAATTGGCTTCAACAATATTCAGTTCTTGTATTATTTGGATTATTCACAACGTTTCAGTTGATGCAACCTTCTTCAGATATATCTTGTCAAACTCGGGAATCTTTCTGTTGAACTCGAGAATCTGTGCGGAATTTCAAATGGAACCCTTTATTTAATTCATGGGGGAAGAAGGATCTCATTCTGTCAGCTGTGACCAGATAGATGTCTTAAGTAATTCCGAATTGTATTCTTAGTATTGGCCACACTGAAGATTGAACCTTCAACCTTTAGAAGATTGTAACTTAAAACAATGTTGTATAGTACTTTATCCGTTATGCCACAAGTTCTTACAGAGAATTCTAATATGATTTTGGGATCTTTAAACCTATTCTTGTTTTTAGATGTACAATCTAACTATTTATCACCATAAATCACTGCATGTTACTATATATATATATATATATATATATATATATATATGTATGTATGTATGTATATATATTCAGACAAGTATTGTTGAATAGTACGGAGTGTACTTGCTATTCAACAATACTTGTCTGAATGAAAACATGCTGCCTAAATACATAGTATATATATACATATATATATATATATATATATATATATATATTTCTGTGGAAATATCTTTTTCCTTATAATATATACCAATCCTTATTTAAGAAGTTCAATGTAATTACAAAGCAATATAATGAACGAATAACAAAAGTCTATATTCCAAAGTTCATGATGTTGACCATCTTATAATTCATTGCTTTAATTCAGTTGTCAAAAATTGTAAATGTAAAAAGGAATAAATTTTAAGATGGTCAAAATCATGAATTTTGGGATATAAACCTTTGTCATTCATTCACTATATATATATATATATATATATATATATATATATATAAATAAATCCAAGACCTTTCATCCATTTCTTTTCAACTTGGCCATACTATCAAAATATCTTGCTATATAAGATTAGAAAAAAAATAAATAAAGGAACTTGCCTTCTCCGTTTCCAACGAAACCATATTTATCAATCACACCCATTTCAATTTGGGTTGCCAATGGAAAAACAAGTTGCATTGCCTTCAGCATGTCATTGCCAGCACTTTCTCTTGCTTCATCAAGACGACTCGCATTTTCTTCTTTATTTAATGCATCCAAGATGTCATTGAGGGCATCTAGAGATAGACAAAACAAAAATAAAATAAAGAAAAGAAATGATCGTCTTTATAGTCAAATATAAAGTGGACAACAATAACAATTTAAAAAAAAAAATCTTTACTTCTCAATTCATATCTCATATTCTAAGTTTATACCGATATTGACCGTGTTAGTTTAGTCTCATAAGACCCATAAGATAGTATTATAATCAAGAGAAAACGATGCTATTTTGATCTTTCATATAAAATTCTAGTTTTCATATGTTGAATAATGGAATTATCGGCTTTAACTAAACATTTTGACATCACAAATCCTACTGCAATTTAAGGGTGAAGCAAGTTATTTGCCTTTCCCTGGTTGCTGTGTGTGATCAAGTTATGATAATATGACACGAGAATCAGAAGAGTGCCAAGGTTCGCTTCGTTGTATAATCAGGTGGATGATATTTTGTTCTTGTAATGGGATCAGATAAAAACGTATAAATTGTATGTATTATTGTTTAACCAGAGAATATAATATTGACGTATAAACTGAGTCATGTTGTATCAGAGAGTTATCACACGGGTATATATTACAGTTCATATTTATGTAAGGTATCATTTTTTATAAGAAGAATAATATATGCTTCATACCTTTCTTTCTTCAAGAGTTCTTCTATCTTAACTGCTGAGCTCCATGACGAAACATGAAATGGGCAACATCACAACCAATTGAGACCTCTGTTCTTTATTCTTTTGTGAAACCACAGAACAACACTTTGTATTTTTAAAATATAAATTTATTTCAGTTGTCTCAAATGGTCTTCACAGAGTGTACATTTCATCTCCACATGCTTGTCCTTCACAGCTTCGTTTCCTGGCTTGAAGTACATCTGTTCACTCTCGTGACTAAACTCCAACTCCCTCGACTGACTAAACTTCCTGACCTCAGTTCCATTATGTCATCATTCAAAAAGCACACGTATCTCTAACGTGTGACCATTCCATGCTGCCTGCCCAAGGTCATTTTGTTTATTTAACCCAGCTAATTTATGTAAACATCTTCAGCTAAAACCCATTGCTACACTTTATTCTATAAACAATAACTCCCAATATAACCTATTTAAAAAATATCATTGAATAGATAGATAAATAGATAGCTAGACAGATAGATCGATAATAACTAATTAATGTTTAACAATGTTATCATCTTACAGCTTTTGCTATCCTGTCTCAATTGCTCTCTCTTCTCTATATCTTGATTGGGTTGGTGTCTTGACTGTTGGTGAGGGCACCCACCAAATTCCTGGTGTACTTGGGACAGCTACAGTTCACTGCTTTCATTTTCAAAAATAAGAATAAACATGTGATCTGACAGAAGATGCTGTAGTTTCTTTGAAAGCTTTTATTTCGGGTAGATAAGTGTGTACAGACTAATACAAGATGGAAAACTGAAAGAAGCAACATGATTGGCGATCATGATAAAATAGGAGTCCAGTCAAGGGAAGGGACCACCTTTTACTGCCTTCTCGTCACCTCTGCTACATATATGCAAACAAGCCTGGGTGGCTAGTGTTGCCCGGGTGTTTGAAGGTGTGTGTTGAGCAAAAAAAAAAAAAAAAAAAAAAAAAGTGGTAGTAGGCAGGCAGGCTCGAACCCGTGCCACAAAAGAGGAAAAGAATGTGAAAAAAAACCCCCAAAAACTTGACGTCTTCATCTGCCTCCATCACCAAACCAGAAGTGACAAAGGTTTAAATTAAGGCTAGTCAATCAAAAAGAGGGGATTAGGGTTTCAAAAATATTGGCGAAAGAAGCGCCCCCTCCTTGTAGAAAAGTGCCCAGTTTTTAGCCAATTTTTCGATATTTGTTGTCGGAAGGGAAAACTTCAAAACAATACTGATCTTGTGAAAATCCGTTGCCTCTGTCAAAAGTTTTAGGCAGACATACATACATACATTTAAACAGACAGAGGAAGTTTATATTATAGATGTTTATAGGGATTATTATTAAACAGGGATAGAGTTCAGGAGAGATATAGAGATAAACTGTTTTTAGAGACTTCCATAACTATAGAAGTCTGATTTTCATAAAAGTAAGTAAATATCTTAATTTTAAACTAACTGTTCCTATACAATGCATTAATATTATGCAATGCATTCCCCCCTCCCTCCGCCACAAAAAATGACAAAAAGAAAGTAAAAGTGGATGAAAAGAGCTGAGATTGAAAAGATGATCATTAATCGTCTATCATATATAATAGGTTGATTGCATGATAACGCTAAACCTTAATACTTGTAATCTGCTGTTGTTTCTATTGTCTTGCAAGTCATTACTGAAAAATGTTACCATTTTAAAATAATTTTAACCCTTATCCTTGAGTGGTCTCTGGGCCTATGTAAAAAAAATAAAATAATTCTGAGTTGGATACAATTTTATTTGACAGAAATTAAAAAGAAATGTATTCTTTGTTGTTAAGAAAATAGGTCAAGTTTCCATCGAGGAAACTGAAGAATAGGAATATAATATTGAGTGTGGGCTGTAAACTATGGATAATAATATATGTGAATTAGATATATATAGTTAAGCAATATATGGCATAATCACATTTGACACACCAGTTCATATTAGATCACCGAAGTTAAGTAACAGTGAGCCTGGCTAGTACCAGATAGTCTCATATGCATAACACTGTGTCTCCAGTGTGTTATGCGTATGATTATCAAACTATCTTAATGGATTCCAATAAAAAAAATAATATATAATACCATTCAGTATGGACTCGACAATGGAAGACCAGATGAAAATGAAAACTTAGATTTATAAGACCCAAAAATCCAACCTTGATTGCCCTTCGGGGCCCATGACACAGTGGATAGAAGTGTTGAGTTTCTACGGTTTCAAGTGAGCATTGTCTGAAGATAGCGGTTTCAATCCTACCTAAATAGACCAGAGGATTAGTTGGGCAAAACGTGGTGAAACAACAACGACGTGGTGAAGACAAAAATAGGACTGAGGATACAGTTAAGAAACTCGGCATTCCTATCCCATCGTGGTTAACCACCGGAAGAAGACCAGAGGATGAATTGGCCGAAATGTGGTGAAACAACAATAGATAATTTTTAAGACAAAGATATTATTGTAGCTTTCTGGCCCTGTAATCCTATACTATTAAATATCTCCAAAATGTCAACTAGGTATTGCAATCTGCACAACGTAAATTCATCCATAATGATTCATATTCATTTGCAAGCAAGAAATATTTGCAGCTCTCCTTTCAATTCAAATAATCTTTACAATATCTTTCCTTTTGAGAACCACCTAACCTCTGCATGAAACAGTAGCGTGTTGAATCCAAATCTTCACATAAAACTTTGAAGAGCTATGTTGCAAAGTGGCCTTGATTTAACAACATTTACTGCTTCAATAACTTGTTTAAACATTTCTTTGAATGGTTCAGGTAACGTCTCGGCAGCTAATACTTGTTGATGAATCATGAAGTGATTCCGAATAACTTCTGGAGTCATTTTTTTAACATGATTGGAAGCCAGATTTACAGCCGAGCATTGCAGGTACCCCGTCAGTACAAACTCAGTACAATTACTCCCATTCGATCAAATGTTCTTTAAAGAAATAATCAATTAAATAAAAAATATTAACATCAGTAATTGAAATTTGCAAATGTTTTTCATTTTTATAATAACGGATACACACAAGAAGTTGTGAAAAGTCTGTCACATCAGTAGTTTCATCAATTGCATTACTTCCCCTGTTTTCTAGATGGTGATAGATTATTTGGCGTCCCCAATGAAAATCTTCCACCAGATATTATGCATTATAATATGTAATATTATGTTTGCTATTTACTATTAACATTTGATATGAAAATAAGTGAGACAATGTGAACAATTCTTACTTTTATTTAATAAATATGTAACATTCATTTTTTGTAATTGTTAAGTTTCTTTTTAATGTGAAACATTCTTAAAAGTAAATAAACATCTTTTTTTACAGAAACGTATGTAGCAACTGTTACAAAAGGTCAGAACAAATCCGCAGCAAGAACCTTTCATAGCAATCACCATTTTCAATGCCCACACATATGAAGAACGCACAAAAACATGTCGTGGTGTGACCACCGCACACACAAAACAAAGGAATATTATGTTTCCTCACGTAGAGATACAGCAAACTAACTGGAACATTCGAGAACATCTCTATATAAAGATTTGTCACGAAAAATCAAATCAATTTTTCAGTTTTTCTCTTCAAACTCGCAAGCACAACAAGTGTTGAAGAACTCCATCTTGTGGGACATTAAATCACCCCCCCCACATGATTTTGCATGCACCAGGCAGGTGAACGCTAATTCTCATCATGGAAAGTTATCACATCGAATGAGAATTTAATTTTCCTTTTTAAACAATTTTATTTCGAACTACTGTTCTTACATGATGAAAACAAACATACGCTTTCATTTTCACGCTTACAGACTGTTTTCCTCAGAAAATAATGATTAATTCCAAGCCACACGTGACTGGCCATAAAAATCAGTAATTTCAAACCTCGTGCTAATATTCTCATGAAATCCTCACTTTGCTAATCCTTCATTATGAACACTCTACACAAGAAAAAAAAAACACTTATGTTGGAACAATTGAAACTTATGTTGGAACAATTTAAACTAATATTCTTAACATGTAAATATTGTTTATTTCATGCTAATACAGTGATTTCGAGTTTTTTGACGAGCGTCGTTATTTTCCAGTGTTATTTCTATTTTTTTTAATTTTTGGGTTTGTATTACTGTACACGTAGATTCGAAAAAGTTGTCAAAAAACAAATATATAACAAATAAATGTTATCAAAGGCAAGATAAGTTACTTTTCTACCAAACTGGATATATTTTTTGTGTTTTTATTTAATGTAACATATTTATTCAGCTCGAAAAACATGCAGTGTTTACCGATGTATTGGACAATTCAAAATGGCGGCCGACTCTCTTTTAAACACGGTAAGTTCGAGAAAAGGTGTTATAAATAATAAACTAGACAAAATATTATTAAAAAAACACCGAATATATGTCAACCTATGTCACGGTAATATATATTGAGCTAATTTCTAACAGTATTTTGTCTAGTTTATTATTTATAACACCTTTTCCCGAACTTACCGTGTTTAAGAGAGAGTCGGCCGCCATTTTGAATTTTCCAATACATCGGTAAACACTGCATGTTTTTCGAGCTGAATAAACATGTTACATTGAATAAAAACACGAAAATTATATCCAGTTTGGTAGAAAAGTAACTTATCTTGCCTTTGATAACATTTATTTGTTATATATTTGTTTTTTGACAACTTTTTCGAATCTATGTGTACAGTAATACAAACCCAAATTTTTATTTATGTGAGGATGTGCTTTGGTGAAAACCTCCTATTAATTGGCGATCTCGTTAAATTTACTTTTAATGGTCCCGCGGATAACCCTCCTGCTTTCGACTTCAAAAGATTTCAGCACCTGCAACCTTGGTCCTAAAAACTGATGGATCTCGATTATGAATCGGACGGTGAACACCGACTCACACCCATACAAATAGGACAGTATCATTCTTACGCCAAATTACTACTACTACTACTAATAATAATAATAATTCGTCTAAGAATGTGATAATTTTCTTCAGTTAAAATATCTTTTGAAAGATGTTTCGTCGGGGATACCAAATAATCTATCACCGTCTAAAAAACACGGGAAAAAATTCAACACTAAGATGTCTTGAGAAATATACCGAAATCGTTCTGAAGGAACTCGAAAAACCTCTAAAATCATAAAAACGGCATTAAAAAAAAAAAAAAAAAAAAAAAATCAACACACCAAATTTGTAAACGGGAGTGATTCTATAAAACAATCCAAAACAACATGGCCGCCTGCGATTAAAATATTGAACTAATGTTCAATTTTCAAGACTTTAATAAGTAAAATTTTATTTCAGGACAAGGAATACAATTTAAGGCCAAGAATCGATTTCATCAGAAATATTAGAGAAACGCAAAAGAAATAAGAGAGATATTTCAACGATGCCTCTCATAAGGAATTGCAGTACATTTTGTACAACGGAAACTTCATTTTTCAAGCTATCCTGTTATATAAAAAAACAGACAACAATATTATCTTGAAAATCAATTATATGAATTCGTAGATTTCTTGTTTTTTCTTTCTTTCTTTTTTTTTATATTTTTAAATAGTGTGTAAATTCAATCGATTTACCTTTACAATCATCACTTGTAAATTGATGAAGAGCAGTAGCCATTTTGACAATTGAGGATTACCGGTGTCAATCGGGAAAAGTCCCCGTTTTTTTTTTTGTTGTTTTTTTTTAACCTATAATTTCTTAAAAGAAATTTGTGGAACATACCTCTACAGTCGGGGTGCATATTGACCCGAATGCTTTCGATTCGCAGGAAAAATCGGAAATAGCCAAAGCAGTTTACGATTTATTATGTTAATAATTAAAAAAAAATAAAACGATTCCTAAAAGAAAATTAATAATAATAACCGTATAAAGACGTTCTTGGCCTTTTGACCAGGATCAAAGCTAAGTAGGACGTCCCCAGTACGGAAAGGTGAATGCGGTATTATGGTAGAAGAAGATACTAGCTAAGAGAAAGTTTTGTTTAGTTCTAGAGTGACAAGGATGACCAACGACCCCCCCCTTTTGAGTTCGTCTTGTGCCTAAGTTTTTTGTTTATGTTGAACTTTGTAGCCTTAATAAAAGATTTAATATCTCAAAGTGTAGTATCTGTTCTTTAGATGTTGCACTTCAATTTTTGTTCTCTCTCAGTGGATGAGCAATCCTTCTCGACTGAGACAATTTTTATTTTTGTTCCTTTTCTTCGTGTTAAAAAACGACTCAGTGTTTAACTCTGTCCCGTGGGGAGGCATTGTGTAAATAGGAACTGAATCAAATTTCTTCAACTCATGTTTCCTGTGAACGTTAGGTCGAGGAGTTTAAAAGATGTGCTTTCAGATAAAGAGTCTTTGGCCATTGCTATTGGTTGAAGAGAAGGTTTCTTGTAGTTATTGAAGGAAACAAGTTTTGTCTTGGCAGCATTGAATGTGACCATCCATTTTTGTCCCCATTCCACTATAGATTGGAGGTCATTCTCTAGTGTTTCTGCCATTTCTTTAGATATGTGTTCATTTGTTTTCCTGTCGTGTCTGTTATAGAGCGTGGTGTCATCAGCATATATACCCATCTCACAGACAATTTTGTCAGAGAGGTCATTTATGAATATTAGGAATAATAGAGGTCCAAGGATAGATCCCTGAGGCACTCCCGCATTTATATCATATTGTTTAGATGTACGGCCATCGAGGATAACCTGGATTTTTCTCTTATCTAAGGATTTAATTATGCTAAGTATTCTTCCAGTAATACCGTATGATCTTATTTTCCTGAGAAGACCTTCGTGCCATACCCTGTCAAAAGCTTTAGATATATCTAGAGCTACCGCTCTACCCTACTCTGCTTTGTCAAGTGAATGGTATATACGCTCAGAGATTACAGTTAGAATGTCTGCTGTGGAACGGGCTTGCCTAAATCCATATTGTTGGTCGGTAAGAAGTTTAGCATCTATAAGGTGATGGACTAGAGCTTTGTTAATTATGGACTCAAATATTTTGGCAAAAAGTGGGAGGAGGTTAATGGGGCGGTAATTTGCTGGGTCAGTTCTTTCGCCATAATTCTTGAAAGCTGGTACCACAAAAGCAGTTTTCCAGAAGGCAGGAAAGCAAGATTCGTTAAGGCATTTGTTGTAAAGTTTGGAGAGGATTGGAGCTACTTCAGCAGAGCACTTTTTTAATAGCACAGCTAGGATGAGATTAGGTCTACATGCTTTTGAAGTGTCAAGATTTTTTATAATGGTATGCACCTGAGAAGGGGTGATTTTCAGATCGTCAAGTGTGGCATCTGTCCACAAAGGAAAGTCTGGGAGAGGGTGGTTAGCAGGGTCTACTGTGGAGTTGGAGGCAAACCGACTGGCAAGCATGTTAGCCTTCTCGGTTGCTGAGCATGATTGTTGGATAGTGGGGGAATTGTTGATTGCCCATTATTTACTACACTGTTGTAGATTTTCCAGAAGTCACGGGTTCCTAATTTCTGAGCTTCGATGCGTTTTTGGGTGGTTTCAGTAAATTCTCTCTTAGCTGTCGCTGTTTCTTTCTTACAGTTACTTCTGGCTTCTATATACTTCTGTCTGTTTGAACTGGATTTATGTCAGTTAAATCTGCGGTATGCATGCTGCCTTTGCGTGATGGCAGCTGCACATGTGGAAGTAAACCATTGGAGAGAGTGGGGCTTGCTATAAAATTTCCATGTGGGAACATGTGCTTCACTTGCTGTTTTGAACCCTTCAGTGGTCTCATTTGCGCACTGTTCAGCAGGAAGTGAAAAGATATTTCGCCATGGGTCGTCTCTAATGAGTTCCCTGATGACTTCCCAGTTGGCCTTTTTATAATATCTCATTGTTTTGAGCAATGGCTCTTCCATTTTGGCTCTGGAGTTTAGGGTGATTTTAACTATTATCAGTACATGATAAGCATTCCCAAGTGGGCTGTGGGCGTTCGTAATACAATCATCAGGAACTGTGGTCAGAAACAGATCTAAAAGTGATGCGTGTTGCTCTTGCTGGTTAGGGAAACGGGTTGGAAATGTAACCGTCTGTGATAGGGAATGAGATATAGAGAAGCTATGTGTTATGGTACCAGCTGCGTCTGTGTAATTAGAGAATCCAAGCCAGTTACTGTGGTGGACATTAAAGTCACCAAATACATGAACTTGTGTGCTAGTGTCGAGGGAAAGTGCTGTATCTATGCTGTCAGTGGCTTTGTTTATTAGGGTACAGTCCTGGGTCGAGGGAGAGTGGTAGAGAAAATAAAAGTAACTAATATTATGTTGCATGTTAAGTCTAAAGCACATAAAGGCTTGATCGTCCGATTCTAGTTTTCTTTCTCTAGTCAGGGGGAAGGTGTTTTGAATATAGACTCCAAGCCCGTGCATATATCTGTCAGAGTCCTTACAGCAGAGTGGGAGATATCCGGGCATGTTAAAGTAATTAGAGGAGATGGAGAAGTGTAGGTTAGTCTCACTTAGTGCTAAGATATCCGGGGTGTTTGTTAGGAGAAATGCTTCAACATCATTTAAATTAGTTCTAAACCCACGGATGTTAGTAAATGCAAGCCTCAAGGGAGAAGGCAGGTTGGTTTTGTTTGAGTTTGAGCCTGGTTTAAGCGTAATTTTAGATTGTACTATCATTTTTTTTTTAAGTTTCAGTAAGGTAAGGAGTGCTGAACAATTGGTTATGCAGAACACCAGGCATGCAATACAAGTAGACCATCAGCTGACCTTCCATCTGCTAGGACTGTGGCCTCAGGAAAGCTCACCGGGAATCAATGCAGGGTTCCTTTCCATGCGCGACATGACACTACAAACATCCCGATATTATTCAACTGTTGATGGAGCAGCTGCTCTAAGCACTACCAAAGAATTAGGGCTTCTGTACTACCAGTCGGGAACAGCAGCCAGGAACTGTCAATCCGATACCCTCAACTCATCAGACGATGGTCAACCCAATCTACTTGTACTGGCATTATGATGTTCAAGCAGTCCCAACTGCCCAGTTTAGAGGGGGATGGGATGTGTTGGGAGAGAGGAAATTGGCGTTCATTGCCCTAGTCAGGAAACAAGATCGACCTCTGAGTGTTTCTGTCGAATCCCTGTGCTTCGACCTCTACGCCTGGCTAATAGGCAAATAGGGAATGGACTTATCACATCGCTGAAGAATCTTTTTAGCGGACATTTGAAATAATGAATTAAGAAAAAAAACAATGTGGTTCATTTTTTTTTGTTACATCGTTTTTAATGATTTTTAATTGCTCTAAAAAAAGTTTTCCCATGTTTACAAAAACATATTTAACAGGTGATGTTTTTCATTCTTTTTTTTTGGGGGGGGGTTATTCAATTATAAACTGTTAAACTACATAAATTCTATAATTGAATACCCCCCCCCCAAAAAAAGGATGAAAAACATAATATGTTTTTGTAAACCACTCATCAAAACTTAATTTTTTAAACCAATTAAAAAGCATTAAAAACTACATAACACGCAAAAAAATGAACCAGTTTTTAAAATTTTTTTAGAAAACTTTGTTATTTCAAATGTCTACTAAAGATTCCTCCGCGATCTGATAAGTCACTTCACTATGCGCGATGTGATAAGTCATTTCATATAAGAAAAAAACTACTGAAGGTGGTGAAATGGCGCAAATAGTCCCAGGTTCTAGGGGTTTATACTATGCAAATGGTAAATTTGCAATGGGTTTGATTATCAGATTCGTTGCCAACGACCTCGAATACCTCTAAAAAGGTAACATTTACTATTTACTCTAATTCAGGAAAAAAATGAAAATGTTGTTTCATTTTAATGTCGGTACAAATTGACTGTTCAGCGACGGCTCAGTAATTTCTGTTTTTTTCTATAAATTACGATCAGAAACACTCTGAAGGCCGCTGTAGAAAGATGAACAGACATAGTAAATTATGAGAAAAATATGTAACCATTGTGTCATCTATTGAGCAAGAATTCAATTGTTTAAACATGAAATACATATAAAAAAAAGACAAAATCCAAAAGTAATCTACTTCTGCGTGCTCTCTCTCTCTCTCTCTCTCTAAGCATTAATTAAATAGTAGTACTATTTGTGAAGATATTCCCTTTTAAGCACTACTGCAAAAGAACTACCCTTTTTGGTTTTCAGTTTGGAGATTTGGAGAGTTCAGAACAGGGGCAGACAAATGCAGTTTCAGGACCGAATCGAAAATCTCAACAGATACCAACAACAATAAATGCGTATTTTTTTAATTTTTAATTTTTTTTTTTTGTTGATAAAGTTTTTGTTATACATTTATTGAATTAAAATAAATTTAAGAAAATTATAATAACACCAAATAGTTTTTCTAACTCAAAATAGACATTTTATATATATTTTTTTCATAACAAAGTCAAAATTAAATTTTCGAAACTGATAAAATATAAATAATCATTAAACTTTATTGCTTGTAAAAGTTGTCAAAATGTATGACTTTTATAAATATTTCTGAACATGTGTTATTGAAATGCGTGTGAATTTTGAGGAAACTATTTTTTTCCCAAATTTTCAATTTTCGTAACAAAGTCAAAACTATTAATTATAATGAATCAATGAAAGTTGTCTGCCCCTGCTGTGCACTCTCGAAATCTCTAAACTGAAAACCAAAGAAGTGATTTTGTCACAGTAGTGCACAGATGTTCCCTTTTATTTATAATGTATTATTCCAATTGTTTTATTCTTTCCTATTCTTATCATCTTTGGCTATTAATAAACACAGAGAGAGAGAGAGAGAGAGAGAGAGAGAGAGAGAGAGAGAGAGAGAGAGAGAGACAGACAGACAGACAGACAGACAGACAGACAGACAGACAGAGACAGAGAGCTAAGGGGCAAGGATCAAACAACTTACAATGAGACAAGGTGGGAATGATAAAAACTTAGTAAGAGACAGGTCACTTGATAAGTTCTCCCATGTATGGAGTATTGTTGTCATATTTGCGCTGGTGCGTCTGCTACTAGTCTCTCCCTCCGGGATAGGGTTCAAAAAAGAGTCGCCAACCTAATAGGTCCTGAACTGACATATAAGCTTCAGCCTCTGTCCCATTGATGAAATGTTGCATCCCTCTGCCTATTCTACAAGTATTTTAATAGTGAATGCTCTGATGAACTACAAGCACTTGTACCCCCTTGACGTAAATACCCCTGACAAACCCGACAAACAGCTAAATCCCACCCCCACACAGTAGAGATCCCTAAATGTAAGAAAGCCTTCTACTCCAATAGTTTCTTCCCCAGAACTACTAGACTTTGGAACTCCCTTCCGGGATTCTGCTTCCCCAGCTGTACTGACATGCAGAAGTTCAAGTGTAATGTGAACAGACATCTTGCTGCTCATCTCCCTTCATAATATCCCTGCAACTTATGTCTCCGATAGTAGCTCCTACTTCAAAGTGGCACTGTGCCTTGTTTGGGGTGAAAAAAAATTTATGGCTAATTAGAACAATTAAAATGTATGTTTTTCAAACATAACTCAATCCCAGAAATGGGGAATATATTTTAACATGTATAATTAAAATTTAAGGAATGTACAAAATGTATGTTGGGTTTACTTTAAGTAGCCTTGTAACTCTCATTTCTCTTATTTTGTCCTTTAGTCCTCACATTCCACTAGCAATGTTTCTGATACGGAGGTAAAATTTGCTGTTTTCTGGATCAGAGTCTATCCATCTAACACTTATTGTTAAATAGTTTTTGACCTTGAAATATTGTTTGTTTTAGCTGCTTATGGCGTAACCGCCTAGGGAAGAGATATCACTCCCCATTATTAAGATGGCCTAAAACCCTGAGTCAGGCCGGGTAAATATGCTGAGATTGTCTGTTAAACATTGATTGAATCCCGGACAGCGGCAGGTAACCTGCCAGAAGGGATGAATTTATTGTGCTTTGTAAACACAGACATATATTTTATTGTCTACAAAAAATGACAGGAAATGTCAGATTAATGTGGAATGAAATCACACATTTGTGTGGCCTGACGAACACCTGCACAGGCTGTCTGGCTTCTGAGTGTGGAAAAGTGACAATGTTGACCTTTTGGGGCGTGTGAATGGAAATTGAGTTTTGGTCCCAGATTCGCAGGTGATGGAAGCTCTGCTAGGGTTGCACACATGCAAAATTCAGGAATCCCCCAGGGGCATGTTGAATTCTGATTGGTCAGGGAGATTACCCCAACCTACCCTTTCCCTTGGTATATAAGCAAATGCCCGAGCCAAAATTAGCAGATCAGATTGAAACCAACTCTTGAGAGAAACATATGCTCCCAGGGAACTGCCAAACCCCTTTATCCATCCCGACCGCCATTGTGGAGAACGAAGAATAAAATTTTGGAAGATCTTGATGTTTCTGGTGTAATCGAACTGAACAATGTACATATGTAAAAACCTGTAATTTTCGTGACTTAACTTTTTAGTAGTCTAGAACCCTCCGAGTTTGTCTTCCTTTTTGGCTTGCATGCAAAGCTAATTGATTTTCAGCAGAAATCGACACGAAGCCTGCGACGCTGAGAATTGATGTAGAGTGCTTTCAGCAAAAGATGATCAATGGCCAGTGCAGTTCATCAGGGTCAAAAGTCATCTGTTGACCCAAGGCGGGAGCGTCACAGCTTACATCAAGGGGCTTCATGTTTTGTCTATAGTGATTTCCATTAAAAAAACATATGAAAAAAATCTTTATGGAAACAAGCATTGATTAACTCAGCTTTTGTAAAATAACAGATTTTCTAGAAAATTATTTGTTGGAAATTAGTTGTAAAAGTGTTCATAAAAACATTAAATAAAAAAACGTTTAAGGTGTGTCAGTTTTTGAATTTTAGAAAATGTTACACCGGCTATAAAGTCAGGATCATTTTACAATGAACATATAATAAAAAACTGATGTTTGCCCCCCTTTTGTTTTTAAATGATTTTTGTTTTTTGTTACTTTTCTTACCAATATATCATTATAGATTCTATTTTATTTTGTTAATGGACTCCACAACATGGACGCACGAACATAGGATGACATAGATCCAGCAAATTGCACATGATGCCAACTGTGATCCTCAAGATCTGAGGTAGACAGGGAAATCTGGAGAAAGCGAGAGAGAGAGAGAGAGAGAGAGAGAGAGAGAGAGAGAGAGAGAGAGGGAGAGTCACATTGGTTTGGGCAAGGAGCTCGACTAGATAGATAGATAGATAGATAGATAGTTGATTTATGAATATGTCCTTGTGTATTCATTATAGAGGCAGTGATCGTCCTATTCGTTGTGCTGGTACAAAGCTGTTGTCAACTCCAATAAGTACTGCAACAAGGAAATTCTCACTCCAAACAAAAATCACAAGTCCAGTTTATAAACAAACCATAGATGTTTATTTCTTTGGATATTACAAGTGGTACTCGTTTTTCTGAGTCAGTAGATATGCAAAATTAGGGTTTAAATTTCTGCACCCTGCTACAGGGAAGGAGAAGGGAATTTCAAAGGCAAGTGGTTCAAGAAAAAAAAATCTATCAGAGCAAGAATTCTTTTGGCATCTACAGCGAATAATTAATTTTTGGGTTGTTACCAAAATTCATTTTATTGAGAAATAAATAAAATGAGGAAAAGCAAAATAAATAAAAACAAAAACAAAAACAAATAAAAACTCGATCACTAAAGTTAATTATTTGTTGGTTGGTTGTTTTTGTTTTACGGCATATCAACCCTTTCCGGGTTATTTAATGCCGAATCCAAAGATTTTGAAGAAAATTTTTTTTAATAGAATATATTTGTTGTTTTCACGTTGGTTTCTATTTAACCCATAGTTGGGACCCTAACAGGTACTACCACTCCGGGTCAGAGTGGACCTGGGAGCAATGGTAATTAAAGGGTGACTCCACACTCCCCAAAGCCCACAAGCTGGGGCCTCACCACTGGATATAGTTTAAGGTCATATCCAGGACCCCCATTGAGGGACTTTTACCTTCTGCAGGGGGGCAGTCGGCGTATTCTAATGCCCCACCAACAGGGCCACTAAAGTTGATTAATTTTGTCCAAATTTTATTAAAATGAAATAAAATTTTAATTGCTTTTATTTTCTAAAACAAAGGTTAAATTAACCTTAAGTACCAATTAAGAAAATGAAAACATACGTCAAAAAGGGATCTGTAATTGGGAGACTATTCCAGAATTAGTGCGGCAAAGTCAAATTTATCCTCCAGACGATAGCAACAACATACAGGAAAAAACAGGAAAGTTTTTACTTATTTGAAATAAAAACCTGAACGATAAGAAACATGCAAACATATAACATGTCTTTAAAATGTCCCTTCCTTTCAGCCTTTCTCTTTGAGAGATGCTCTCTCAATCTTCTGAGACCTTCTAATTCTAATAGTCTTTTTCTTTTTTTTTTGAAATAAAGAGTCCTTCTTTGAAGGGGAGTTTCTCTGAAACAAGTTCCATTGGTAGAGCCTTTTTTTGCTTTAATTAATGAGGAATGTATTGGAGACTCCCCCTGAAACAAATAAATAAAAAGAAATACACTCTCAAATAATTTAAAATAAACTTTTGTTTATTTTCATTAAAAGAAAAAAAAAATTACTTTTTAGTGTGGCAGTTGGTATGGAAGAAGGAAGGGAGGAAGGGAGAAGAAGGTGAAGACTTGAGAGTGTGACAGAAAAAGTTCGACTACATGATGAAGTGAGAGAAAGAGAGAATCAAGCAATGTTTTTTGACGTGCTAGAAAAACTGTCATTTCAGCTACTGAATTTCACTCGACGAGCGTTGCTGTTGGTGTCAGTTATCCTTTTCTCTGACAAGAAAAGTTCTTCGTGCCTTTTTATATTTCTTTAGCAGCTCCCAGAGGCTTGCAAAAATAAGTTTTTTAAATCAAGCCCTTATTGGTCAAAAAGTCATATTTTTGACAAAAAAGTGCTTTCAGCTATGCTGGCCATTTCTCAAGCGTCTTGCTTTTTTGACCCAAGAGGTTTTGTGGGGGTGAATGCTGTAATTCTTGCGCAAATGAATTTATAGATTTTAATGTGTGTGTGCATGTCTTAGAAAAATAAAATAAGAAACAGCACAAATAAAGCAAAATATGAACTCGTCATTATTTATAGAAGAACACTTGTAGGAATTTTCAAGGTAATGGCCGAAATGCAAATTTTCTTCTTTTAAGGCTGGTTAACAAATGTAACTTCAATAGCTCTTACTGAAGAAGACCCAAAAAGAACACAACCCATTCTTACAGTTGTCTTTTTGAAACAGATAATTTCGCTGTTGGTAAGGCCTTTTTGTCCTGTAATCAACAGGGAATGAAAATTACGTTGAAAGTTTAGCAAAAGTCAACGCAGCACTTTAAAACTGTCTCTCTCTAAAGAACAAGATTTGGAACTGAAGAAAATGATCAAGGGAGCCTTCTTCCTCAAACAACTCCTTACTCACCCCGGCCTCTCTTTCTCTTTTTCACTTCTGTCAGGATTGCCATCGGGGCAAGGATGGTGACAGTCAGATTATGGCAGATAACTTTTCCTACACAAGCCATAGGCAAAAGTGGCCGAACCTCCATCACTTGCCCTACCTTGCTTGATGGCTAAGAGAGTTAAAAAATAAAATTCTCAAACAAAGCAGGTAAAAGTTTACTGCTAGTCAGGTAAGTCAGGGGTATTTTCATTGAAGGTAGAAATGCAATAAGTTCATCAGTGCATTTCATGGAAGTACTTATAAAACAAACACAGGGATGCAAGACTGTGGCGATGCGACAGGATCTGGAGCTTGACAGACAGTGCTGGATCTATTAGGAAAGAAATTCTTTTTTGCACCCTTTCTAAGAGAGAGAGAGGCTTTAAGTTGGTGCACTAACTCAGATGTGCATGGATGGATGGTGGCTTATGAATTTATTTTAAAAGCAAAAAAATTGTTTGGAAGTCATAATTTACAAGTTAAAATTAATTTCTTTTTCCTGAAAATAATTTATGCCGTTGAAAGTAAACATAGTTTACTTCACCCTTATGGTTCTACCACATTGCTATCACTTCATAAAGTTCATTATTTGAAATGCTTGAAACTAGTGTTGGGACGATTAATCGGAATCGGAAATCAGAAAAATCAGAACTTTTGGGGTTTTGAAATCGGTATCAGAATCGAAAAAATGAATACCTTATTTTCCGGTGTCAAAAAGGTTCACTTTTTGGTTTTATTTTGTTTAAAACTTAATTTTCCATCGCTGGTACTAAAGATAAAATGATAAATATTTATTGATTTTAAACTGGCAGTACAATTAAAATCCATAAATCACTTCAAAAGTGTGTTTTACGTTTGAGATCAAAATGTGTAAATAATACATTGGTTTTTATGGTAATGTGAAAGGAAAATGACAAAAAAAAATCTACAGCTACGTACATTTTAAGAGATTTTAAAAGAATCTGAATCAGTAATTGTATTGGAATCGGGAATTAAAACAGAATTGGTAACTGCATCGGAATTGGGGAAAATATTAGAATCGTCTTATCACTATTTGAAACCAACTATTTAAATTTTAAAATTTCATCTATAAATTCCTTACAAACACAAGACTAAAACTTTCATATTTATTTGAATAAATATAACAACTTACAATTAATAACATTACGTATGAAACGAGTAACAACATTTTAAAATGTTTAACATAATACAATTTTATCCTGTCATGCTAATTCTAACATCCTGGCATTTAAATTGTTAACATCTTTCCTGGAACAATATGAAAACGTGCTCTTCATGTGCTCGTTTCCCAACTATCTTTTGAAATTCTCTTCTTTTCTCCATTTTCTTTTCTTTTTTTTGTTCATTTGCCTTTTTACCTGATGATGATTCAAGGAAGTATCGAAAACGTTTGTGATACATATGGAACATGCATTTTATTTTATATTTTAACGAAACAATATCATTAGAAAAAGCGAAAAAATAAAAAAGTTAATTAAACAGAAGAATTCTGTTATTTATAAAACCTTTGCTTGAATGAGAAAAAAAAAAGCTGCCTAAATTCACACAAATTTGCATAAATAGATGCATATTAAAATGCTTGCAATTTTGATACAAATTCATTTATCTTTTAAATAAAACCGTAATCAAGTCAAAAGAAAGAAGAAATTCGCCTGGGCAATGGTGATTGGTGTGTGTGTGTGTGTGTGTGTGTGTGTGTGTGTGTGTGTGTGTGTGTGTTTACTTCATTCTGACGCGCGAAAATGAGTATGTAATGCTTGTGTCCATTTCTACTTTTTAGACGTGTGTGTGGGTGTGTTTTGGGGAGAGGAAGGAGCTCTTTTTTTGTTTTTAATAAACTATACACCACTGTATGAAAATGTAATATTGTACTAGTATTTTGTTTAATTTTCGATTTTTGAGCGATTATCAAGACTCCTCAGATGACCGTCTCATGTGAACCATTTTATGTGGATGGGCATGCACGGAAACACCAAGAATTGTGCATTAGTGTCTTAGTCAGACTCATTTACGGTGAATATGAGATCGTCCAAGGGCTAAAAAAAGATGATGCCACAATTGTTCAGGGAGGAACCGCTGAGGTTGCTCTGGTAGCGTATTGAGTTGCATCATTTTAACGGAGTTATTTGGGGTCGTGTTGAGTAATGTTGACAAAATTGTTCAGGACCGTATCGGATCGTATCGATGAGATTGCTCACATTATGTCGAAAGAGTTGTTCAGGATGATGTCGAGGCATGTCACAGAAGTGTTTGGTCATGTTGATGGAATGGCTCGGGACAATATATATATATATATATATATATATATATATATATTGGTTCCATCTATTTTCCCTTGTGAAGCTGCATTTTTTTCTTCTTCTAACTTAGGACTTGATAGTACATTTCTTTCAAAGTAAATAAACACTTTAAAATATGTTAAAACTAGGCACCGCCAAAAATGGCCGTAAGATCAAGTTGTTGTTGTTTTTTAAAACGAAATTACATTTATTAAAATCCATTATTTCTGAGTAACTTTTTTTTTTCCAGAAAGATAAAACCCTGAATTTTATCATATAGAAAACAGAATAATGTAAAACTTTTTCTACTATTTTTAATTAAATTTTAAATGTTAAATTTTCCCAAAAAGTTAACAATTGACATTTTTTGTCTTGCACAAAAAACGTACTTAAATATTTAAAAAAAAAAGGTTTTTGAAATAATTAATTTATTTATTTATTGTCTAACTAAGATTTAGGGTGATTTTCTAAGAGAATATGCAAAAATATTATAATATAAGTACCTGAATTTCAAATAATTCCACTTATTCATATAGGTAACCAGATATTTCGCGTCGATGTAGAGTCTAGATCGACTCTGTTTACGTTTGCGTTTGATAAGAAGAAAACTATGGAAGACCAAACAGGCCAAAAAAACTTATTTTTTAGTGACGAAAATTTCAATGTATTATTAAGCTGAGGCTGGCCAGTACCAGATGGGTGACCATTTGTATGAGTTTGGTTTTTAATGTGTATGTGTGTGGGGGCCAGGCTCCCCAAAATGGGGGGGGGGGGAATTTAAAGCAGAATAAAAAAAAATTATTTCAGCGCGTTTGGTCCACCGTAGTCGAAAGGCGGCAAACGTTTTCAAACGGGATCGAAAAAAATGATGCTATTTTTAACACAAAGGGCACAATATTTATCGAATTTTTTTTTGTATCGATTATTCAAAGCATGCCCTGTTTAATAATGGTCATGCATGCATTATTCGGCTCGCTAAAAAAAAATTGTTAATTTATTTATCAAAAATTTTAAAATGGCTTTTTTCGTATAAATATTAAAAAATTTTTTTTTTGTTTTGCTTAACTTAAATTAATTATTTTACTTAACATATTCACCGAATTTCACACTTACAAAACTCAAAAGCGGGATAATTAAACACAATCGAAGTTCTGATATTCAGACGTCAAAATAAGGTATGCAAACAATTTTTTTTTTTTAATCTATAATTCTGTCCCTTACAACAACACAATATGTTTTGTTCGGTTTCAGATGATTATTTTAAGCATATTTGTTCCCACTTCAAAACAAGGGGGGGTTTGTAAGCAAATATATATATATATATATATATATATATATATATATATATATATATATATATATAAATATCGTTTATGAAAAATAAGTACACTGTTATAAAGTTCATTCTTCTCCTAATAATCGTTGAAAATTTCGTATTGATCGGATAATTACCTGATTTTTATTAGATTTTTAAAAAGACGGTCCGTCAAAAAGTACTGACCTGCCCCCCCCCCCAGTTTTGGCGGTGCCTAGTTAAAACTAAAAAAAAAACCAAAAAAACAAATCCAGTTAAGTAGAAGAATAACTTATTTTGCTTTTGGTAACATTTATCTGTTATATATATATATATTGAGAGAGAGAGAGAGAGAGAGAGAGAGAGAGAGAGAGATGTTCTTTGTTTTGGTTTTAGCGATATGTTTTGAATGAATTCAATTATTTACGAAAATGCATTTTTACCTAAATGCGAGTTGGGAATAATTTTCCCTTTAACCAATTTGGTACCCCCACATGGGGAGCGGGAGCGGTATATATATTATTTTTAAAATATAATTATCCACTGACACGTGTTTCGTCGTCTACGACTCATCAGAGTGGCTGAATATATTAAAAAAAAAAAAAATAAATAAATAAAAAAAAATGTTGAAGTTGCATAATGGTGATAAACACAGAGAGAGGACACAATAAGTAGTCGATGATTTTATTAATATAGATCCTGCCGATAGAAGGGCCATAATTGGAGCGGGACATTTTCTCCTGTTACACCGTCTAAGCAGCACGAGTCGTCCATCGTCGAAGGTCGAAGTATTTTCTGCTGGTTTTTTTCCTTCCATTAAATCAAAATGTCTGCATTTTGGCGTCAGGCTGGACTCAGGTAAATAATTTTGAATTTTTTTCCTTCATGAAAAATAAAAATGTGTTCACTTGTCTTAAAAAGAAAGGGAAATATTTCATTGTTTGAATCTTCCTCGATATTTTAACCTTGGTTCACTATGAGAAAGGAGACATTTTGAACCTCTCGCTTTTTTTTCCTTCCAAAAATCTTATTTTAAAAAAATTGAATTTAATCTAAATTTTAAAACTGGTTTTAGTAGTATTTTTATTTCTAAATTCTTTTTAAATATAAAAAGAAAATTTTTAAAAGTAATTACAAAATGTACGTCGGCCTTTTGGCCGACGTACATTTTTTTACAGAAACAAGTCAGCCATTTTAATCTTTTAATAGTAAAAAAAAATTGTGACCCTTAGAAATAAAAAAGAATTAACAATTTTGTTTAATAGTCCTTATAATAAAGGTCCTTATACACTTGTTACCGTGCTGAAATAACGAAATCCATTCTTAACATAGTGTTTTGTAACTTTTGTACTCCCTAATAGTTTAATGAAAAAAAAAAAAAACAAAAAAAAAAAAACTATATCGTCAAACTTTTATTTAACTTGAAAATACTTAAAAAAAATAAAATAAATAAAAATAGCACCGTGCGTAGCAATATTAGCAATAAGTGCATAAACAATTTAGACTGAAGTGGATTTTAAAGGATGTTTTCTTTTATTTTGACTAAAATGTTGATTAGTTAGCGCCCTTCCTTAGCTAATCGCATTTTGGACTGGTTTCTGAATACGACTAGTTTAAATTTCGGCGTTTTATGTATATTATGAGACTTACAACTTATTGTTTATATTTTTTAAAACCCCACGATCATTTTAATGCTTAATGGGGTAAAAATTAAGAAAATACCTATTATTAGCTGGATTTTAACTTTAGTTCATGATCTGAATCAATATTAGTGACCCCACCCCTAACGTATGCATCTGAACAAAACGCAACAAACTAAGGTGCTTAAAGCACTGTTGTTACCGCGCTTTTTTTAAATATTTTTTTTTTCAGGTTAAATTCAAGTTTTATGATATCTTTATTAAATTGTTAAGTGGAATCACAGTAGTTACAAAACACCCCCTCCCCATATTAAGAATGGCTTTCAAAATAGTTATTTCAGCATGGTAGCAAAAGTGCGCATACCCAATTAAACACTATGGAATTATTCAGAGGTTTGTACGAACGATTAACTAGCAGATATATTGTCTGAGTTCCGTGCTGTAAATACTCTGCCTGCACTTGAAAAAATATTTGAATGTCGAGATTTGTGTACTTCGCCTCAAGGGCAAGCGGGACTGTTTTAAAATAAAAATAACTTTTTGTTTCTGCTTGCACAGATGAGACGAGACACATTGACTCGATAAAAATCTAACAATGAGTTGCGACGTCAACTGAAAGGCACCGACACAAAAACAAAGTTTTCGAAAGCAGAAGAGAAAAACGGATTTCGTTCAATTTTATTGATGCTTCTACAGAATTTGAACCAGTGCAAGTTTAGATTGGCACTTATTGCGGCATGTCTGTATGATGTACGTACTAGGTACAGAACGGTGATTAACTATTCAAAAAATCACTTTTTTTTTTTTTTTTTCATATCTTGGAAACAACTAATTTCTTGGGATTTTAAACATTCTCGTTTTCAGCACCCCTGAATGGTAATTTGGTGCCAGTGCACTTACTGATCCGCGCTATTTTTTAATCGTATTTCCAAGTTTAATCAAAGTTTCTTTTTTATTATTATTCAATTATAAGGTTAAAATATAGAATAGTTACAAAACACCCTCCCCATGTTAAGAATGGCTTTTTAAATAACGTTAGTATTTCAGCACGGGTCAATAGGTGCACTAGTACCGGTAATTTTAAAGAAATTTTTGAGGGTAAAAAAATACTTTAAAATAAAATTTTACGACTAACCGAGTCGTATTTTTGTTAGCTATTTACTGAATCCGATAAAATAAATAAAGGGGAAACAACTCAAATCAAAGCGTCGAGGGTGAAAAATAAGCCTTGGGTTCAAGGCAGTTTAGTAGTAAAATCGTTAAAAATCACCACGACTTGCTTAGTCGTAAATTTTGATTTTCTTGGTTAAAAAAAAAAACAAAAAAAACTTGATCGGATGATTGACGTAATTTTTTTTTTTTTTTTTTTTTTTTAAATCTGACATCTTCATTTTCTAAAGAGTAGGTATACGGCAAGTTTTTTTTTTTGTTTGTTTGTTTATCGGCATAAGTGCCAATCTGAACTTGCACATTTGAACCAAAACGAACCGATTTTTGCCGAACTCAACCTAATTTAACGTTTAAAAATGCTGTTCAAATTTTGTGGAGGTATCATTTTATGTAATTTTTGTATTTCTCTTTTTAATGAGTTTCAACATTACTAGAGTAGACCTACCAAGCACTTTAAAAATAGTCACTTTTTGATACCCCCCCCCACAAAAAAACAAAACAGTAAATAAGTTGACTAGTTTGTGCAAAATGAAGTTTCACAAAGCAAGACAAATAAATATGAAATAACGGAAGTCCCCCTTTAGCAAGAGGAAAAAATAAAGTTACCTCCCTTTGTTACAATTATTTCATGTTTATCTCCCTTGCAATTTGTATTAAAAATTACGAACTGGATTTTTTTTTTTTTTTTTTTTTTTTTTTTTTTTTTTTTTTTTACAAGAGTCACCACTTATAAAGGCAGGAGGCCACTTGAGGATAAGGGTTAATGAGTGTACAGTAGTCAAGGGGAACATGTCAATTATCGTTAGTAATGGAAATTTGGTAAATTGGATTACTTAAGGGGGATGGCTCATCAAGAATTTGTTCACATTGGATTTGAAGACAACCATATTGTAGTCAGTTGGAAAACAGGAAAACAACAGTTCCATGGCGTGCAGTTCTAAGAAAACTTTGTTCATGGAATCTACATTTATGTTTAGGCACAGATAAAGAGTGGGGAAATTATTGATAGTGGTTTCAGTTAGATGAGTGTTTTTCATGAAAGTCAGGACGGGGGGGGGACCATAGATTGGAGCTCAGACGAGCACTTGCCATGAAAATAACGATAAAGCAGAAACAGGCTTGCAACGTCTCTTCTATTGGAAAGAGGTTGCAATGAAGAGAAAAGGGCATCTTCTACTAGTCTACAAAATCTATTTTGAACTCTCTCAAGGCAGGATAAACTGCTTCTAGCAGCTCCTGCCCAGATGTGGCAACAGTACTCCATTCTTGAACACACTTGGCTCTTATACATGTAGAGAATTGCATTAACAGTGAGATATCTAATGGAACGGTAGAATGATCCCACCATTTTCTCAACAGCTCTGGCAACGGATTTGATGTACGAGTTCGATCTCAGATCAGGAGTAAAAATCAAGCCCACAAGTTTGTCAAAACCTAGAGCCTCCTCAAGATGAGAGCCATTCATTTCAATTGATGCTAGATGAGGGATCAGATCATTGATGATGGAAAGATAGATGCATTAAGATTAACCAGCACCATTGCATCACGTGCTCAAGATCAGAGGAGAGAGAATCAGAACTTGGTCATTTACGGCCTTTGAAGTGTTGCCATAGATGGTAGTGTCGTCAGCATAAATTTCTACAAATGATCTTAGAATGTGATTTGGGAGATCATTGATGTAGATCAGAAAAAGTTGGCTCAGGATGGATCCCTAAGGGACTCCAACATTAATTCTGTGAGTTTCAGATTTTTGCCTATCAACCACTACTCTTACAGACCTATCAGAGAGAAATGATTTAATCATTGAAAAGACGTTTCCAGCTATACTGTAGCTGGAGATTCTGTGGAGTAGATGTTTATGCCACACTGTAAAATGTTTTTTATAGGGGTATGAGACGAATGGATTCGCCAGTCATTTTTATAACCAACGGCTGTGCTAAACAACCAATGAAAACATTTCAAAATTATTATAAAAATTGTCGAATTTTGGATTCAATCAGTTCGCCGTTTGCTACGTCACGGACCGCATTTAATTCTTCGCCGCCAACTTGATTACTGATCTGAACTACGCCGCCATTTTGGTTACTGATCTGAACTACGCTGCCATCTTTGTTCGACACAATGTCTCAAAACTTAACACACACCCTATCAAAAGCCTTTGACTGCACTGGCTTGCCTGGCACCTGACGTAAACTATCTGAACATGTTGAGCATCACCGAACAAATCTTAAAAATGCTAGGAAACCAAATAATCATCATTGAATACAAATTACAATAATAAAAAAAAAAATGGAAAAGCAATGAAATATTATAACCTACCATAAGTTTTATGAATAATTTGTATAAATAGAAACATTTTTTTACCTCGCGTGATTAAAAACAATTTTTCGAATGAGGAGTAGAGTTTATTTTCTTTGTTATTGCATTTTCACCCCAAACAAGGCACTGTGCCACTTTGATGTAGGGTGGCTACTATCTGGGACATAATTTGTAGGGGTACTACGTAGGGAGTTTAGCAGGAAAATGTCTGTTTACGTTACACTTAAACTTTTGCATGCCAATACAGTCAGGGAAGCAGGGACCCGGAAGGGAATTCCGAAGTCTAGCAGTCCTAGGGAAGAAACTATTAGAGTAGAAGGCTTTCTTACATCTAGGGATTTCTGTGTAGGGGGTGGGATTTTGCTGCTTGTCAGGTTTGTCGGGTGTATTTCTGTCGAGGAGGGCACAAGGACTTGTAGTTCATCAGAGCATCTACCATTAAAATATTTGTAAAACAGGCAGAGGGATGCAATATTTCACTGATGGGACAGTGGCTGAATCCTAGCTGATAGTGCGGGACCTTTTAGGTTGGCAACTCTCTTTTGAACTCTAAAAGTGAGAGACTAGTAGCAGATGCACCGGCCCAAATGTGACAACAATACTCCATACATGAGCGACTGGTGGCCTTGTAGAGGTACAGGATACTCTCAGGCGTAAGTAACTTTCCAGCACAGTAGAGAGAGCCAACTTTCTTTGCAGCAGCCTAAAGAGCAATACACATGGACGATAAAATGCTTTGGATAATTACAGATTTTAGGGGCGTTCTGCTAAAATCGTCATGCTTTAAAAACCAAAATACTACCGTTTTGTTTGGAAATGAATATACTTTCAAATGAATTAATAAATAATGTATATTATATATTTTAAGTTTTAAACAAATAGTGATAAAAATTAAGATCATAAAATAGCGTTTTTGGTAAGATTTTGTAATGACCTTCCATCTTCCGATTTGTAAATGGTCGTACCGTGTTTCTCTTAAAAATTTTGTCATGAAATTTGGAAATTAGCTAGAAGAGGTGTCACTTTTAATAGATTGGTGTCCAAAATTTTTTTTGACAACTCATGTTTTGTTAAAAATTGTTCGTTCGTCTGTACGCACTTTTCTCAATACCTATGCCTTGGAATTTTTTGAAATTTTGCATAAACATTAAATATGAGTAAAAAAAAAAAAAAAAAAAAAGTAACGGAAAGGATTTTCCGGGAAAACTCTGGTTGCATCCCCCCCCCCTCCATTTTTCGGGCTATTCTATCATATTTGTCCAAAATTTTCTGTGTATGCCTATTTAGCAGTTTTGTATGGTGCTGAACTCAAATGTAAATGTTAAGACCTTGGGGACTTTTGGGGCTAAATGATAGACTTGGTCTTTTTTTTTTTTTTTTTTTTTTTTTTTTTTTTTGCATGGAAGAAATCAAATTTACATATGTTAAGGCCTAAAACTGCACCGTTTGTTCCATTTTCAGCAAGATTTGATGTCCCCTGAGAACTTTTGGGGCTGAGTGGAGTGGGGCAAATGCTGAATTTAGTCATTTTTATGCGTCGTTCACTGTGCACTCACGGAGGACCATACATGCTTCATTTGTTTTCCTTAATTTTGCTCTTAATATGAAATTTTTTTTCTTTGCAGTTATGTGCAGTTCTCTGCAATTTGTGCTCAGGTTGTAAGAAATTCCTTACAGGCCGCTGCTCGAGCTGCATCTGAAAAGAATGCAGTTTCTCACATGAAATTTACAAAATGGGAAGGAGGCAAACCAGTCAGTAAGTAAAACACATTTTCAAACATCGTCAGCAAATGTTTCTTACATTGTTAATAATGGAAAACAAAGGACTGATCCTATGTACAAAAAAACAAAGAAACATGCAGTAGATCTTGCTTTTATTACGTATCACAAACTAGTTTAGTGCGTAAATATAAAATTCCTTTCAATTTAGACTTCTGATAATTTACTTTTTTTTTTTTTTTTTTTTTTTTTTTTTTTTTTTTTTTTTTTGATAAAATGAAGATGTAAACAAAATTTAATTTTTTCTTATAAATGTACAATTTTTTGGTGTCAGTATATTTTTTTTTTTTATCCAGGTTACTTTAAGTTAGGTCACTATTTTCAGTGATGGGCGATTTCTTTTAAGTTTTTCAACTTGATGTGAATGATGTCTGTCTATGCATATGAAAAGTCCTATCTTAAAAAAGAAAGGGCCACTCCTCAATATGGAGGTTTTTAAGATGTCTTTCATAAAATTTGAAAACTTTAGTGATTGAAATTTTTGCCCAATTATCAAATTATTTGTCTGTTTTTACGTGGTCCAATGTGAGTCCTTTAATTTTTTTATTTTATCTCTTAGATAGAAAAGGCAGTGTGTGTGTGTGTATATGTGACTTCATTTACTATGGACTCCAAAACGGCTGGGTCGATTGTTTTTAAGAATTTTACATAAATATACTTGATGTGTCTGGAAGTGTTTTTAGATAGGTTTTGTAATGGAATATATCTGATAAATATTAGAAATCAACAATCGAAAAAATCCAATTTAAGAAACAGTTTAACACTTTTATACAGTCTAGCATCACAAGTACGCTTGTTTTATCACCACACAAACAGAAAAACTCAACATATAAAAATCAACAGTAGGTTCTTGGATAAGATGGGTGCATACAAAATGAATGTTTCTGTTTAAAACACAATTGAACTATGATACTTTTGCATTTTAACTTTAATTCAAGTCAGAAAATAATTAATTTTATAAAATCAACCATAGATTCCCTCCAATGCATTGCAGATTACAAAGTCACTGCAGGGAAGCATGTAAAACTTCCTTCTGGTGCACTGTGATAGGTTCCCAATTAGAGCAGGCAATCAATTGATTTGATTGAAAAATGGGTGATTTTGCTGATTTCAATGATGATAAAAGTATGGGAGAGTGGTTGGGTCTCCCTGCTAGTTTACTATTAGTAGAAAAATCTTGTTTCTCTTTTGCTTTATATTACAAAGATTCAATGTGTTAGCTGTTGAAATGAATCTTATATGAACAAAGTTGAGCTTCCATATAATTTTTTGAAAGATAATGGTATTTTGCTTAATTTTTAGGCTGGCATTATTTAATAATTATATCTTTTATGATTAAATTTCATTTACAAAATGACATTACATTTGTAAGGATTTTTCATTGAATTTTGTTATACTTTGTAAAAATTTGCTTTTAGATCAATAGCGTAAAAATTGTCTTTTTTTTTTTTTTAATAAACTTGAAACGGTGATAACTGATATTTTGATTAAATTTGATTTGTCTAGCAATGTTGACTTTAGGCTGTGCATAATGACAAAATTTAACTGAAAACGTAACCTCCACCTTTGTGGAAGTAATAAAATTTTGGTTTGGGGTACCTACTTGTAGAAAATTTAGATTTTTTTTTTCTAAATTTATTTTTCCTAAATTAAAATCTTGTTTTACAAAGACTATAAGAAAAAAACTTTCTTGGATGCTTGTGTGATGCTCTGGTTTTGAAAATAACAAAAATAGTTCATTTGAATTCTATATAATCAATTTTTTTTTTTTTAAATTAAAAACATTTTTGTCAATTGAAAAATAAAAATAGTATAAAAGTACAACTTACAATAAAACTTTAGTTGGAACACTTTTGCATTTTTGTGGGACCAATTCAAATCACCTATTTGTCATGGAGTTTGAATACTAATGTAGTGTCTAGCTATGAAAAAAAAAAGTGACTGTCTTGCTTGAAGGCTTCCATGAAGAATTGCATCGTACAACATCTCAACTAATATGCACATGTTACCTGTTGTCTGAAGTGCTCCAAAGTCTATCCTATATCGATGTTAAAGACTTTGTTGTAAGCTGCTTAAGACATGGAGGAGTGGAGGTCATTTAATAACTACCTGATCTTCTCAGTTGGCACAAGTGAAATAGCTGCAGAAGGAAAGTAGAAAGTGAACCTTGGTTTTACTTTTGATAGCTTTGTAACTACCTCCAGCCCTAACTTCTAACTCATTCCATGAGCAACTTTTCTGACAAAGGGAGAAGAATTACTATTTTTGGGGGTCACAAAGTATTCATTTCACACTACTTGTTAGCTAGTTTTTGGCCTCCAAAGTACTTTTATGAATTTCTGGAGCGATTTCTGTTTAAAACAAGTCAAGCATGCGGGTTCCCATTCCATAAGTGAATATAAGTCTTGAAAAAGAACTTTGAGTGACCAAGATATAGGAGAGGACTACTGTGTCAAGGAAGGTGAATGCTGTCAAGGTGGAACATATCTTGTGTGATTCGTCTTATGCAAAGACTGTATTCCTTAGTGCCCATTGCCATAACACGCTGAAGGCTGCAAGAAGCATTTATGTTATGATTGTGATGAATCGACAAAAGGAAAATGTGCAGGTGGAATCCTTAGACCAAATGCTGAGAGTTTGTCATTGAAGGAAATGATGGCTTTGACATTGGGCATGTCGATCATGATGAATCCCGGAAAATCCATTCTGGCAAAAATTTACTTTCATCATGGCTAATGTTTGTGCAATTTTTTTTTAAATTCAAGGTGTGGTCATTGAGAAAAGTGAATGAATGAACGGGATTGAATTACCAGGTCTAATCTCTTTGTCAAGGGATCAAAAATCCTATTATAAATTTTCGTTGTGTGTGTGATGCGGTTTGTCTCAGCCTACAGGCAATCCATTCAGGCAAGTTAGGTACCGAAATGAAGCTTATGATCCAGCGAATGTTTAGTAATATTTATGTCCATGTTTTGTGTATGGAACATTCACATAATATTTTTAATATTAAACCCTTTTTTTTTTTTTTTCTTTCAGAAACTTCCAGCTCTGGCAAAGCCTGATGAGATCATGTTTCTTCCAGAATTACTGGAAACTTAGTTTGCATTTTGAAACAATTTCATCATTGGTGAAATGTAAATAATAAAAATATATTTAGAAAAAAATGAAAAATGAGTTTTTATTTTATTACTGTGATGCATTGACAGTTTTCGAAGTTGATTGGTTATCAGGTGACTAGACTAAATAATCAGAATTAAAACTAGTTAGTTGCTGAATGTTGTTTGATCATCATTGAAAGATCTCCTTCAAAGTTATTTTTCTCATTATAGATAATTTCTTTCTGATAGAAAATCGATTTCTGTAAAATACTTGATTTTAATTCTTTAAGCACTTAGATCTCAATAAACAATCAAAATTTAACTTCAACCCATCAGAATCAGTTGCTCTGGGAGCCAAGCACTTATTGGATATTATTACATAAGTGAAAACCCAAACACATCCTGGAGAACTGCAACTTACCAAACCGGCTCTTGCTGCATACAACAATTATCATTATATCTGGAGATGTTCATTACTTCTAAAATATAAAAATGACTGATTGATCAATGAATTGCTACTACTTCAACAGACTGTTACTCAAAACAACTTTGAATAACAATTAATATTTAGCACACAACCATTTTCTTCCAATTTCATCATAAAGATAAACGATTGAAACTTGCAATCAGGTTAATAGTCTTGAGTGTAGAGCCATTATTGTAATAGAAAAATTATTAAAAAAAGGATATCAAAAGAAATAACTATCTCAGAGAAAAAAAAAAAAAATCCAATTGTGAATATTAGATGTAGTTGACCCAAGCAAAAATTAGCACCAATTCGGTCAAAGAAGCTTTGAATTCAGAGTTTAAAAAAAAAAAAAAAAAAAAAAATGGTAATAGAGGGTGGAACGATAAAATTGTCACCATAGAAAAGATGATATGATTCCATTTCCATTTGATGAAAACCGGGTTTTATTTTTTGTTGCAGACCATCTACTAGTTGGCCAGTTGTGTACAAATCCCAAGAGTGATAGGAGCCTTCTATCATATCTGAAAGTGACACAATGTTCAATGAGCGAGATTGGAGATGCGCTGCTGTACAACTCATGCTCTGTACCGATCCAAGATATGACAACAAGACCATTGCCAGCACCCTCAAAATGCAAGTTCGGACAGTTCAAACCTTGAGAGCACAGCTCAATGAAGTTTCTGGCCACAGTTATAGTCTTTGGTGTGGTTTTAAATGAAGGCCACATCATACCACTTCACATCTTTGAAGTCTGCTTGAAAGTTAATGCCAAAGTGTACCTGGATGTGCTGAAGTGTGATGATCCTCAGGTGCAATTAGGTGGCCGTTGGTAGACCCTGAGTGTGGCAGCAGGTTTCTGCGCCAACCCACAAGTCCAAAGTGAGCCAGCCTTGGCTTCAGAAGGAATACTACGACTTTGTACCCTTCTCTCACTGTCCTCCTCCAATCCCAATCAGAACCCGCTCGACTACTTTGTTTTGTTGTACATCAGGAACACAACCAACATGACCTTCCACAACATGAAAGCCAGTCTAATCTCCGCCATCCACTGAGTATTTGCCGAGCTCCTGCCGGCGGTTGTAGAAAAGGCATGCTCCCAGTTCCAGACTTGTATCGAGGTGCTGATTGAGGCTGAAGGTGTCTACATTGAACAGATGTCAACTCTATAATAGTTACTTGAATTGATTTTTTTCAATAAAAGTTTTAAAAGAAAGCTGTAGTTTTCTTTAGGCAGACAAATTTATCATTCCATCCTGTATTAATTTAGTCGGGATCAGGAGTGGTCCTCTTGTTTAGATGAAAAGCTATGGAAGATTGAGTATATTTTATACAGTGGTTCTGATAACCGATTACCTCTGGCTATAAATATAATCATCCAAATCTTTGATATATCCAGTCTATTATGGCAAAAATATTTCCAAGTTTGGTAGACTTATAAAATGTATGCCCTTTTGCCTATCTATACTTTGGAAGTTTGTGTATGACTAAAATTTTGGCAAAAATATTGTATCACTTTACCCTTTACCGTAAGTTAGGGTGACTTTGAGCCATTAATAAAAATAAAAATGTGTAAATAACTCTGCAGTAAATATTTGCTGCACCACAATGTGTGTAAATGAAGACTTTGAAATTGTTTAAAATTCAGGCATATTATTTACACATTATTTTTCTTTTAATGGTTCAGTCACCCCGGTTTATAACACCTGACTCATTTTCTTCCAATTATATCAGAAACACTAGCAGGCCGCCTGGCATTACCAGGTTGTGAACTACGCTTAAATATAATATTTTGATTAATGCAGATTTCATATTTATTATCTATACTCCTATAAATTTGTCTTGTGTATTGATATTCATATCAAAAACCCTTTTTTCTATTTAAAAAGAAAATACAACTTTCTTATATATGGGTCGTGGAATTGCAAAGACCTAGCTAATTTGCGTATTCTTTTAAACATTCATTTTAATTAATTCTCTTAGTTTTCAGTTTTCGAATGGGATGATCATCTTTAGTTAACTATTACGTGTAATTATATTCATGCAGATATTCTACATGATTTATACTTGTGTAATATTTGCGTAAAAAGTTTATAGTAAACACAAAACTTTTTCCATATATATTTATATATGCGTATATATTTTTTATCTAAAGAATTTTGCCTATCAAACTCCTAGAGTTATTAGTCCATAGACATGAACTTTAATATATAGGGTATTCAAACCCATGTGTAACTTTATATTTGCGTTTTAGCCAGGGGAAAATAAGTGCAAGTGAAATTAAAAAAAAAAAAAAAAAAATGGAATTTGCCAGTTGAAGGTGAATGACGGCATTGCGAATATGCATGCATAACATAATAGCTATTGGTTCACGTTTTAATTTTTAGCCTTGCAGCAAACACGTCTTCGTAGTTCAGGCATTAACATCAAAGGAAAAAGTAAAGTTTTAATTCTTGGTGGAGCAGGATTTTTTTTTTTTTTTTTTTTTTTTAAGAAATTACTATAGATTAGGTCTAATATATAACTATCAGGGCACCTGGCATTGTCCAGTCGTAAAATATGCTTCGGCAATTCTTTTATTTTAATATTAAGGTTCATAAGAGTAGTGGTAGATGGGCAGAAACATTTTTATTTCCTCGGTCACCATTTTTCTCTTATCTTTAATGCCCATTTTGGAAAATGGCTCATAATTTGTGGATCCTAAACCAGCCCTGTCAACCTGAACAAGACCCATTATTTCCTTAGTTCGAAGACTGGATTCTGCTTCTTCAATTGTTTTTGTAACTGACCACTTGGTGCCAGCTTTTACAGTTGGATGTGCTTCCGGGACAAATTCATCATTTGAGTCATTCATCATTTGAAGACGCACCTTTCCAACTTTGAATTCTTCTACTAATGAGGACAAAGGAAGTTGCAGGCTGCCAGAATTCGTGTATAACCCTATTTTAGAAAAACGGGGGGACTCCAAGCCATTTACGTAGATATTTATTTGCGTGTTGTTCTATCTGTTCAATATGAGATAGTGATATTTCATAAATTTGCATGGGCCACGAAAGATGGGGTACTAATCCATATTGATAGCACCAAGCTTTCATCTTTCCCGGCAAAAAAGTTTTATTTATTGCCTCAAGTCCCTTCAGGGCCATGTTTTGCAATTCCATACCCCGATGTCTGTCTGTTATTGTTAAAAATAAACACTTCAAATATATATAAACATACAAATAGAATACTTTTCAAATACATATAAACATATGCACAAAAAATCACAAATATACATTTTTTGTTTTGTTTTAACAAATGTTTGCCAAAAAAAAAAAAAAAGAGATACAAAAATAATTATTTGACAAATAGGAAGTTTACAAAAGTGGCTTTTTTTTTTTTTTTTTTTTTTTTTTTTGGTAACGAAAACTGGAAACATTATGTTAGGTATTAATTGGTTAATTTGGTTAGTAAGGTAGAAATGGTCGCAGTTTAACGTCGTGCCCGGGACAATTTACAATTTTTGTGTGATTTTAACTGTTCATGCTTCTCCTTTTGGGTTTCTGAAAAGAGATTTATTCATAATTAGATTCCAAAAAGTTTGGTTATAAAATGTCTTAATTTTATTCTTTTTATAGGTTCAGTGAAAATGTCGGCTATATTATTCTCAGACGTCACACAAGTAAGAGTAATAGATTTTTTTCTTATTTCATCCCTTATAAAATGATATGATATCATTATGCTTCGACCTTTGATGAATCATAGAATTATTTGCTAATAAGATACTGCTCTGATTATCACAATGAATTACTTTAGGTTTTTTTACTTAGATCTGGTTTTAAAATAGATTTTAGAAGAGTGTTCAGAAAAATTGCCTCCTGCGCGGAATGAGTAAGAGCCACATATTCTGCTTCACAAGTAGAAAGGGCAACAATTTGTTGCTTTTTAGTTTTCTAAGAGATCATAGGTCCAGTCTTTGACAGTCTAAAACAATACCCCGCTATACTCTTTCTATCCTCAGTTAGCCCAATCTGAATCGGAAAAGCCTTCTAAATTTAGAGGATATGTAAATTTTTTAAATCTTAAAAATTGTTCCTTGGTTCCTTTTAGGTAACGAAGGATTTGTTTTGCACGATTAAGGTTTTTAATTGTCTGTTTCGATAAGTTTTGAGATAGCTTTGTTACAGTGTAACATATGTCAGGCCTTGTTGCGGTCATCAAGTAGATGTATATTTGGTTATCTATGAATTTTGTTTCGGTCCCTATATTTTTATTTATGTGCATTTCAACGGGAGTTGAACGCGGCTTACAATCTTGCATTCCGAACTTGAGCAGAATTTTTTCAATGTATCATGATTGGTTCATAGTTATAGTTTCATTTTCACAGGTAAATTTTATACCGAGGAACCATGACAGTCGTCCAAGATCGGCCATTTAAATTTTTTTATTTAATTCATTTTTAACATCTCTTAAAGTGTTGTCACTGTTTGAGGCAAGTAATATATCATCAACCCAAAAAACCAAAATCAACAATTTATTACCTACATTTTTGGTATACATGCACGCATCTACGGGACATTGTTTGAATTCCTGTTCTATTAAATAATCATGGAGTGTTAAATTCCAATTGTGTGCACTTTGTTTTAGTCCATATAACGATTTATTTAATTTCCACACCCAATTTTTATTTTTCATTTTAAATCCCTCTGGAGGGTAAATGTAGATTTCACAGTCAATCGGAGCATTTAAATAAGCATTTTTTACATCCATTTGATATATTTTTAAATTGTATTGAGTGGCAAGTTGTAATAAAATTCTAATTTTCGTTAAATTTGTCGTTGGTGAAAATGTTGCACAATATTCCACTCCAGGAATTTGTGAGAAACCTTTCGCCACAAATCTTGCTTTAAAAGTTTCACTGCTAGAAGCTGTGATTTTTTTTTTTTGGAAAAAACCCCAGCGTGAATAAATTATATTTTTATCTGTTGGTTTTGCCACTATTTCTTATGTGTTATTTTCAGATAAAGCTTTTAATTCGGATACCATAGCTTGTTTCCATTCTTGGTGATTTTGTGAATTAATCGCCTCATTATAACTTTCCGGTGTACTGTTCAACGAATAACAGTAATCCACGGTGTAATCTTGTATCTTTTCAATTTGTAAGAAGTCTGGCCTTTTTCGCTCCCTTATTGGGTATCGACGTGTCTGGTTACTGTTTTCGTCAGAAGTACTCTAATTGTCGTCATTATTAATATTTTCATTGTGATCGATTAAGATGCTAGGCAATATTTCACGTTTTTCATTCACTAGATCGCCATTTTTTAAATTTGATGTATCATTGAATTTTACACATCTAACCCTTTTTATGGCATTTTGAGCTGCAAAGTAGATTAAGTATGCTGGACTATTTTTATCGCAACCTACGAAAGTACCTTTTTCGCTTTTAGTATTTAGTTTACTGATGTTTTCTATAAATACAAAACAATCAGAACCAAATAGATGCATTCTGTTCATTTTAGGTTTTACACCGCAAAACGCTTCATACAGCGTTTTTCCTAGCCTCTTATTGAACGATCTATTTCTGATATATGCTGCTACCATTAAAGCATATGTCCATAAACTATGCGCTAATTTCGATTCGATAAGTAGGCATCTTGTCATCTCAAAAAGGGTTCACCATGCCCTTTCAGCTGTGCCATTTTGGAAGGGGGAGTACGGCGCCGATTTCTTGTGTTTAATACGGTGGTTAATAGAAGTTCAAAGTCTTTACTAGTAAATTCAGTCCCATTGTCTGAGAGAAAACATTTTACTGAACCGTACGGGGCAACATCAGCTAAATATTTCTTAGTGGCGAGGATAGTGTCGGATTTGTTTTTTAGAAAATAAACCATAATTAAACCGGAAAAATCATCAATAAAGTTCAAAACGTACTTTAGATTATTTTTCCCCATCGCGCTGATCGGACCGGCTAAGTCACAATGCACAAGTGAGAGAATTTTCGTAGCTTTTTTTATCTGGCGTTCGGCTTATATCTTTTGTCATTTTCTCCTGTGCACACACATCACAATTTGGGAGATCGTCTGAAAGTATTATTTTCATGCCTTCGACTACATTTGGTAATTTTTTTAATATCAGCTGTATTGCAGTGTCCTAGAATTTTATGCCAGGTTTCTAAGTCGTGACAGGCAATTTTTGAGGGAACCATACTTTTTAAATAATATAGTCGGCCATTTTCTTTAATGTCAAATACAGTTCCATTGGGGTATGTCAATTTTGATGTATTTTGACCAAATTGTATATTCACGCCTTGTTTAATTGCAGCCTGCACGGAAAATATGTCTTGCTTAAATGTAGATATGAACAGAGCATTTTTTAGAATACAGTTACAGATTTAGCCTTTATTATTTTTTAGGTATATTTTAGCATCGCCTCTTTTCAAGACTATATCATTTATTTGACTACCGTCGGCAAGTTCGACAAAATGACTTTCAGGATTAAAGTTTGAATCAAAATTAATAAAATCAGGTTCCTTGGTGATAATGTGCACTGTAGCACCACAGTCTACAAGGAGATTTTTACCGTTTGTGGTATTGTCAAAGTTACATATGAATAGCAATGTATGTTCTTCCTCAAAGTTCTCAACGTTTTTACGGAGTCCATTTTAGAGCGTTTATATCGACATTGGAAACTTTTGTGGTTGAGTCGTCCACAATTATAGCAGATAATTTTATTCTTTTTCTTGGGAAAATTACTTTTGGAGAATACGTTGCGGTGAGGTGCGTAATTTGGTGGTGTCTGCTTTCGAGAAGCATTTTTGAACTTCATAATATTGCTGGAGTTATTATTGTCCACGAGCATACGATTAGTCTCTTCGTAACTGTGCAATGCCACTTTAAATTCGCTGAAATTTATGGGTTTGTCTTTCTGAATTATAACAGTTGTAAATGGTTTAAAATCGGCTGGAAGTCCCTTGAGGGTCATTGATATCAACAAGCTATCGCTTATTATTTCACCTGAGAGTTTTAAGGCATTGGCGGTTGTTTCTGCCCTTATGACATAGTCGGTAATCGTTTCATCCTCGTTACATCTCAAAGACGTTAATTCTGTATATAGGGATATTATTTTCGGTTTCCCTTTTGATAAATAATGTTCTCTTAATATGTTCAATGCTTCCCTCCCATCATCCAATGTGTCTCTTATAATCAGAGACAGACTTCTATCATCTAAACATTGAATCAGTTCTGCAAAAACAGTCGCATTGTTTTTGAGAAATTCGGGGTCGTTTGGATTCTCTGTTGGAGATTGTATGACTTTGTGTAGTTTTCGAATCCTTAGATATCCCAGAAATTTTACCTACCACAATTCGAATTTAGATTCCGATCCGTCAAAGAAAAGACGGTGGCTGGGCACATAACCTGTTAAGTTTTGAGACATTGTGTTGAACAAAGATGGCAGCATAGTTCAGATCAGTAACCAAGATGGCGAACTGATTGAATCCAAAATTCGACAATTTTTATAATAATTTTGGGACGTTTTCATTGGTTGTTTAGCACAGCTGTTGGTTATAAAAATGATTGGTGAATCCATTCGTCTCATACCCACATCACTGCGTCTTGCGAGTTTGAATTGTTATTATATGCGCCTTACTGTTATTTATTACTGTTATTTACTTGTTAAATTTGTTATTTACTTTTTCTTTTTCTTCTTCTTCCTCCGGCACTTCTTTTTAAATACCGGACTCTTTTTCGACTGTTTTTTTTTCTCCTCCGTTTATCCGCCAGCCATGGCATCTGCCAGCTGTGTGCTGACGGTTGAGGTGAAGAAAGACGAAGGACCAGCTGGATGGACGAAACCACCAAAAGTTAAGATCGACGTGGAAAAATTTATTGCAGAAGCTAGGAAATGCGTCGAATTTACAACGGAAACGGGAATTAAATTGGAGCAACCTCGCTTACAGGAATTTGCCAAAAGGACGATCTTGTTATTCGTAATAAATCGCAAAACTAAAAAATTGATACGGTCAACCAAAGACACAGTCACAAAGCTAATTGCATCAGCAGGATTAAGAGCTGAATGAATAACGAAGTGTAAAGGCTACAACACATGGGCAGCTCTGTTTAAGACAGTGTCCATATTCGAGGTTCCAGGCGCTGTCCCCGGTGAGTACCTAGCCACTTACTTACTCAAGTTTGGGGACATTACAGGAATAGAAGACCATTATGGTCCTTCGACATTCTGCTCAACGCAGAAGCCTTTTTACATATACCATATTACCTAGAGGCTGGAGCAGAAAAATTGCCGATTGTAGTCACAGGCAGAAGACCTGCATGCTGAATATGCGGGGAAGTCGGCCATCTCACCTACACATGCCCCAAAAGAAATCCAGCTGCTAAGACTAACCCAACAAACAATAACACCCGCAAAATAGGATATGCAGAACCTAAGGAAAAGACACAGACACAAACAGAAACTAAAGATAACGAGATCACACCAGAGGAGTTCGAAAAGGAGTTTAACTCAGAGAAGCAATCCCCCCAAAAAATAGACAACTGGATACTCGTCCCCCCCAAAAAAAATCCCCACCCATCCTATGCTAAGTCTCTCACAAAAGACGAAAAAATAGAAATAAGAACAAGTAAGTACCCAAGGAGCAATAAATTTAAAGCCCTACTAAAACTGAAAGAGTCGCTAGACGAGAAAAGAAAAAAATCTGAAGAAAAATGTTTCCCTGAATCCCTTTTCCCCAAGAGACCCGCCCCGCCCTCAAAAGAAAAGCAAACGCCACACCAAGCTCCTCCTCTTACTAAATTTTCTCTGCACCATAGAGACACAAAAATGACATCCTTCGGCTCTCCCTCCAAAAAGACCCCCAAACCATCACCATTTTGTTTTCCAAATAACACGCCCAAAAATACACCTCCCCCCTCCCCAATGAAAACAGATATGCCCCTCCCCCTCAGACAAGAAAAGACAAAGAAGTCCCTCAGTAGAGACCGAATCGCGAAAAAAAAAACTCTTCTTTAATGGGAAGGACGTATGCAAGATTTCGGCGGAGGTAGAGAACATCATGAAATCTCACAGCAGGAAAGATTACAGAAACCCCCTCGCGTTCAAATCATTCCCCAAAAAAAGAAAGACATTACTAACCCTGAAAACTTTAAAACAAACCAAATACTAACAGTCGTCAGGAAATGTGAGGAGGCCAAAGGACTATGGACTATGCTGGAGGAAGCAAACTCTGCTTTCAACCTTTATCCTCCAGCAGCCTATTTTAACGACAACGACTTAGCCGAATTAGAAAACAATGTGTTGGACAGGTCCCCATCAAACTCCATCCTTCACTTTATAGGGCAGTTAAACTAACCTTCCCCCTAGACATCGGCGGTCTGTCCCCAGACGGGTCTATCACTACTGAGATGACCACTGGATCTTTGGGGACAGCTGTCGGAGTCTTGACACTGTCTATGTTCGATCAGGATTCCCAACCCTAAGTAACTTAAGATGGCTTTAAGATTAGCTAGTTTAAATGTCCGAGGGTTGAGGGACGCCTCTCGTAAACTTCGAGTTGCACACGACCTTCAACTCCTTGGTGTTGATATTCGTTGTATACAGGAAACTCATTTCATTCCAAGTGATTATCAGGATGTGCTCCTTACAGACTTTCAGCTCTATTCAGCACATTATGATACCCACGCAAGGTGGGTTACCTGGCTAGTTAAGCGCACACTTGATGCGTCGTGTGACCCTATTTATGCAGATCCAGAGGGAAGATTGCTCGTTCTGGATGTTACCGTAAAGGATGTGGCATTTCGTTTTATTGGGGTTTATGTGCCCAATAACCGTACTGAGCTAGTTTCCTTTTTTCGGCGAATCGAGCCCTTCATGAATTCGTCTCGCCAGTTAGTTTTAGTGCAAGACTGGAATGCGGTCCTGGATCCTGAGTTAGATCGCGGGGTTAATACCACAAGGGATACTAATCAGAACTGGGATGCTAAAGCGTTTCGAGACTTTGTCGACAAGTTTGATCTTGTCGATAAATTTCGAAATGAAAAGCCCGGGGATTTAGCATGGACTTGGACAGATAGACGCGGCTTCGATCCGGTGCAACTTTTGAGTTACATTGATCGGTTCTTAGTTAGGAGAGTCGACCTAGGGCTTTTAGACTGTCCAAGTTTTCATAGTATAGTTTATTCGGACCATAGGCTTGTCCGGGTTCGAGTAAACTTAGATGGTGTTAAACCTAGGATAGCTAGTTACTGGAAGTTCGACACGCCGTTGTTCGATGTGAAGGACTTCTGGGAACAGCTTCTGCTAACAATACAGAGAGAATTGATGGGGGCCATTATCGGGAATAAGTGGTGGGGACCTTTGCTGCTGATTTTAGTCGCCGGCTCAACCTTAGTTCTAGAGCAGCGAAAGCGGCACTAGAAGATAGATTAGAAAGGGCGGTGGAGGAGAGGGATAGTGCTAGCTATACTATCGTTAAGGCTGAACTGGACTCCTTGGATAACAGGGAGGACCAGGGATTACTAGTTAGGGCTAGGTTAAAAAGAACGCCAAACGAGGCAACAAATATGGCCGCGTCATTGTGTGCGGAGGAGTTTCGACGTTCTGCAGATCGACACATCACTAGTGTAACATTACCGGACGGACAAACCGTAACTTCAAACGACGGAATCTTGGAGGGTTTTCAAACTCATTTTCAGGAACTTTTTACCAGGGAGCCCGGTCTGACTATTGAACAGTTTGACACCTATTTAACCGACTTTTCTTGCCTTGAGGCGACCGAAGCGGCTAGGTGTGAAGGTAGTATAAAAGAGGAAGAAGTCATTGAGGCCTTGAAACAGGTCGGGCTAGACAGAACCCCTGGGATTGATGGTCTGTCCTACGAGGTGTATTTGAGGTTCTCGCCCATTTTTATTCCTTTGCTGACTGTACTTTTTAACTCCTGGTTTAGGAACGGGTGCATACCTCAGTACTTTACCAGGGAGATCATTAAATTGTTACGCAAAGATAAAAATAGAGGGGATGGGATAGGTAATTTCCGGCCCTGAACGATGTTAAACACAGAGTTAAAGATTTTGGCCAAGATCTTAGCAAATCGTTTGCAGATTATCTTACACCGTCTAATAAGTCCCGAACAGACTTTTTCTGTTAAGGACCGGACGATTCAAGATAATTTGCACGCGATACGCTTGATTGTAGAAAAAGTCGACACAGAAGCCGCGCTGATTAATTTAGATCAATTCAAAGCATTCGACAGAGTAGACCATTGTTACCTAGAGGCTGTTCTTTGCTCGGTTGGGTTTGGTCCCCAGTTTCGCTTTTAGATTCGCCTCTTGTATGCCAACCCCGGTGCTATGGTGGAAGTGAATGGGGTGAGGTCGAAGCCCTTCATATTAACAAGATCGATCCATCAAGGTTGTCTGTTATCCCCAATGCTATATGTGCTGGCGCTTGAGCCATATTTGCGCCAGCTTCAGGTGAATCCGGTCCTTCATGGGATTACTTTGCCAGGTGGCTCTACCCCGGTAAAGTATACCGCCTATGCTGACGACGTGACTGTGCTTGTAACGAGCAGTGCCGAGATTAGAGTCGTCAACATAGAAACAAGTCGGTATGCTAAGGTTACAGGGGCCATAATTAACTACGTTAAGTCTATTGGCTTACGTATCGGTGCCTGGAGGGGTATGCCCCTTCAGAGACCCTTTGGTTGAACCGATGAGCCGTGCAAACTACTCGGTGTCTGGTTTGGCCCTGGCATCCAGCTGGAGAAAAATTGGTCGGAAGTATTGGAAGCGGTCAAGGTTGCATCTCATTTGTGAGCCTTGAGAAACCTGTCTTTGAAGGGTCAGGCGGAGGTATGCAATTCTCATATCTACTCCCTGATCCTTTACCATCTATCAGTTCTTCCACTCCCGGAGGCCACACTAGTTGATCTGGTGCATGCTCTTTTCGCATTCTTATGGTGCTGAAAGCAAGCCATGGTTACCTGGGAGGTCTGTTACCTGCATCCGTCTGAAGGCGGTCTGGGTACGCCTAGTATGGAAATACGTAGACACACTCTTAGGCTGATATACCTGGATCGAATGTGTACACCAAGTGAGGGAAACGGTGTTTTCTTGATAGAAGACACTAAGAGAGCCTTTCAGGCTTTGGAGAGTATTCGGCTGAGGGGGAGGCACACAAGTTGCCCTGAAACGAGTGCCCTTTCTATTGCGAGTGTCGGCAGGCCTTGAGATTCCTTCTACGGGTGAAAGAAAGCCTCTCTGACACCCAGCTGTTGTCTCGCAAGGCGCTATATCGGGCCTTGGTGAGGGGATCCGTTCGAGACGAAAAGATTGAGGAGTTTGGTTTTACGAAGGAGGAGCGCCGCTTAATATAGCCTTGGGCGCCCGGGTCGAGCTGCTTCGATAATTACGAGGCATCACTCACCTGGCTGGTAATACAAAATGCCCTCTGGGTCGGCAAAAGACTTTACGCAGCGGGTTTTATGGAGACATCTAATTGTGTCCGATGCGGAGATTGGGAGGAAAACCTTGATCATGCTTTCTTCCACTGCGCCATCGTTCGACCATTGTGTGAGTTAGTTGAAGGCCTCATGGTTCGCATGCTGAGCGGGCGTTTTTTTTTGTGCTGGATTCGGTTTCCCCGTGCTGCAACTGCATGAAGAAAGAAGAACGCTATGTTTTTCTGTGTTTGCTAGCAGTTATGAGAGGCGTGATTTGGACGACGCGACAGAAGGAGATTACAGAGATGAGACCTTCACTGCTCCCCAGCTTATTCTCATTTTCAAATATCGATTGAAAATGCGAATTAAGCTGGAGAAGGTGAAACTTGCTCCGGCAAATTTCAACGACAGGTGGGTGAAAGCTTCGCGACTGTGTAAAGTGAATGGAGCTAGTCTTGATTTTCTTTTTTGAGTTGCTTAGGTTTTTAAGAATTTTGGGTGACCTGATCAAACATAGACATGCATCGGACCTCCTAGAATAGGCTAGTTAGGCATTTTTGTTCGATTTTTAACTTAGCTAGAGTATGCATGTTGTCATCGTCCCAATCCCTTTTTTAGTTTTCCCCAGTCCCATCGCCCCCTTTTTTTTCCCCTTTTCGTTTGATAATCCCCACTCCCGGCCCCATTAGGTGATGGATAGATTGTTTTGCCAGTGATGTAAGCCATTTTTGTAATGTTTTTAATAAATTTAATTTAATAAAAGAGGCCTACATCTTTTCGACTGACAACTGCCGCAATTGTTAGTGAGGGGGTTCTTTTTACTAACCATTTTTTTTTTCATTGTATATATCATTCGATTACTGTAAATAAGATTTTTATCCCCAACCCCCCACATCATGTATATATATTTGTAATTTTCGGGCGTTAAGTAGGTTGTCCACAGAGTGATTCTGGTATTTTGGTGAAAGAGTCTAGTTAAGTTAACGTTATGTTAGTTAGGACAACATTAACCCCTATCCCCCTTTTTCAGCCTTGTGCCACAGTTTTATTTGTAAAATTTTACTAAATAAAATAAATATTTACCCCCATCACAAGTCAAAAACATTCTACAACTTTATTAAATATTTATTGATTTCTTTATATTTTTGTGAAAAATTAAATAAAATGTATTTGATGCTGTAAAGTTAAAAACATAACTTCGGCATTACTTATAAAGCTTTGCAACTGTTTGGTTCACATGATTGTCTCTTACATAGATAATTATATATTGCATCTTCTAGAGTGAGCAAACCAGACTATCTTTATAACTACATAGAACAACTAAAAATATTGTGTATCCAAAACTATTGTGAAATTATGCATATAAGAAACATGCACTTTTTTTTATTTAAAAAAAAATTTTTTTTTTAAATCACACTGAGTCATAGCAAGGCGTGGATGGATACAGCTAGTGATATATATTTTTTTTTCTTTGGCAAAATATAGTCTACAAGCATACAGGCAACCACATTTCCAAGAAATTTTTGCATTTGTGTGAATCAGAATAAGTTAATGTATTATATACAAATGCCTGATGCAATTGTAACATACTGCCAATATTAAAATAGTTCTTGGAAATATGGCCGAGGACTATATTTCATCAAAGGAGAAAACATCACAAAACCCTGGACCAAAGTACAACTCTATGAACGACCAATCTTGTCTGATGTGAGGGAGGGGGGAAAAAAAATAAAATAAAATAATTTTCTCCACTTTTTCAAGATTATTTTAGGGAATAGACTCCCCCTCTCCCGCAATAAGGTAGGAACAAATGCCCTGAAATCTATCATAGGTTTACAACATATCGTAAATATTTGCAATTGTATCACTTTCTATTAAAAAATGTACATTTACATTACATTATTCTCCTGTTTGCCAGGAGATTAGACACCAGATCATGTGTGGTTTTTTGAGAACCTTGTACACTAGGGGGCGCTGTTTTACAATTTGTCATTGTTCTGAGGGAGACAACTTTCTTTTAGTAAGCCAGAACACCCGCCCGCCTCTCTATCCACTCCCAATGTAAACAGAATTTTTGAAATATTAAACGGTTCTTCTGCTCGGTTAATGTTGGGACATTACTTAGGGAAAAACGGTTAATTAAACTGCAGAAGCACCTGTTAAAAACTATGTAAAGTTCTATAATTGAATCCTCCCCTCCCAAAAAAAGAACTTTTCCCCCAGACATGCATCCGTATATTCCTATTCTGAACGTTTGTATCAATTTTTATCATTTTTAATTTATTTTTTATGTTCCTGTTTTAAAATTATTTTTTGTAAATTATTGTTCGAGATTATATAAAAATTATGTTACGCCGAAAGTTTCACATTTTTGCGAGCAAGGAAATTATTAAAATCTTGCACATAAAAATTATGCGAAATCTGTAATTTAAAAAAAAAAAAAGAATTTTTTTTTTCCATGAAAATATTAAATAAACAATGTTTAATTCAATGGTAATATCGGTAGTTCGAGAAATTCATTTTTCTTTGCGTTATATCAAATTCATTAATATGGACTTTAGAGGCTTTTTTCGTAATGTTCCTGTAAAAAAAAATTTTTTTTATTGTTACAAATTACGATCCTTTATTTATATAACTAGGCACCGCCAAAAATGGCCGCAAAATCAAGTTGTTGTTGTTTTTTAAAACTAAATTACATTTATTAAAATCCATTATTTCTGAGTAACTTTTTTTTTTCCAGAAAGATAAAACCCTGAATTTTATCATATAGAAAACAGAATAATGTAAAACTTTTTCTACTATTTTTAATTCAATTTTAAATGTTAAATTTTCCCAAAAAGTTAACAATTGTTATTTTTTGTCTTGCACAAAAAACGTACTTAAATATTTAAAAAAAAGGGTTTTTGAAATAATTTATTTATTCATTTATTGTCTAACTAAGATTTAGGATGATTTTCTAAGAGAATATGCAAAAATATTATAATATAAGTACCTGAATTTCAAATAATTCCACTTATTCATATATGTAACCAGATATTTCGCGTCGCCGAAGAGTTCAGATCGACTCTGTTTACGTTTTCTTTCGATGAGACGAAAACTATGGAAGACTAAACAGGCCAAAAAAACTTATTTTTCAGTGACGAAAATTTCAATGTATTATTAAGCTGAGGCTGGCCAGTACCAGATGGGTGACCATTTGTATGAGTTTGGTTTTTAATGTGTATGTGTGTGGGGGCCAGGCTCCCCAAAATGGGGGGAGGGGGCAATTTAAAGCAGAATAAAAAAAAATTATTTCAGCGCGTTTGGTCCACCGTAGTCGAAAGGCGGCAAACGTTTTCAAACGAGATCGAAAAAAATTATGCTATTTTTAACACAAAGGGCACAATATTTATCGAATTTTTTTTTTTTGTATCGATTATTCAAAGCATGCTCTGTTTAATAATGGTCATGCATTATTCGGCTCGCTAAAAAAAAATTGTTAATTTATTTATCAAAAATTTTAAAATGGCTTTTTTCGTATAAATATAAAAAAAATTTTTTTTTGTTTTGCTTAACTTAAATTAATTATTTTACTTAACATATTCACCGAATTTCACACTTCAAAACTCAAAAGCGGGATAATTAAACACAATCGAAGTTCTGATATTCAGACGTCAAAATAAGGTATGCAAACAATTTTTTTTTTTTTTTTTTTTTAATCTATAATTCTGTCCCTTACAACAACACAATATGTTTTGTTCAGTTTCAGATGATTATTTTAAGCATATTTGTTCCCACTTCAAAACAAGGGGGGGTTTTGTAAGCAAAAAAATATATATATATAAATATCGTTTATGAAAAATAAGTACACTGTTATAAAGTTCATTCTTCTCCTAATAATCGCTGAAAATTTCGTATTGATCGGATAATTACCTGATTTTTGGTAGATTTTTAAAAAGACGGTCCGTCAAAAAGTACTGACCTGCCCCCCCAGTTTTGGCGGTGCCTATATATAACAAAGCAAAAATAAATTCTTGCGTTTTTTATTTACTACTGAAAACCATAACTTTAGTAAAGGTATTTAAACAAAATAATACATTTCCACTAAGATTTAAACAAAAATAATTAGTTTATTATATTCCGCGATCATTATTTGATAAATACTGAGAATTTCATTAAAATTGGTTAATTTCCTGATTTTTGGTGAATTTTTAAGTAAAAGGAAGGGTCAAAATGTTTATACATGTTGAGCAGCGGCATTCATTTTGCCTGTCACAACGCACACTTGAATAAATGCACTCTTTAACCCCATCTACAACAGAGGTTAAGGGTGCCTAAGGTGATTATGAATAAATTAAAACCTGAGAGGGTGCATCTAGGACTGAACAGAACCATACATTAGCAAAGCCACTGTCGGACTGATTTGATTCAATATTTGTAGATTTTATAAAAGTTACCTCCCTTGAAGCTTTGTAAGGAAGATAACTCTTACTTCTATTTTTAACTATATCTCATTTTGTTTAGGAAGATTTTTTTATTTTTATTTTTAAAGCTTTTATTCTGTCCGCCTACAAGTCACTGTAAGTAGACTACACATGAATTTATTCTGATTGTGGATTACTGCAAAACATAAATGGAACCATATTAATATTGCAAAATACATGATCTAGAGTACAATGTTTGAAACATAACAATTTGAAAATGTCTGCTTAGCTCTTACTTTTAATAATGTTATAAGTCATGAGTCGAGATAATAATATGAACAAATACTTTGTTTGAATAGACACAAAAACGATCAACGCTAGTGATCATAAAACATAGTAGCCATTTTCTTTTTCTTCTGGAAATATTATTAAGCATTAGTTTAATTGACAGAACCATTCGTTTAATACACTGAAATTCTACTTTAACTACTTACTTTAGTCACCTTAAAATTAAAAACAACCGTTGATTTTCATTTAGTAAATATTGTACTTATATTCTATCGTTGATCACATTGAAAGATATATCGCTTCTTTGTTGGTCTGATAAACTGGTCTCCTTGAATTAGGATTCCACTGAAACATGTATGCACATATGTAACCAATAATGTTTGTATAATAAACAGAAACAAAAAGAAATGAAATCTCAATGGTGGAATCGTGATTGCCTAGCCATCTCGTGCGATCTTGCTCAGAACTGCTGTGATTTGCAGTATAGTGCAAGTCAGGGAAGAAGCCGTCTCAATCTGCCCTCGGTGAATGCCGTTGTACAACACAAGAGATTTTGATGGTGTGGTCATATTGAAAGAATGGATAAAAGTTCTTAGAATTAGATATAGAACAATTGAGGTTACAGGGTTAGTTGAAAAAGGAAGACCAAGGAAAACATAGGCGGAAAAGATAAAAATGGACCGGGAGATAAATAAAACCTGACCAAGGATAGGATACTTTGGATGTTAATTTCTTAAAGCCATCCAACATATGCCAGTAGAGAGTGGACCATGGATTTACTTTCGGCAGTTTCGTAACTTTCACTTCTGTTATGTTGTCTTTTAGTCCTGGAAATTGATAAAATCTTAAAAATCCGGGGAGGCAGGCTTTAATTGATGAAAAATGATTAATGGGAGATGAATTTCACAACAAACAAACAAAACAGAATTTAAATTAAAAATTTTTTTAACTCTAATCATGAACTTACCCCAAATAAACCTTACTTAATTCTAAACTAAACCTAACTTGACCCTTGTTGCGGGGCCGGTCGTCCATAGACAATCGGCCCAACAGCTAACAAGGTAGACACAGGCAAAAAGTAAACAGCAAAAAGGCAAAGAAGAATGACAGAAAGAGGTTGTTTGGTTAAAGACGAGGGTTCGCCTTTAATTTGCAAAGGAAGTGAAAAATCGAATGACTGGATGCGGTCGCCTGGAAGGTCACACGTCACTGGAGGATAAGGTCTGGAGGTCTGGAACAGGTACTCTAGATGTAGCGTGGTTCAGGGTTGCTCACTGGGCCTGGAATGATCTGCTGGACGTCAGAGCAATCCAGAACGGACGGTGGACACTGAGAATGAGGTCGTCAGTGTAAAGGAACAGACGACACTGAGAACGGAGGATCAGTGTTAAGGAACTGATGATGGTAGGAAGCCTGGTGCAGGCAAGGTTGCAGGCCTGAGGAGCGAGGTGCAGGCGAGGTTGCCAGAAAGCTGCAGGAGTGAGCTGGAGGCACCAAGGGCTGGAAGGCTGCAGGAGTGAACTGGAGGCGCTGGAGCAAGCTGGAAGCACCAAGGGCTACAGAGGTTGCGGTAATAAGCAGGAAGCCACTGGAAGGTCTCAGGAGGCGAAGTCTATTTGGACTGCTGCTGCTGCTGCTGGAATCCTTTGGCCTTCGATTCGGTCGATGTGACTGGTAGCGTCAGTCGTCACTTCGGGAGTCTCCTCCTACTCCCCAGCCGGGCGTCAGGCCCGGCTGAAACTGCCGATATTTATTTGCTTCCCAACTCAGCAAATTAGGCACAACGCCATTTTTTAACATGGAGAGTGAAGGGGAGGGGGACCAGTTCCCCCTCGAGGGAACTGGATAGTTACAATTGGTATGAAGGGTTTCCCCTACAGTGACCAATAACTGATTGCTCAAGAGCAATGGTCTTATATGTTGGGGCAACCCCACATATGGTCTTACATTGCAGTATCTGCCGGAACAGATACTGCACTTTGAGATTCATGTCCAACCCCCGCAGGGACCAGGCAAAACTGCGGGATTTATTTGCTTCCCCACTAAGCAAATTAGGCTGTATTTATTTGCTTCCTCACTGAGCAAATTAAGCACAAGGCCGTTTTTTAATGTGGAGAGATTGGGGAAATGGGGACCAGCTCCCGGGGAGTAAGGGAGCTGGATAGTGACAATTGGTATGAAGGGTTTCCCTTACATTGACCAATAACTGATTGCTCCAAGAGCAATGGTCTTATAAGTGGGTTTTCCCTCACATATGGTCTTTGAGATTCATGCCCATCCCCCACAGGGGACGGGCGAAACTGCCTAACTGAGGCCGAAATGAGCTGTATTCATTTGGCCAGCGTGATGTTAGTGGTGTTACTTCCAATAAGACAAACAAGCGACTCTAATTAATTCTAGAACGAAATTTATGCAATCAAAAGTAGATTGTGAGTTTGTTGATTCCATTTTGTCTAAAAAGGTAAAAAGTCAATCGCCTGTTTTTTTTTGTGTTTTGTTGATATATTTGAATTCCAACGTGCGTAGCGAAATCGATGATGAAAAGAGAAAGGGAAGGTGAATGAATTCACTGAACCTGGATATTGTTCATACGTTAGCTTGCATTGGCCAATCGCATCCTTTGTTTAAGGCAAGGGAAAGGTGAAGAGAACAGTGGGTGCGAAGAAAGAAAGAAAAATGGAAGAGGTGATTTTGAAACCGTAACACCCTAAACTAAACCTGACTTAATCCTAAACTAACCCTAACTTAATCCTAAGCTAACTCTAACTAAACCCTAACTTAATTCTAAACTAACCCTATACTATCCCTAACTTAATCCTAAATTTACTCTAACCGAACCCTAAACTAGCCCTAACTTAATCCTAAATTAACCCTGACCGAACCCTAAACTAATCCTTACTTAACTCTAAACTAAACTTAACCCTATCCCTAACCTAATCAGTTATTGCTTGGTAGTGGAACGAAAAAAAATTTGTAAAAATCGTTGTTTCATTGATTGTTTATTACAATCTGTAGTTTATTTATTAAACCAATTTAGTGAAAAGAAAATTAACCGTGGAAATTTATTTCATTGATTTTCTTTGTCAATAAATAATTAAACTGTCATGAATGATGAATGTTTTTTTTTCATTATTTGTTTTTTTCCATTGTTTTTTTAATTATATATTTTTTAATTATTTGTTTTTTTTCCATTATTTTTATTTGTTCATTTGTTTTTTTTTCATTATTTGTTTTTTTAATTGTTTTTTTTTAATTATTTGTTTTTTTAAAAAAATTATTATTATTATTTTTCCATTATTTGCTTTTTTCATGTTGAAAAGCCGACTCGTTTAATTCCACATTTTCTGGTTGTTTATGCATTCATGTACCTGTTTGTTTCGACCATAAAATAAATTGAAACGCATGAATTAGTAAAAACACCTGTCACATCCTATCTTTCAACACCTCGCCCGAGTACACACATTCGTTTGTCAATCTATATTATATTTCTCTTACTCTCATATTATTTGTTTCAATATGGGTATTTATGAACGAAAACCGGAATGTGAAAGAAAGTATGAACAAAAATAAAACAAACAAATACAATATTTGGGTTACGAATGTTCAGAAAGTTTATCTATTTTTCAATTTTTTTTTTTCATATATCAAAACAGTAAATATTAATAAAAAAATATCCGGAATGGTGTAACATTTTTGATAATTTCAAGACAAACCTTTCACTTTTCAAAAAGGAATACAAACAGACTGAAGAATTCAAATTGCTGCTTTCTCCATAAGCTAGTATTTGTATCGTTATCATTAGCCGTCACAATATTAGTTACATTTAATCAATAAATAGAGGTTATATAGCGTGGTCCCTGGCCTTGGTAGGGCCATTTCGGATGATGATAACATCTTTCGGTATTGACAAGAATCAATAGAAATTCTTTATAAAAGTTATGCTTCAACAAAGGAAAAAATAAAGGATTTTTTTTCTTATCATTTTATTCTAACTGGGGATGATGCATCCTACCGGATGGCAGACATTCACCCACTCTCATGCATTCTAACCAAGAGATCTTTTTAATATTCTAACCATCCCTTTTAATGTAGTCGTTGGCTCTCTTTTACACTTAGTTCATCGGGTATATTCGCCAGGTAGTTTTTGAAATTCTTTTTCATGAGCCCAGTTGCTCCTATAATTACTGGAATGATGGAAAATCTTCCTAAGATTCCAATTTCTTTTCATGTCGTACTTAAGAACTTGGTATTTCGTTATCTTTTTCCCACACCCCTGTTCATGAGCATGGATATAAAAATGTAAATACATAAAAACATTGATATAATAGAAGGACCACCAGTTAGCAAGTGCTAACTAAAGCATAAATAAGTTTTGTAATAAAAAATTTGAGAGAAAAGAAATTTTATAGCTGTGAAGGTTAACCTTAAAAAACAGTTATCTCCCTTAGATATAGAAAAGCGTGATCGCCCTTAGATTGGAAAAGAAAGGGGAGTCCGCCATGACACTTTGAGACAAAAACCGAGAGACTTATCATTGCATATCCAGTGGTTAAAAATATAGTTAATCGTAACTTGTAAATAAATTTGTTAAACGTTCCATTTAGTTGTATCATTTTTACGTGCTTATTTCATATTCAACACTTGCTTTTTAAACAAGTAACAGTTGGCGATGAGGATTATTTGTTTTTTCGTACACACGTGGAAACCAACACACTTCTCTGTAGGTACCTCCAACGCGCGCCACAGATTTACCCCCCCCCCCATATGTAACACAATGTAACTAATTTAATTTAATATTATCATCCTAACTTTTTACCATTTAAAAGAAGACGCTTCAAATAAACTGCTAATAAAAAAATACGGCATACGAAAATAATGAAAATGCGAGACTAAAATCGCGTTTACATTATCGACGTTTTTATGTAGTGATTATTTTGCAGCTGTAAACATACCCATGTTTTAAAAATCTAGTAAAAATCAAATAATATTCATATTTTCCTGACATTTTCGATACTTATTCATTTACAAAAGAATTTACAGATTAAAAGTAGGTTTCGTTAAATATATGAGAGGAAATATTTTTTAGGTATTCTGCCTGCCCCCCTATATTTCATGTCGTGAAAACTAAACAAAATAAATTTAGGCCCAACATTTTTTTAAAGCTGAAGAGTTTAAATAATTAAAAAATATTATATATATATATATATATATATATGTACCCATAATTTATTTCACTTACCGTAAAGTTGTAAATAAAATTGGACATAGAATCAATATTATTATCTAAAAATATATCAACGCTTTTTCTCGATATTTTTTTATCGAAAATATAATTATTTGTATTGCAACAACAACAACAACAACAACAACAGGATTCTAAAAAATAATTATTTTTAAAAAGATTCAAATAATATTAAATTCCAATTTTCCGTGATATGAAGTTGAAACATAGAATTTTTATAACAGGTTTCCAATATATTCATATAATAGAAGATATGACTTTTGGCAATGTAAAAATTGGAAATCCAGCATCGGCCTAAAAAAAAAAAAATCGTTTTGATTTGATTATTTCAATTGATGGGAGTATCAACTTTATTTTTGCGCCTTTTTCAAAAAAACAAAAAACAAAAAAAAAACGTATGGAGGCCTCTAATTACCAGTTTCGTTATTTACATAAGTTTCGGTCAGTAGAGAAGGCATTAAAATTAATTTTAGTTTAACTCTCGTTTGCGTAGTTCAAGTTCATTTAAAAAAAAATCTGTTTTACAAAAGGTAAGTCTTTTATTATTTTTTCTCCATTTTTTATTCATAAATTGCTGCATAAAAAACGTATAACAAGTTTATCAAGTAACGTATAAATTTTGATTTATTTACGTTTTTTTTTTTCTTCATCTGGATATCATAAACACGGATTAGTTTTTTTTTTTTTCGCAATATATGACAAAGTACGTTTTTGGAATTTATGCACTTATGTTACCGTGCTAAAATAATTTATAGTATTTAAAAACCTATTCGGTAAAGGTTACCTTACGCTACAACAGAACACTGATCATTCTAATTTGTTTTTTTTAAGGGTATTCAAGATCGCTGACAACGAATCTGATAATCAAACCCGCCGCAAATTTACCGTTTGCATGGTATGAACCCCTAGACCTTGGGACTATTTTGTGCCATTTCACTGTCTTCAGTAGTGTTTTCCTTACATGATACGTTCGTAGACCCCTACTACCAGGTCTCCTTCTCCAACATCAGGGGTCTACGTTCCAACCTTCCAGAGGTTGAAACCCAATTACAGGAGACGAAACCGAAGATATTATTTCTAAGTGAAACTGGAATAGGGCCGACCACTTCCCTAGATGAGTTCATAATTAACGGATACTCTAACTTAACAGCTAAATCTGACCCCCAAGATCGCCATGGGCATGGAATATGTGCCTACATTAAGGATGGCTTCCCGTGTGGCAGGGATATCTCTAGAGAAGATCCTAATTTACCCTATATGTGCTTCAGGGTTGCACTTGCTAACACCACTGCATTTATATTTGCCCTCTATCGGCCCCACAACAGTGGAGTTACTATCTTTAAGAGCATATCTGAGAAAATAGACCACATACTGTCTGCACATTCCTTGGCTAACATCCACATCTGTGGTGACTTCAACATCCATAACGTGGAATGGCTGACCCACTCAAATAAGACAAACGATGAGGGGAGGTTTTGTCATGATTTTGCCATTGCTTATGACCTCACTCAGATTGTTCGCGAACCCACCCGTGTGCCCGATATACCCAGTCAATATGCAAGCCTCCTAGACCTTTTTCTCTCAACTTCCCCTGAGCTATGTTCATGTTCCGTTCATTCTCCTCTAGGATCTTCCGACCACTCCGTCATATCAGTTAAGATAAAAATGAAATGTAATAAGTCCCCAGACGTACCCCTCCACCGTACTGTATACCGATACTCTATGGCTGACTGGGATAGCTTCCGTACATTCATATCTGATTTACCTCTGCACTCCATGTCTAAAAAGGAAGTGTCCTCTATAGTATCAGATCTGACCAAATGGGTAATTTTAGGCATAGATCAATTCATACCATCTAAAAAAAATTCCAACAAAAACCTAACAGCCAGCCATGGTTCTCCCCAGAATGTGCTGCTGCTATCGCACACAGAAATCACTTTTTCCATAGCTACCAACGTAATAGATGTACTGAGACTAAAGCTGCTTTCAGGACTGCCAACAACCACTGTAAAAGAGTAATAAAAAATGCAAGCGAGCTATATGCCCAGTCTGTTAAATCCAAGGTAGCTGATCAGCAGCTTGGTTCCCACCAGTTTTGGCAAATAACAAATAGGATCCTGAACAGAAGTGTGCGTTCTATCCCAACCATTATCAATGGACCAGAGGTCATCTCGTCAGCGTCAGACAAGGACAAACTATTTGCAAAGAACTTTGCAGCTAATTCTACCCTATGCGACGAAGGCCATCAACTCCCCATATTTCCTCCTGTAACACAGAACAAGCTAGGTAACATACAAATATCCATGCAGGAGGTCGCCAAGCTAATCAAGAACCTAGATTCCAGTAAAGCAACTGGCCCTGATGGCATCCTAATAATAGTGTTAAAAAAGCTTCAACCAAAACTCGCTCCCATACTTACAAAACTGTTTAAGCGTTGCCTTAAGGAGAAATGCTTTCCAACACCCTGGAAAACCTCATCAGTATGCCCTGTATTTAAGAATTCAGGTGATAAGTCATCTCCCTCTCAGTACAGACCAATAAGTATCCTGTGTGTTATGAGTAAGTTGCTGGAATCCATATTAAATAGAGAAATAGTCAACCACCTCAGCAGGAACAACCTTCATAGTGACACACAATATGGTTTCCGCTCTACAAGATCTACCGCAGATGTGCTGACGGTTATATCCCACAGGATTAGTGAATCTCTTGACAAAGGCTTCCTTTCTAGGGCAATTGCTCTTGACATATCAAAGGCCTTCGACAAGGTATGGCATAAGGGTCTACTTCACAAGATTTCCAGCTACGGTATAACTAGAAATGTTTTCTCAATCATTAAATCATTTCTCTCCGATAGGCTCATAAGAGTAGTGGTAGATGGACAAAAATCGGAGGCCTGCAATATAAATGCTGGAGTCCCTCAGGGGTCAATCCTGAGCCCAACTCTCTTCCTGATTTACATCAATGACCTCTCTAAACACATACTTAAATCATTCGTTGACATCTATGCTGATGACACGACCATCTATGGCAACACATCAAAGGCCGTAAATGACAAAGTTCTCTCTGATTCTCTCTCCTCTGACCTCAAGCGCCTGGTTCAGTGGGGGAAGACGTGGCTGGTTACCTTTAATTCATCTAAAACCAAACTCCTATCCTTACATCATCAACACTCTGATCCCCATCTGGCATCAATTGGGATGGATGGCTCTTGTCTGGGTGAGGCCCCGTGTTTTGACAAGCTTCTGGGTTTGACCTTTACTCCTGATCTGAAATGGAACACGTACATCAAGTCTGTTGCCAAGGTCGCTGGAAAGATGGTGGGATCCTTCTACCGCCCCAGAAGGTATCTCACTACTGATGCAATTCTCTATCTATATAAAAGCCAAGTACGTCCAAGGATGGAATACTGTTGCCATATTTGGGCAGGAGCTGCTAAAAACAGCCTATCCTGCCTTGACAGAGTACAAAATAGACTTTGTGGCTTAGTGGGGGATGCCCTTTTCTCTACCCTGCAACCTCTCTCCCACAGAAGAGACGTTGCGAGCCTATCCTTGTTTTATCGTTATTTCCATGGCAGGTGCTCGTCTGAACTCCAATCTCTGGTCCCCCCTTGCCAATCTTTCACAAAAAACACCCGTCTAGCTGAATCCACTGTGAAAAATTTCCCCCACTCTTTATCTGTACCTAAATCAAAACGTGGATTCCATGAACAAAGCTTCTTTCTTAGAACTGCACGCCTGTGGAACTCTGTTCCGTCTGCCTGCTTCCCACCTGACTACAACTTGGATGTCTTCAAGTCCAACGTTAACAAATTCCTAATGAACCGCCCCCTTAAGTAAACAGTTCATCAAATCTCCACACTAACGTAATGTACTTGCAATAACTCTTATCCCTGAGTGGCTTCCGGGCCTTGATAAGTGGTGATCACTGTGTAAAAAAAAAAAAAAAGTATCTTTTCACATCGCGTAGGAATCTTTCAAATAAGAAAGTTAAAAAAGAAAATGTGGTTCATTCTTTTCTTTCGTCTTACGTAGTTTTTAATGCTTTTTTAATTGATCAAAAAATAAATTTTTTCACGAATGGTTTGCAAAAACATGAGCACCAAACACATTTTTATGTTGTTCGTTCTTTTTTTTTTTGGGGGGGGGATATTCCATTAACAGGTGCTTCTGCAGTTTAATTAACCGTTTTTCCGTAAGTAACGCGCCGACATTTACTATTTCACAAAAATTCTGTTTACATTGGGGAAGGGGCGTAAACAGAATTTTTGTAAAATAGTAAATGTCGGCGCGTGTCTTACGGAAAAACGGTTAATTAAACTGCAGAAGCACTTGTTAAACTGCACAAGTCCTATAATTGAATATCCCCCCCCCCAAAAAAAAAAGAATGCAAAACAAAAAAATGTTTGGTGGTTATGTTTGTGTAAACCTCTCGTGAAAACTTTGTTTTAGATCAATTAAAAAGCATTAAAAACTACGTAAGACAAAATAAATAAATAAACCACTTAAAATAAACAAAAAAAAAAACTTTCTTTGAAATGACCGCTTAAAGATTCCGGCATTCCAAGATCATACGCGATGTGATAAGACATCTCACTATTCCCGTTCACACGCGAACGTATTATGTAAGGGAAACACTAGCTTAGAGTGGGGAACCACTATTCTATATAAATTAAACGTAAAGTGAGCCCCCACTTCTTGGCCACCTACCGTTCAACGAGACATATCACCCCTAGCATTTTTTCAAGTTTAGTGATTGAGGGGGGTGGCGACAAAACATGACAAATTCAAATTTTTTTTAGCGGGAAAGGGGAGAGAATTACATTTGAAACATAAAATAACGATAAATTTAATTAAAATTTTTTAGTGGGGGGGGGGATATTAAATTTGAAACATAAAATAACACGATAAATTTAATAAAATGTTTGGGCGGGAAGGGGAGGGTAATAATTTTTTTTTTAATGAGACTCTCACCTAACAATATCATAGACAAAACTAGCCCCAAAACATGAAAATTTCATTTTTTTTGGGGGGGGGGGAGTGGGGGAAGGGAATTACATTAGAAACATAACGATAAATTTCATTAAAATTCTTTTTGAATTAAATTTAGGTAAATGTGGCCTGGTAGATCAACACAACCTACCTTTAAAAACTTGTTTTCTAGGGTTTTTAAAATTGAAGCTGGTAACTAGTTTTCACGATATTGCAAACATTACGCATGTTTCAAATAATGTGACGTAGCGGCCATGTTTGTTTATGCAGCGCGCAGAAATGGGGTGGGAAAGACGTCATGAAATTACAAGATATGAAAAAGTTAATCTTTTTTTATTATTATTAAAAATAACCGAAAAAAATGGAAAATAATAAATAAATAAATAAACATGATGTTTTTTTCTGGAAGGGAAGAATAAATAATTAAATTAAATTAAATAAATTTTAATAAAAAATGGGTAATTGAGTAAAGTACATTAAAGCAACTCGCCCTGACGGCATTCCAATCATTGTGCTAAAAAAGCTTCAACAAGAACTTGCCCCCATATTTACAAAACTCTTTAAGCATTGCCTTAAAGAGAAGTGCTTCCCAACACCCTGGAAAACCTCATCAGTATGCCCTGTATTTAAGAACTCAAGTGATAAGTCATCTACCTCTCAGTACAGACCAATAAGTCTCCTGTGTGTTATGAGTTAAGCTGCTGGAATCCATATTAAATAGAGAAGTAGTCAACCACCCCAGCAGAAATAACCTTCTTAGTGACATGCAATATGGTTTCCGTTCTGCCAGATCTACAGCATGTTATATCTCATAGGATTAGCGAATCTCTTGACAAAGGCTTCCTCTCTAGGGCAATTGCTCTTGACATATCAAAGGCCTTCGATAAGGTATGGCATAAGGGCCTACTTAACAAGATTTCCAGCTACGGTATAACTGGAAATGTTTTCTCAATCATTAAATCATTTCTCTCCGTTAGGCTGATAAGAGTAGTGGTTGATGGGCAGAAATCAGAGGCCCTCAATATTAATGCTGGAGTCCTTCAGGGGTCCATCCTAGGCCCAACTCTCTTCCTGATATATATCTTCTGACCTGAAATGGAACACATACATCAAGTCTGTTGCCAAGGTCGCTGGAAAAATGGTAGGATCCTTCTACTTCTCCAGAAGATATCTCACTCTTGATGCAATTCTCTATCTGTATAAAAGCCAAGTACGTCCAAGGATGGAGTACTGCTGCCACATCTGGGCAGGAGCTGCTAAAAACAGCCTATCCTGCCTTGACAGAGTACTAAATAGACTTCGGGCCTAGTGGGTGATGCTCTTTTCTCTTCCCTGCAACCTCTCTCCCACAGGAGAGACGTTGCGAGCCTGTCTTTGTTTTATTGTTACTACCATGGCAGGTGCTCGTCTGAACTCCAATCTTTGATCCCCCCTTGACAATCTTTCATGATAAATACCCGCCTAGCTGAAACCACTGTCAAAAATTTTCCCCACTCCTTATCTGTGCCAAAATCAAAACGTAGATTCCATGAACAAAACTTCTTTCTTAGAAGTGCACACCTTGTTCCAGTTGCCTGTTTCCCATCTGACTACAACCTGGATGTCTTCAAGTCCAATGTAAACACATTCCTGATGAACCACCTCCTTAAGTAAGACACTTTATCAAATCTCCAGCACTAACGTACTGTACACACAATAACCCTTACCCCCGAGTGGCTTCCGGGCCTTGATAAGTGGTGACTACCTTGTAACAAAAAAAAAAAAATTGTGGCTTTGTAGACCAACACAAAATCTACCTTAAAAACTTATTTTCTCAGGGTTTTCGGATGTGCTGAAAACGAATATCGCATTTAAAGTTTTCTGCAAATAAGTAGTTTTCCGAATATTAAGCAATGTAATTCTTTATGTTATACCCGGTCGCCATTGTTGGCCATAACTACTTATTTTCACTGGGTCACATTGTAAAAAAAATAAAAAATAAAATGGAGTATACCATTCAATAATTAATACAACGACAATTACGTTTGATGGAATTATTTTTAGAGAGATTTTCAACACCTTCATCAGCACTTTCAGGAAAAAAGCTTACGACATCGGCAGAATCAATTGCATAATCTGTTACTGAATTCCATTGTGACCCAATGGCTAAATCGGCGTACACTTTAAGAACCTGTTTTGCAAGGAATTCAAAGAACAAGCTCACGACTAGAAGGTAAGATTTTTGTTACGTAAGCTTGAATCGTCGGAACACGACCGGTATACAAATTATATGCTGCCTAAACACCCATGTGACTGCACTTTTGACAAGACTGTGGAGACGCTGAAACAAATATTTGGTGAGCAAATTTCGTTATTTAATATACGTTTCAATTGTCTTAACATAGCGAAATGCAAGTCAACTGATTTCTCAACGTTTGCAGACATTGTAAACAGAGAATGTGAGCTGTTCGAAATAACTTCCATCACAGATGCTCAATTCAAATGTTTAATTTTTGTGTGTGGTTTGAGGTCGGCAGGGGACACAGATATTCGTACACAGGTTTTGTCAAATATAGAGCAGAATCCAGACAGAACTTTACAACAAGTTGCCATGGAATGCCAACGTCTCATTAATCTAAAGTATGATTTAACTATGGTGCAACAATCAACACTTTCCACGGTTAACACTATGCAAAAAAAAAAAAAAAACATCCCACCTCATGGATATCAACATCTATCAAGCCACTACTTTCAATATTCGGCTTAAATAAAGGCATTCCAGTATATTTAGCCAGTTAATTGCAATGATGGACAATCATTCTACTGGGATATGACTTCAGCATACAGTACTGCAGAATTTGGCCAGGCTGGTGCCTTATCATAACTCATTAGAACACAATCAGTTCTAGACGATGGTACTGTCATCGTTGCCATCAGTGTTGAGGACGGTTTTCAACACACACTTATGGATTGTATCCGGACAATTCCAGTGACAAAGATGGACATAAAACAAGAAATACAAGATCAAATGATCCAAAAAGTATGCAGATTTCTGCAACATTCATGGCCTCGTAACCTCTGGAAGACCTCCAACAGTTCAAACACTGCAGTGGCTCTCTTTCTGTCATTAATGGTTGTCTGATGTTTTCAGATTGGGTGGTGGTTCCCACTAAGCTCAGACAAGTAGTGCTTAGACAACTACATACAGGACATCCAGGCATAACCGAATGAAATTGATAGCCCGCAGTGTGGTTTATTTGTCTAGCATAGACACAGATATTGAACGCCCTATCAAACGTTGTATCCAATGTATGGAAGCACAGAAGAATCCACCTCAGATTGTGAATTCCCACTGGGTATATCCAGAAGAGCAACCATGATCCAGAATACATGCAGAGTTTGTTGGGCCGATCAAGAGCCTTATTTTTCTTGTGGTTGTGGACGCTGATTACAAATCGCCAGAAATTTTTCCAATTCAACAGATTGACACACACTCTATGATGACAGTACTCAGAGGGCTATTTAGTCAACACGCTTGCTTGAGTCATTCCATTCATTCTGTAAATCATGGGGCATAATGCATATCCGGTCAACGCACTATCACCCTCAATTAAACGGACAAGCTGAATGGTTTGTAGACACGTTTATATGGGCACTACTCAAAACTAGGGGGTGGGGAACAACAAATGAGAGCTTACATACTTTCCTCCTTTTATATCAAGCAACAACAAATGGAGCAGTGAAAATGGTCTGTCACCAGCAGAGGCACTCATGGGATGAAAACTTTATACCACACATTATATGCACACATTACGATTCCAATGACAAAGGCAACAACCAAGCCCTAACAAAAACTCATTTCCAGTTGGCACACCAGTGTTTTTCCAGAACTACAGATCTGGCTGGACAAACAGGGTATCTAGCATCATCCACAAAACAAAGGGACAATTTCTTTATGATGTTTAAGTTGGGAGCCAATTCTGTGTACGGCACGAAAATTAATTATGTCCCAGATACACAGGAGACAACCTAGTTGACAGCACACCATTCGACCTGCCAATGGGCACATTTGAACTGCCATCTCCATCACTTCCCATACAGACAAATGTAAATGATGAACGATCCTACAGGACTCAGCCAAAGCGACGTCACACTAAAGTAAGACACCTCCAAGTTAACCCCAAGAGTGCTCGCAACAGCTAAATACTTAAACAGGGAGATGTTAGGGTTAACCTAATAAAGCATAGTTATCCCCCTTAGACAGAGAAAAGATTGATCCTCCTTGGATTGGAAAAGAAAGAAGTCCGCCATGACGCTTTGAGATGAAAACCCATGCTTTAAAACTGAGAGACTTATCATTGCACATCCAGTGGTTAAAAATACAGTCAATCGTAACTTGTAAATAAATCTGTTAAACGTTCCATTTAGTTATCATTTTCATGTGGTTATTTCATATTGAACATGTAACAATAACAAAACATTTTTATATAGAAAATTTTATAAGAATATAAAAATGATTTTCAATCAGTAGTGAACAATATGCGTATGTAAGTAATATATGTGAGTATTTGGCCATGTGACACTGTGCATGTGTGTTGGTTTACCTTGTTTTTGTTAGTGTGTGTGTAGCTGTGAGTCATTAAAGATTTTGTTATGCCACTCCCAGCCAAACACAAGGTGGGTGTTGTTGAGCATACATTCTTGGATCCTTCAATGTGCAGTCTTGCAGACCATGGTTGAATAGGGATGTAAATGGATGGTGACATTTAATGCTAGTAAGACTAAACTGCTCTTCTTTAACAATTACAAGAAGCCTCTCCAATCACCGATAACCATGACAAACAACTCTCTACCTGAGAATTCTTCCTTCAAACTCCTCAACTTAACATTCACAGGAAATATGAACTGGAATAAATACATTGAGGACATTGCAAAAGCTGCTACAAGGAAGGTGGGCTCCCTCTATCATGCTAGAAAACTGCTCACAGCTGAGAGTCTCCTGTACTTCTATAAGGCCACTATTCGCCCATGTATGGAGTATTGTTGCCACATCTGGGCTGGTGCATCTACCACTAGTCTCTCCCTCTTGGATAGAGTCCAAAAAATGGTCTCCAACCTAATAGGTCCAACTTTATCAACTAGGCTCCAACCCCTATTCCATGTTGCATCCCTGTTTTACAAGTATTTTAATGGAATGTGCTCTGATGAACTCACTTGCCTCGATGTACATATCCCTGACAAACCCGCTTGACAACAAAATCCCACCCCTTCACTGTTGAGGTTCCTAAATGTTAGAAAGTTTTCTACTCAAATAGCTTCTTCCCTAGAACAGCTAGACTTTGGAATTCCCTTCATGCTGCCTGCTTCCCAAACTGTACTGATATGCAGAAATTCAAATGCAATGTAAACCACCATCTTAATCTTTCTTAGGCATGATCCCAATTAGTAGCCTCTTACATCCAAGTGGCAATATGCCTTGTTTGGGGTGAAGGTAAGCAAAAAAAAAAAAAAATGATTGCGCTGACCAAGTGAAGGTTCTTACAGGCTCTTTAATTTGATGTAGAATTGCTATTTTGGGGGTTTAAGGCGATTTTTATATAGAGTTAAAACGTTCATGTGAAAACTAAGTGGAAGTGAAGAGGAAAGCATATCAAACCAAAGAGCAGAAATAAATATAGATAGTCTCAAGTTCACTACAGTTATGTATATGGTTGCAACACAGTTGATATCAAATATTGCTATCACTTGTTTATTCAATTCATGTGTGAGCAGATTGAACATGACCTTTTAAGCATGCCAGACTCTTACACTATCTAACACAGTTATTGAAAACATGTCCTCTACAAGTTGTTGATTGGGCTCTATTTGTTTCATTTTTTTTCAATTTTTTTTGGGGGGGGGGTATGGGGGAACCTGCTAGATGCAATACATTCACCTGCTATTTCAGAGACTCAAACTGAGTAATATATTTAAGATTCTAACTGTCCCATTACATTAGTGCAATTGTTTTGATTTCTCTTGCACTTAGTTCATCGGATATATTCATCAGGCAATTGTTGAAATTCTTTGTTCATGAGCTTGGTTGCTCCTATTATTACTGGAATGATAGAGATCTTCCTAAGATTCCAGTTTCTTTTTATATCGTACATAAGACCTTGGTATTTCGTTACATTCTCCCTCTCAGCTCTGTTTAAGTTAGCATCATTGGGAACACTGACTTCAACTTAGGTTGCTACTTTTTCCCTCTTGTTCTATATAACTATGTCATGTTTAACGGCTTTGTTTTAAATGTATATTCCTGTAGGAATTGCATAGTCATAGCAGGTGGTGCATGAATTATTTCTAACATGTAACATAGCACGGACATTAATATGCCAATACTGAACTGTGAGCAAAATGACGTCATGGTAAGAAAAATCACGTGAGAGAAGATAATCATATGAGAGACGTCAAGGCTGTAATAAGAAGTCACGGGTGCTGGGAGAATGAAGAAATAAATGTTGTTGTTACAAAAAAAAAAGAGTCGAGTTATTACTTGTCCTATGTTCTTTGCGACATACTCTGCTACAACCTGTTGGGTCCTGAAATGTCTACATGTTAACGCATGTGTAAATGAGGGTAATGTTACAAACAGCCTTTTCTTACTGGTACGTTCGGTATTCAACTGTTTACAGATCGTCCAGTGCAGATATTTTTACACTCCATTTTGTCATTATTGTATTGTACCTATTTACTATGCCTCTCCACGGGACAGAGTTAGACACCAGGGTCGTTTTTTAACGTGGAGAAAAGGTACAAAAATAAAAATTGTTTCAGTCGTGAAGGATTTCTCCTCCACCGAAAGAGAACAAGAAATGGAAGTGCAGCATCTGAAGAACAGATGGTATTTATTTGCTCCCCCACTGAGCAAATTAGGCACAAGGCCGTTTTTAATGTGAGGTAAAAACCAGCTCCCCTAAAAGGGGTCACTCTGGTTACCAAAAATAATAATTGTCCCAGTATAGAGGGTTTCCCCTCCATTGACTGGTACAAATTATCTTAAGTGCAGCATCTGCCGGAACAGATGGTATTTATTTGCTCCCCCACTGAGCAAATTAGGCACAAGGCCGTTTTTAATGTGAGGTAAAAACCAGCTCCCCTAAAAGTAGGCAAAAAGGGGGCACTCTGGTTACCAAAAATAATAATTGTCCCAGTATAGAGGGTTTCCCCTCCATTGACTGGTACAAATTATCTTAAGTGCAGTATCTGCCGGAACAGATACTACACTTTGATCTTGTAGCCATTCTCCAGCAGAACCTTATAATTGGATGTACAACTTATGTGTGGAAGAACTTGCACTTGTTTTCATTGCTTAGACCAGTTCTCGTCTTTAAAATATTAGTCATCAAGCTTTAATCTTGGGCCGCCATTATCATTCTCAACTGATCATAGTGAAGAGATCACTCTGTCTGCAGAAGCTTCCTTATGTATATTCCTTATATGTATTCTTGATCTAGTTCATCCGGAAAACATTTGGTATGTTGTTGGTTGGCCCATTCTTCTAGTTTTCTACTATGGAAGGTCTTGTCGTATTACTGGTTGCTCTTTAAGGCTATTTCTATGGCAGGCTTGTTTGCTGTTTTGGACTTATTTGCATATAGACGACCATATGCCATTGACAACGTGGCACAGATTGGCACTCTTTACCGCATAGGTTGCATGTTGCTACCATGTGATGGAAGTAGTTGACAGCTTGTTTTTGAAGATAACTGTTATTATGATTTGTTTTGTTCAGGCATACTTTATTACAGTCTTTGTGACGTGCATTTATGTAAAGATTGAACTCATATAAACATCAATTTCATCAACTCCGAACAGAATCATGGAGAGCAAAAAAATGGACCTCGTTATGTTTACTTTTGTCAGTTTCGTAACTCTCACTTCTCTTACAAGGTGCCTTCAATAAGTTTCCAAACTTTTTTCGAATGGACACTTTTATTGATAATACACACATGAAACTTTAGTCTCCTTCAACATAATCTCCTCCGACTGTAGTGCACTTGTTGTACTGTTTCAACAACTTCTGGAAGCTCCATGAAAGTCTTCCTCATAACAGCCTCATTATCTCCTCAATTGTCTCATAACGACAGCCTCTAATGTTTTCCTTCAGCTTAGGGAATAATCAAAAGTTACAGGGAGCAAGGTCTGGACCAAAGGAAGAGTGAGAAACAGGCTTAATGCTCATCTTGGTCAAATAGTCTGTGACAATGGTGTATTGAATTGATCAGCTTTACGATCTGCCAGCTGTCATAGCGTCTTTCTTTCTGATCTTCTCTGAGCACCCTTGAGACAAACTTCATGCAAATCTTCCGCACCTTCAGTTCCTCGTGAATAATTGTATGTACAGTTCCCACACTGACATCAAACTGTACATTTATTGTCTCTATATACACACAACAGTCCTCATCTATGAAATTCTCTATTTGGCCAATCAACTTTGGTGTTCTGACTTCCTACTCCTCCCACACCTCTCATGATCCCACACAGACTCCTTACCTTCCTTGAATTTCTTATACTCCTAAAAAAAATGATGCTCGATTCATGCAAGATGGTCCAAAAGCAGTCTGAAGCATTTCATACATTTCTGTCGCATTTTTTCCAAGTTTCAAAACAGAATGTTATTGCATATCGTTCTTTTAAAGTGTCCTCACGTCTAGATTGCATTTTTGAAATTCACCAGCTGTGATAATCAGGTTTTAGTAGAGTGTATTCCAATTCTTGCTGTAACTGTTCATTTGAACCTGAAATCATAAAACTTGGTCAGTCATCTCATAAGATATATAGCAATAGCATACTGACTTTTGTAATGTAAATGCCTAAACAAAAAAGTTCAGAAACTTATTGAAAGAATCTCGTATTTTGTCATTTAAACCTCACGTTTCATGAGCGATGTTTCTGATGAAGGGGAAGTATTGCTCTTTTCTGGGCCCGAGATTTTACCATAAAGTAGTATTTTTTTTTATCTTTGTACATAAAGTGGTTTCATGCTTTGTCTGGAGAGATTTTCATAAAAACAGCTATCATAGACACAATCCCAGTTGGCGTTTCCAAAGTTTCTTTCCTAATGTTGTCATAAGTTATATATGTTTTTCTGATGAATCCACGGAAGAAATATTCAATATTGACATAAAAATATTGATTGTCCCCGTGAACGAAATAGATCTGTAAAATGTATCAACGTTTTTATTTTTGAAAAAAAAAAAAATGATTGGTAAGATGAATATAACCTTGAACTTTGGGAATACAGCAAAATTATATATATATATATATATATATATATATAAAAGGAAAATTACAATTGAATTTACCAAAATGATCCAAGATGGTAAATTAAAGTAAATTATAAATATTAAAGAATTAATATCTATAAAATTATCTCAGCCAGATATATATATATATATATATATATATATATATATATATATATATATATATTAAGTAATGTGATTGATAATTTAAAATTTAAAAATCAAATTATAATTAAATTAAAAATCCGTTTCATAAGAAGGAACAACAACAAAATCAATTATCTGTACGATCGTTTCGGAAAACAATGCTTTTTATTGTGGTATACATCAAGTTACGTACAATAATTACATATAGTTTTTTAATAAGCAAGGTCTCCTCGTCAGCAAATTTTGAAGGGTTTTTATTGAATTTAAAAGACACCATAAATAAACCTAGCATTAAAAGTAAGGCAGATGAATCTTTTAATTTTTCGCTTTTTGAAATCAGGAACTATAGTTAAAATACTCATTTAGATGTTTGCTATAGCTTTTTATCTTATTAAATCAAATTGATTAAACTACACTCAGCTCTTTAGACTATTGTTCTAATCTCCTTTATATATTATATATATATATATATATGTATATATATATATATATATATATATATATATATATATATATATACTTGTTTATTGTTATATAAACATGTTTACATCCCGCTGCTACAAACAGCCATTTGTTTCAATCAAACAACAGATATCATCAGGCAGCGACTTGACTATTCAAATGTTCAATGAATAATCTTTTATAATTTATTCATTGAACATTTGAATAGTCAAGTCGCTGCCTGATGATATCTGTTGTTTGATTGAAACAAATGGCTGTTTGTAGCAGCGGGATGTAAACATGTTTATATAACAATAAACAAGTATTATCAGCTCTTTTTATTGAGCACTATCTAACAACCTCGTTGAATTCACTAGTCTATTACTTTTGATTAAAAAAAACCCCCGAGAATATATATATATATATATATATATATTTGTATATATATATTCGTTTGCAGCATTTGTCTCATAAAAGAGACGTTGCCAGCCTCTCTCTGCTCTACTGTTATTTTTATGGCAGCTTAGTTAGACTGAGCTTTACTCCATGGTTTCCCTCTGGTATGTCTTTCGCGGCAACCACCTATCTAGCTACAACAACTATTAGCATCTTCTCTTATTTTCTACTTGTGCCTAAACCTAAACTAAAATTTCATGAGCAGAGTTTTTTCCTAGAACTGCTTGTCTGTGGGACATAATACCATGGGAGTTGACTTCCCAGCTGGCTATAACATGGTCATTTTCAAGTCCAATGTGGAGAGGTCCTTAACGAGGCATCCTCTAAAATAAATTAATTTATCAAATTTCTATTAGGATACCCATTAACATTTATCCTTGAGTGGGTTCCGAACCTTGATGAGTGGTGACGGATGAAGTAAGGAATAAAGAGCCAGACTGATTTCACTGTGATAAAAGAATAAAAAAAAGGAAACTTTTCTCGACACCAGTTTGACTTTCACCTTAGCACACACATTGGCTCTGTAAACAAATATCGCAACAAGAAAGAAAACTTTTTAAACCAAAGTTTGGAAAAAATGTTCACACACACACACACACACACACACACACACACACACACACACACACACACACACACACACACACACACACACACACACAAAATAAGCTCTGTATTAAAAATGTAAAAATAAAAAGAATGCAGAAAAAGAAAAAAAAAATTTAACCTATCGCAGACTTAGCACCTACATAATCCGACTTCTAAAAAGTTTATAATTACAAAAGAAAATTCACATATATAAGGATAAAAAAGTAGCCTTAACTAAAATTGTTAAACAGAAATAGACTTATGACTTGTATAAATCGACTTCTCAAAAGAGAATTCAACGATATAAGGATGAAAAAAAGAAAACCTTCACTAATTTTTTTAAAATGGAAAACGGGGATCCTCAGCTGCTTACAATCTAGCTGTTTCGGAGATTTCAAAATAGGACAGTTGTAAAATACATGGCTCTATATCTACCGTCTATTTATCTCTTTATATATATGTATATCTATCTATATAAATTTGTATTCCTGTCTGTTTGTTTATTCACAATTTGATTAATATATACAAAAGGTCCATTACTATAATGCTTCATTCATTTCTATATATAGTATGATTCGTGTAAAATAGACGATTGAGAGATGACGTCATTTGCATATTACATTAAGAGAAATCGATTTATTAAATAGTGGTGTGTTAGTTATTGTTTATAGTGAGAAAATTGTTTAAAGTGTTCTATTTAAGTTTATTATTAAAATTTGATTTATATTGATAACATATTTAATTTAATTTATTCTTACCAACATCGATTTTTTTTTATAAAACTGTTTAAGTTATTTGAGTTTTGAGTGATTTCCCTTGGACGCTAACTTCCTTCTTTTTAGTTTTGTTTTCTTTTTCGGTGGATAATCAAAGTAAAAATAATTCACACAAACTTTCAAGCATTGTTTTTGGAATCAGTTCAAATAAAATAATTTCCGTGATTTCGCAATTAACATTTTGGTCCAGTGGATTTTTATTTTAAAATAAATAAACAATCCAATTCAACTACGATTTTTCATTTAAAACAAAAACAAAAAACTTTCATTTACGTTTTTTTACCAGTTTTTTTTTTTCACATTTTTTGACATCGTAACTGCTATTTTTTTTTCTTTTAATAACACAATAATCACAACTCATCATTTTTATAAAATAAAAACGTGTATTTCGGTTAAAATAAATTCTATTTTGGTATTTTCGAAACTATTTATTTATTTACAGTTTGTTTTCGTTGCTACAAACCGTAATAACAAATCTTTCTAGACTGAGAGAGCATAACAGAAATTGGCTTAAATTGGAATATAGTCATAAAAACGTGCTCAATATATAGAGAATAGCTTCTCTTTGTATCTCTTTTGTCGAAATATCCGGTGGAGAGTTTGTCACATATTTCTGCTTTTTTCGAGGTGGGAGGATTACATTTTCATGTTTTCATTCGTTCTTTTATTTTTGAAATTTTTGTGGGGTAACAATGGAAGTGACACATAATAATGAAAAACTGGTCAATATTCTTAGTATAGCAGGTGTGGCCAAACCGAACTTCATGTCGACCCTGGTAACGCTGGGTATCCATGCTAGTATATATATATATATATATATATATATATATATATATATATATATATATATCATTTTTCTACATAGTTACCACCATTCTCAATGCATTTTTTACATCGATGAACGATGGCCGTGTATGGGCGTCCGAAGTGCACTCTGGCATATGAGGGCCATTCCAAAAGTAAAGCATATATTTTTTTTACTCAAAAAGTTGAAGCACTACAAAGACAGGCGTGATACCATTAAAATGAACGACCTTTTGTGTTCCACAATTTAGTTTTCTATATAGTCACCACCATTCTCAATACACTTTGACAAGCGATAAAGGATGGCTGTGCATGGACGTCCAGATCGGGCTTTATCATATGAGGGTCGTTTCAAAAGTAAAGCCTAATCCTAATATTTTTTTACTCAAAAAGCTGAAGAACTATGAAGACGAAAGTGGTACTATTAAAATGAGCATCCTTTATGTTCCAGAATTTAGATTTTACATCTCAATAAACTTTTACCAGGAATTCAATGAGGCATCTCTGCTTCTGATGCACGTTTATGACAGGCGTTGCTTTCCAAGAGTCTCACACTGCCAATATCTTATGGTGACTGAACTTATGCATCATGATATAAAAGTTTCAACTTTCAGATCATGAATGTATAAGTCCCACCATCTTAACAATGCAATTTTCAATCCCCCTCTGATCCATTCGGGTGGAATAAAAAATAGTAGGCATTATTTTTGGGACACCCCTCGTATATATCTTTATATAATATTTTTTATTTTCATAAATGAATATTAATTATTTTTTACCTAAAAGCACTAGTGCTTCATACTTATGCAATCATCAGTGTATAATGGGATAATTAATACCTTTTTATTTATTTATTTTTAAAAATTATTTCATCATACCTTCTACAGATCCACACAACAAGCACCTTACTATTTCTTATGGTAACATCAGAGGTCACAGGTCAAACTTTCCTGATGTTCAGTCATTTCTTCTGCACAAATATCTCTAGATTCTTGCGCTTTCTGTTTCCATCTTCTCTTTTGTAAATACTATTATGGCATGCGTTCTTCAAAATTGTCTGGTCAATTCACTATTGCCTATGCTCCAGCTCATTTGACTTGTTGGCCTAAAGGTCTCCATCCATTCGCTGTTTTAATACCTAATTGTAATAAAGCTTTTCTTTTTTTTATTTATTGTAGTAGCTTCTTTCTAAGAACTATGACGTTGTGGAACTCTCTTCCTGCTCACTGTTTTCCTTCTACCTACAGCCTTGGTATTTTCGAGACTAAGGCCAATAGGCATATGTCTTTGCAATAATAATCTTCTGTTCTTGTTAGCTCCTTACATCAATTGGCTTCACGCCTTGTCTCGAACGATTTCCGTTCAAAAAAAGCTAAAGTATTCGAACCTAGTCACAAAGTCATCTGTGACTCTGCAGTCTGCTATTTAACTCCTAGGACACCAAGAATTATCACATGAAAGAAAAGGGAATAAAGTTCTATTCATAAGATTAAGGCAAGCGGATAAATATAGAAAACTAGTCAGATGCCCTGTACCTCTACAAGCGATCATTCGTCCATGTATGAAGTATTGTTGCTACATTTGGGCTGGTACATCTACTACAAGTCTTTCACTCTTGAACAGAGTTCAAAAGAGAGTCGCCAACCTAATAGGTCCTACACTGTCAGCTAGGCTTCAACCTCTGGCTCATCGACGAAATATTGCATCCTTCTGCTTGTTTTACAAGTATTTTAATGATAGGTGCTCCGTTGAATGACAAGCTCTTGTACCCTCTGTACGTAAATATCCCCGACAAACAGCAAAATCCCACCCTACACAGTAGAGATCCCCAGATGCCAGAAAGCCTTCTACTCTAATAGTTTCTTCCCCAGAATTGCTGGACTTTGGAATTCCCTTCCGGATTCTTGCCTCTCTGACTGTACTGACATGCAGAAATTCAAATGTAATGCAAATAAACATCTTGCTGCTCAAATCCCTAAATAGTATCTCTGCAAATTATGTCCTAGATAGTAGCCCCTACATCAACGTGGCACTGTGTCTTGTTTAGAGTAAAAATGCAATAAAAAAATAGTGTTTACGTGGATAGAAGAAAAGAAAATGAAAATGACCATAAATTAAAACCATGCTGAATTGCAAGCAGTCATTGGTTGAGACATGTTCACTCTCCTAGATTTTGAAGACACATCATATAAACGGAAAAATAAAAAAAGCCATAAAACGTGGCAGTGTAATTGTTTTTCCCTGTTCTTCTTGCTAATCTGTTGGCCATTCATTTTGAAGTATACACTGGTTTCCACATTCAAATCTTGTATAAGTTTATAGAGAAAGGCACATTTGCTACAATTACATGCATAATGATATATGGGAGTAGGATTGACACATTTATATGCACTTATATACGGATACGTCAACATGCTGTGCTATTGACCTGCATAGGCACACTTCGCAGAAAATGCAACAAGGGAGAAAAAACAAAAGAAAAATTTAAACAAACAGTAGCCTGTGTTTGCACAACGTTGTACGTCGGTCCACCCGAAATGTTCTTGAAGAATGGAAATAAAACCAATGCATTTCTATTACAGTAATTTCAGCATAGAACAATACGTTTTGGAACATCCAGTATGTTTTGATTTCAATGAACCAATTTTGGACGGTAAGTATTTCATCTCTCTCTCTCTCTCTCTCTCTCTCTCTCTCTCTCTTTATATATATATATATATATATCCTAGCAGAGAGGCCCGACATTACCCCGGATTGAATGATGATCGGCCAATGTTTCACACTCCCATATGTTTATTGTCATCGAAATTGGTGAAATCGCCAATTTTTCAATCAAATCGATTGATTGATTGCCTGCGCTAGTTGGGGACGCTTCGCTGTGTACCGGGAGGAAGCTTCATATGCCTTCCCTGCAGCGATTTAGATCACAATACATTGAAGTCTCCATTGCACTGTAGAGAACCTACTGTTGGTTTTATAAAATTATTTTTCATATATAATGGCTTGAATTAAAGTTTAAAATTCAAAAGTCAGCTATCATGCTTCGATTGTGCTCTAAACAGAAGCATTCATACCGAATGCGCCCCTGTCACATTAAAGAATCTACTGTTGATTTTATATGTCGGGCCTTTCGGCATTTGTGGTAATAAAATTTCTCAAATGATAATATGTACATATCTGCTTTTTCCACGATGTAAATAAATTATTCATATGTATTGTTAGAAACTATACGTTCGCTCCGTTGAGAGACAGAATAGATTGGTTAGACAATCATTAGATATAAAAAAGATTGGTTAGACAATCATTAGATATAAAAAAGATTGGTTAGACAATCATTAGATATAAAAAAAGATTGGTTAGACAATCATTAGATATAAAAAAGATTGGTTAGACAATCATTAGATATAAAAAAGATTGGTTAGACAATCATTAGATATAAAAAAAGATTGGTTAGACAATCATTAGATATAAAAAAGATTGGTTAGACAATCATTAGATATAAAAAAGATTGGTTAGACAATCATTAGATATAAAAAAGATTGGTTAGACAATCATTAGATATAAAAAAGATTGGTTAGACAATCATTAGATATAAAAAAAGATTGGTTAGACAATCATTAGATATAAAAAAGATTGGTTAGACAATCATTAGATATAAAAAAGATTGGTTAGACAATCATTAGATATAAAAAAGATTGGTTAGACAATCATTAGATATAAAAAAGATTGGTTAGACAATCATTAGATATAAAAAAGATTGGTTAGACAATCATTAGATATAAAAAAGATTGGTTAGACAATCATTAGATATAAAAAAGATTGGTTAGACAATCATTAGATATAAAAAAGATTGGTTAGACAATCATTAGATATAAAAAAGATTGGTTAGACAATCATTAGATATAAAAAAGATTGGTTAGACAATCATTAGATATAAAAAAGATTGGTTAGACAATCATTAGATATAAAAAAGATTGGTTAGACAATCATTAGATATAAAAAAAGATTGGTTAGACAATCATTAGATATAAAAAAGATTGGTTAGACAATCATTAGATATAAAAAAGATTGGTTAGACAATCATTAGATATAAAAAAGATTGGTTAGACAATCATTAGATATAAAAAAGATTGGTTAGACAATCATTAGATATAAAAAAAGATTGGTTAGACAATCATTAGATATAAAAAAAGATTGGTTAGACAATCATTAGATATAAAAAAGATTGGTTAGACAATCATTAGATATAAAAAAGATTGGTTAGACAATCATTAGATATAAAAAAAGATTGGTTAGACAATCATTAGATATAAAAAAAGATACAAAAATTCGTAAAAACTTGCAAAAGTTTTAATTTTATTCGGCAATTTATAATAAAAATAAAACAAAAAACAAAACTTAATCCTCAGAATAAAAACCATCATTTTCTAAGACTTTCTGCCATCGATTTGCAAGCTTTCGGATCTGGTCAAAGTATCATTCAGCTGGCTTCGAATCAAAAAATTCTTGACACGCTTCCTCGACTTGATTAAACGATTCAAATCGTCAACCCTTTAGAAAGTCTTGCACTGAACAGAAAAGGCCGTAATCTGATGGAGTACAGACAAGACTGTAGGCTGGATGTGGCAGAACCTTAACGCCATCCAGCTTTTCAAACTTGTCTTTGGTTTTCATGGCGGTGTGTAGCTTGGAATTCTCCTGCTGCATTAAAGCACTCTTTTGGTTGATCAGCTCTAGGTATTTTTGCTTCAACTGTTACAGTTGCTTACACTTGCACTACTTTGAGATCGCCTTCGGCAGTACAAATCTCTTCTGCGGGTTTCCTGATTGAAATTTTTCTCGCCAAGTAATAAAAACAAATAAAATCTTTTTGCAAGTGTTTACGAACTTTGAGGACTACCTAATAACTATGATAAAACGGTCGGCAATAGAAACGATCACGCAAAAATATTTCCTCTTGCAGTTGAAAACCGATCACGCGAACAGTATTAAAAAAAAAAAAATTTTTTTAGCCATGTCGTCACTTAAATTTTTTAGACAATACGTCGTTTATGAGTTGTAAAAATCTCTAAAGAGCCGAGGGGTGGGGGGAGGGGCGAGAGTATTTTTTGTCGTATGCCCCAACAGATTTTCTTTGTTAATTTATATGAGAAAATAAGGCTTGAGGATTTAATAAAATTGAAAGCAGGCACATTAAAGGATGGAGGGGGGGGGGCTTAAAACTAACAGAAGAAAACGGTTGAGTATTTTTCAGTATAGACAACAAAACGAAAAGCGGTCAATAAACAAATATATAACAAATAAATATACCAAAGGCAATATAAGTTACTGTTCTATCTACCTGGATATTTTTTTTATTGTTTTAACTAATTTTAAAGCGTTTATTTAGTTTAAAAACTGTTATATATTTTCATTATTATTATTATTTTTCTTTTCTTGTTGTTGTTGTTGTTGTTATTAAATCTTATTAAAAGTGATGTTGCGTTCTGTGTTCGTGTTATGAAGAGATTCATATATATAAAATGTTCATACTTAGAAGTGTTAGTGAGGAGGTAGTGTTGAGACAGTCTTAGTGTTCACATTGTAGATATGAGATGTCGAGACATTGTGTATGTAAAGTCATTTTAAAACACATGATATATAAGACATATAATCACTTTACCTTTTGGTAGAATTACAACACAAAGATGACGTTTATAAAAACACATGATGGGTTTATTTCTTCTCCGACCGGTCGTGGTTTTCTTAGTCAAGAATTCAAAGTTTTACATTCTATGTTTCAAAGGTGACCGTCTCGCTTCCAGACGTTCGACTGTCCATGTCTGGACTCCAGACTGTCGTCTCTCGTCCTCAGACTATCTCTCAGACTCCCTCTGCTTAACTCTAAAGTTTCTAACTATATCGAGAACTTCCCATTTTCCATGACGTCATACACATGTTAAAACATGTGTCTTCTTTCACGTGTTCTGGAAATGCGTGTCCAAAACTTTTTCCTTTGTTTACAAAAGGAATTTTAACCTATATTTCCAGTAACTTATATTTCCAATATGTTAAAAACATGTTTATTAAATTATCTTATAATTGCATTCTTCAATTGAATTTCATAACAGAATTGACAATGCACATTCTTTTCTTAAAACTATTTTATCTCTAAGCTAAACAATGGTTTATTTTTTTACATTCCATTTGCTAATTCTCTCTCGCAATCTATTTCTAAACCTAAATTACGAGGTTCGAATTTCGTCTATTCTATTTCATTTTTACATTTAACTAAATCTCTCTATTTTTATACTTACATGAAAAGGGGACAGCCTTTATCATGTAACAAAACTAAGTAGTGCCGAGTCTTAAGTAAGATCAAGAAAAATTGCTGAAAACGCTTTAAAATAAGTTAAAACAAAAAATACCCAGATAGGTAGGATTGTAATTTATCTTACCTTTGGTAACATTTATTTATTATACATTTGTTTTTGACCACTTTTTGTTTTGTTGTCTATATGCAAAATGCCAAAAATATTTTATCTATCCAGCTATAACATGTGTCACACTTGATAAAATCGGATAGAATCTTATTAACTCATTCATGTAGTGTTAAGGAGAGGACCTCTTGATTATTTGTTGCAATATAGACGACAGTTTAA
>NC_136491.1:120405502-120460502 GCF_053919585.1 Euprymna scolopes
TGACGGTTCTACCAAACTTCTCTGTCAATTGGAACTCCTCTGACTTGAAACTTGATTTATACAGGGATTAGGAACCTGTGGAACAAATTCAATTTGGTCTTTAGCTGGTAAAAATAGCTGCTAAGTGATCGAAATTGGAAACAAAATGAGACTTAAAGAAGCCTACTTAAAGTGTTCTTGTACGCATGCACAAATATACATTTATACGTTAAAGTGGGTTCATTTTTTAAAACTATTTTTGTGTATGTGATATCTCAAATGGTAACGACTAAGGCTGGAACGCTAAATGTTTTAGTTTTCATTCCAGCTGATGGCACCTAAGCTTGGGTACAATGGAATAATTAATATATATATATATATATATATATATATATATATATATATATATATATATATATATATAGTGTATGTGTGTGTGTGACGATCATTTCGTCACGTGTGGAAAATCATGATGTCAGCTCTTCAGATGCTGCACTTCCATTCCTTGTTCTCTTTCGGTGGAGGATCAGTCCTTCATGACTGAGACAATTTTTTTTTTATTTTTGTACCTTTTCTCCACGTTAAAAAACGACCCTGGTGTCTAACTCTGTCTCGTGGGGAGGCATAGTAAATAGGTATAATAAGAAGTAATGCTTTAGCAGATGAATGCTAACTAACCCCTCTCTGAATGGCTCATATATATGTTGCTCGCACTTTAATTTCAGAGAACATTTGTATAGCACAAGTTAACACAAGTATACCCTTTCTGCCCGTCTGTCTGTTTGTCCGCCTGTCTATATATATATATATATATATATATATATATATATATATATATATATATATATATATATATATATATATATATATCTTCTACACACATTTTCACTCTTTTCTTTTTATTTGTCAAAAATAATAATTATAGAAAAGAAACGGATAAACCGATTAAACAATGTTAAAATGTTAAAACCGTCCATCTGTTAATCAACTGATACTGACTGTTGATAAGCTATGAATTGACTATGACGAAATTCTCTGGATATACATTTGAACAAAAAAAAAGAAAAAAAAAAAAGAGAGAAAAGAAAAAAAAGAAAGCAAAAAAATAAAAAAGAAGAAGAAAAGAAAGAAAGCAGCGTATATGTCATAAGAGTATACGCCAGAACTGCAACAGCACGAATAGTCGATCTGCCCTTTTTTCTTTGCTGGTTCAAAACAAGTATTTATTAAACGAGCCTACAAATATAAGGTAAATGTATATAAAATTTTTACACCATTATTTTTAATTTCTATTCAAATTTAACCGGCGTCATGTTTTAACAAATATATTGTAACATATTTTAACAAATAATTAACATGTTTTAAAAAACATATTTAAACAAACGTTAACATTTAAAACTAAATTTAACATGTTTTTATCCAATACTAGCAGACCACCCGGCGTTGCCTGGGCCTAAAATACGCATAAATATTATATTTTAATTCATACAGAAACTGAGACATTTGCATGCGAGTATTATGTTTTTTCTAAACAGTTCACATCTTGTAAGTAAAAAAAAAAGAAAAAAAAGATACTCAATACTAAGATTGAAACAAAACTCTTGAACAAAACGTCAGCGAGTCAAGTACGATAATGATTAGACGAATTTTTTAGAAGTTTTTCAAACCTACTTATTCTTAACATAAAGAAGCTGTCATGTTTCATGGCTGCGCCTGCGCATTCGTGAAACAGTTAACAAACAGATAAAAATCCAATGACTCCTTAATACCAAATTCAAAATTTTGACCCCTTATGCAGCCCTTTTTTCCGGATGAAAACCGATTAAAAAGTTTTTCACATGTCTGAATATTATATATACCAAATTTCAAGTCCCTAGATTAAAAATCTGTTGAGTATATAGGTTGAGAAGTGTCCTCACACAGATTCTCACTTTTATGGATACATAGATAGATTAATATATTTTATCCATAAAGTAGTTAGAGGGGATGGAGGAGTGTAGGTTAGTCTCACTTAGTGCTAAGATATCCGGGATGTTTGTTAGGAGAAATGCTTCAACATCATTTAAATTAGGTCTAAGTCCACGGATGTGCGTAAATGCAAGCCTCAAGGGAGAAGGCAGGTTGGTTTTGTTTGAGTTTTGGCCTGGTTTTAGCGTAATTTTTTATTGTACTGCCATTTTTTTTAAAGAGTTTCAGTTTAGGCAAGGGAGACTGAACAAGTGGTTATGCAGAATACCAGACATGCAACACAAGCAGACCATCAGTTGTCCTGCCATCTACTAGGATTGTGGCCTCGGGATAGCCCACCGGGGATGAGTGCAGGGTCTCTTTCCATGCGCGACATGACACTACAAACAACCTGATATTATACAACTGTTGATGGAGCAGCCGCTCTAAGCGCTACCAAAGTGTTAGGGCCCTTGTACTACCAGTCGGGAACAGCAGCCAGGAACTGTCTATCCGATACCCTCAACCTATCAGACAATGGTCAACCCAATCTACTTGTACTGGCATTATGGCATTCAAGCACTCCCAAGTGTCCAGTTTAAGGGATAGGATGTGTCGGGAGTGGGGAAAATGGCGTTCATTGCTCTAGTCAGGAAACAAGATCGACCACTGAAGGTCTGTCGACTCCCTATGATTCGACCTCTATGCCTAGCTAATAGGCAAACAAGGAGTATGGAAGCCGGGCGATAGACAGTGCTTATTTACTCCTTAAGCAGTTTAGTTTTGCAGACCGGTAATTTGTTTGAGTCACTAGCTCTAGGAAGGTTGTCATCCAAGACTGGAGAAGCCTTCCTCCTCTTAGGTTTAGCTTCAGAGCTTTCCTTCTCCTAGACGGATGATCTGGGAAGATCTAGGGGTCCATCAGCACCGAGAGGGTTTTCCCCGCGCCTGAGTCCTAATCCAGGTACTTCTGCGTCCCCCTCGTTGGTAGTTAATGTTAACGGGTTAGTTTAAAAGGGTTATATATCAACTGAAAAATTATACTCCTCAAAGTGATTGCAGGGCATTGCTATTTCATTGTTTGTTACTGGAGGAAGGGCTGAGTAAGAGTTCATGCAGTGGAAGCAGCTATATTTGCAAACAGGTCTGTTGGAAGGAGTTAACATGGTTTGTTTTTTCCTTTAGGTTAAAAAAGAAAAAAAAGGTTTCCTTTTCTTATTTTTATGTTGGCTTAGGAATAGGATAATGCGTTGCAGAATGGTATGGTATTACAAATTAACTAGAAAAAATTGTACAAGCTCTGGATATTTTAGATAGCAGGAGGGTTAAGTTGTATATTTTTAGCAACTATATTGTCACAAAAATATTTTAACATATATTTTCACGAACATATTTTAACAAATATTAGCATACTAGCATGGTGACTGAACGTTGCCCGGGATTCAATGATGACCAACGAATGTTTCGCACTCCATATTTTTATTGTTATCAGAATCGGTGAAATCGCCCATTTTTCAACCAAATCGATTGATTGATTGCCTGCTCTAGTTGGGAACCCATCGCAGTGCACCGGGAGGAAGTTCATATGCCTCTCACTATGACTTATTTCAGAATACATTTTAGTCTACATTGCACTGTAGAGAACCTACTGTTAATTTTATAAAATTATTTTTATATATAATAGCTTGAATTAAAGTTTAAAATGAAAAAGTCACATATCATAATTCAGTTGTGCTCTATAGAAAAACATTAATTTCGAACGCGCCCCTGTCATATCAAAGAACCTACTGTTGATTATATATTACGAACCTATTGGCTTATGTAGTAATAAAACTTCTCAAATGTACTTATGATGTTAGGCTGTGTAAAGTGTTAACTTCGGTCCAAATCGTTTGTTCCTTCTTTCATCGGATTATTTCGATTATCGATTATCAATACTTATCGGATATATTCCGATAAAACCTATCTAAGAACACTGTTTGGCACATGAAATTCATTCGTGCGAAATTTCATAAAAATCGACCCAGCCGTTTTCAAGTCCATAGGGAATGAACTCACAGACACACAGACATACAAAGTTTCTTTCATATAATAGTAGAGATTTTAATAAATAATAGAATATTTTTTGACAAATATTGACATATTTTCACAAACATATTTTAACAACGATAAAAACTATTTCCACACAACTAAATATGTTTTATGTGAAGAAATGTTGTTACACAAATTTAACAAATTTAAACATAATTAACACATTTTAGCATATTTGAAAATTTTATTTAAGCAATATGTTTTAACAAACGTTAATATATTAATTTATTTATTGCGGACTATTATTCTCATCTTTATTAGTTGTTATTTCCCGACGTTTCGGCGAACTAACTATTCCTCTGGCCTTCGTCAGGTGATAACCGCGACGGATAGGAATTGCCACCTGACGAAGGCCAGAGGAATAGTTGGCCGAAACGTCGTGAAACAACAACTAATAAAGATGAGAATAATAGTCCGCAATAAATAAATTAATATAAATAACACTCATCTCAATAATGAATTCCAATTAAAATAATATATAAACGTTACTATATTTTCACATACTTTACAAAATTTAACACATTTTACAGATTTGAGAATACATTGGAATACGTTGCAGTATGTTTTCTTTTGACAACCATATTTTATATTATCAAAAATACTTTACAACATTTGAACATATTTTAATAGATTTTAGGATTATTTGCATACGTGAACATTTTCAAACATTTTATTCTAGCAAAGAAGTTCGTTATATGTAATAATTTACTTATATATATATATATATATATATATATATATATATATATATATATATATAATAGTAATATACTATATTTTAACATAGTTGGGCAGATTTTAAAGATATTTTGACATATTTTAATATGCATTTCGTCAACACATTTTAAATTAATGCAATCGTTTTATTTACTTTATTACTGTTATTTACTGTGTACATCTCGGTGGGACGGGGCATATTACTATGTTGTTTGGGTAAAAACACTACTTGGAATGCAAAATTAAAAAAAAATAGCGGTTTAAAGGCCAAGCAAATGCAGAATCTGTTTCAATAACACATTTATTTATTAACATTAAATTCGATATTTCGATTCATAACAGAATATTTATCAGGGAATAGTTTTTTTTCCCTTTCTTTTACGTACTACGGTGATAATGCTTGGTACGCTTTCCTTCAGATGTTGGCGAAGTGTAAGGTTTAACTGTCCGCTGGTCGAGCGTGTATTTGTTAAGTAATAGAAATCTTCACTTAAAACGGTTAATTTTTTTAATTTTGCATTCCATATCAACAGACAGTTCTTACTATAAACAGTAAACTTTCTGTTACTTAAAACTTAGAACCAGATGCCTTCGATGGCAAATAAACTTTATTGCGTCGCCTGACGAGTGACTTTTAGTTTCTTGCCAACAAATTGTCCAAACCATGTAGCGACTATGTAATATTTGTCTATATAAATAAAAATATTATACTTTGCTCTTTTTTTATTGAGCACTCTTGATAACCTCGTTTTAATTCATGGGTTTTATCTCTTGAAAAAAAAAAAATATATATATATATTATATATATATATATATATATATATATATATATATATATATAAAGTTATAAAATGTATATGGCGATTAAGCTACACTGAATATTCCGCGTTTCATCCACTCTAGCTTATGCGCATAAACCTGAAGAATCCTAGGCTTATGCGCATAAACCTGAAGAGTCCTAGAGTGGATGAAACGCGGAATATTCAGTGTAGCTTAATCGCCATATACATTTTATAACTTACTAACTAGCTCTACCTACGTATTGAGCACTTTTGAAGTAAATACTTAAACTTTACGCATAAATCTATACTTTCGTATATTAATTTTATGTGAGTAAATTAAGTAGTTATATATATATATATATATATATATATATATATATATATATATATATATAATACTTTTATTTGTGTTACAGCAGATCAGAAAAGCATCAGTGTGGTCAGTTTCAAAGGGGACCACTATCTTTTCAGTCCCTGTTTATGTCTGTCTCCGCGGAAATAGGCTGAAGAATGTTCGACACAAGGGGACCAGAGATTAGCCTCCATTGTTTTCGATTTGAAATCGACGGTAGCGATGTTTTTCTAAGCACAAATCTAAATCTAAATAAACATTATATATATATATATATATATATATATATATATATATATATATATATATATATATATATATATATATATATATTCAATCCCGAGCAATGGAGACCCGACGTTGCTCGGGATTGAGGTATGATCAACGAATGTTTCATACTCCCATATTTTTATTGAAATCGGTGAAATCACCCATTTTTCAATCAAATCGATTCATTGACCACTCATCACGGTGCACCGGGAGGAAGCTTCACGTGTGTTCCCGCAGTGACTTAGTTCACAATATATTGTAGTTTATATTGCACTGTTGAGAACCGACTGTTGATTTTATAAAATTGCTTTATATATATATATATATATATATATATATATATATATATATATATATATATATATATATATATATATATATATATATATATATATATATATATATATATATATATATATATATATATATATATAATGGCTTGAATTAAAGTTTAAAATGCAAAAGTTGAGTATCATTTGTCCAGTTGTGCTCTAAGCAGAAAAATTTATTTAAAACGCGCCCCTGTCATATAAAAGAACTTATTTTTGATTTTACATGCTTGGCCTTAATGTTTGTGCCGTGATAATAGCTTGAATTTTACTTTAAAATGAAAACATCAAGTATTATAGTGCAAAACAGAAAAATTCATTTCGAACGTGCCCCTGTCATATGAAAGAACCTGCTGTTGATTTTAAATGTTGGGCTTTTTTGGCTAGTGTGGTAATAAAATTTTTCAAATGCATTCGTGATGTTAGGCTGTGTGAGGTGTTTACCTGATTCAAAATCGCCTGTTCCTGCTTTTATCGGATTATTTTGATTCTTGATACTTATTGAAGACATTCTGATACAAAACCTATCTAAGGACACTGCCGAGCACATAAAGTACTTCATGTGAGATGCCATAAAAATCGTCCCAGTCGTTTTCGAGTCCAAAGGGAACTCTCTCTCTCTCTCTCACACACACACCTATATATTTTTCTCCTTTTAAATAAAAAAGTTTTTAACTTTTTTAATTTTCAGAATTTTTTCTTGCATGATGAGATCAATAATGATCGGAACGGTTTGCACATTATATATATATATATATATATATAGAGAGAGAGAGAGAGAGAGAGAGAAAGAGACGGGGAGGTAAAATGTGTTTCCGTATAAGTAATTGAAATGGTCGAAAAGTTTTGCAAACAAAAACAAATAATTGACACTCCTCTCCTCACCCCCTTTCTTCATCACGAAATTGTTTATTGTTTCCCCTATTTCAGTTTTTCTTTATTAATTTTTTATCACATTTTTTGTTTTAATTTTTTTATAACTTCGTTTTTCCTGGGAATGGGGCATTCTACCGGATGCCAAACATTCTCCCATTAGTTTAGTTACTCCAATCGGGAGATTTTTGTGCACTGATGTGTTCTCCTTTTTTTACTCTCTCTCTCTCTCTCTCTCTCTCTCTCTCACACACACACACACACACACACACACACACACACACACACACACACACACACACACACACACACTTTCTCTCTCTCTCTCTCTAGAAAGTAAAAAGGAGAGCAAAGGAGAGATGAAAGAGAAAGAGAAAAAGATAGATAGATAGATAGATAGATAGATAGAGATAGATAGAAAGAGAAAGAGAGGAAGAGAGAGATAGAGATAGATAGATAGATAGATAGATAGAGAGAGAGAGAGAGAGAGAGAGAGAGAGAGAGAGAGAGAGGGTACATTGTGGGACACGTTGCTAGAACCGCCAACCTAGGTCGCATATGATCAAAATCTAGACCTACTGATGTAATCAGAACGCGCCAAAATGTATAACTGCTTGCTTTTAACGGTCTACATACCGGCATACCGGCGCAAAGGCATTTAACCGCTTGCATATTAACACTTTCTATGCGCCCCGACTAGTAGCTTGTCTGATTGGATGTACGCGTAATAGCTTATGTGCGTGTATTAAAACTGTAATAATATTAGTGCACGTACATTTAATGGTTTGTGGGTTTCAACCTGTATAGACATATATTTTGGGTTAATGGTTCTCATATTCTATGTATGTAAGATGTATGTGCGTACATTTATGCGTCTATGATTGCAGTTTAACATTTATCTACATCTAGGTGAGTACATAACTTTTATTTTAAAAAGAAATTCTTATCATTTTGTTCTGGATTGGTATGGGGAATCCTACCGGATGCCAGACACTCTCCCGCAATCTCATGCGTTACAGATCTTATTAGGATTCTGATCGTCTCTTTAAGTGCAAGTGTTTGTATCTCTCTTGCACTTGGCTCCCCGGGTATGTTTGTCAGATAGTTTTTGAAATACTTTTTAACGAGTCCGATTGCTTCTATAATTATTGGAATGATGGAAATCTTAAGAATCCATTTTCTTTTCATATCGTACTTTTAGTATTTCATCATCTTTTCCCTCTCAGCTCTATTTAACCCAGCATCACTGAAGATTCTACCTTCTACTAAGGTTGCTTCTTTTTACTTCTTGTTCTATATCACTATGTCAGGTTTAATATCTTCACTTTTAATTTAATCCCTTTTGAAGGTTCTTGGCCTTTTGGCTTGGAGCCAACGGTAGCATAACATTTGTAACTTTACATTTGCAGAAAATAAACGACAAAACCCGCAAAGTGTAGTATCTGTTCTGATGCTACACGTCACATTTCTGTCCTCGATCAGTGGAGGAGAAATCCTTCATGATTGAGATAATTTTTATTTTTTTTTCTCTATCCAGAGTGCCTTTTTTGGGGAACTGGATTTTCCCCACATTAAAAACTGACCTTGTGTCTAACTCTGTCTTCGTGGGGAGGTAAGTAAATAGGACTTTTATGTCTACTATTATATAAAAAGAACTCTGTGTGTGTGTGTGTGACACACACACACACACACACACATATATATATATATATATATATATATATATATATATATATATATATATACATATATACTAGCAAAAGTACCCGTCGTTGACTGGGTTCAAAAACAGCCTACAGAAAATGGACTCTGATTTATGAAAGTATGATAGGTTATGAAAAGGAAGGGTTGTAAAGAGATAGCTTCAAATTTGGGAGTATCAAAACCAAAGCAAAATATGACGAAAGTAAAAATAAAATAGATAAACCCCATAATTTATTATACCATACCTGTTCACACTGAAACACTTATCACAATATTCTGTGGATCTATATTAAAAAAACCTTGTTAAACTTTGTGACATATTTCCATCCTATGGAGGCCAGGCGCGAACGAACACCCCCTAATTTTATCATACCATATTTCTTCAAACTTAAACATAATTATCAAAGTATACTTACGCAGATAGATATGAAAAGTCTTTATTAAAGTTTGTGCCTATTTCCATTTTGTGGAGGCCAGGCACGAACGCAGACCCCATAATTTTATTATACCATCTCTATTTAAGTTAAAACATACTTATCAAAGTATTATTATGTACATCTATATCAAAAACAATTGTAAACGTTTTTTTTTTTTAATTTTTTAATTTTTTATTTCCATACTTTGTGGACCAGGCGCGTACGCAGACTCCACAATTTTAATGAATCATCATTATGCCAGATCAAATATACCCATTCCTGTGTCTCGATACATCTTCTATAATTATACGTGATCAGTTTTCTATAATAGTCAACCACATAGGAGCCTATTCGTGACCGACCGACCGACCACACACACACACACACACACACACACACACACACACACACACACACACACACACGTTCAGCTTTATATTATACTAGCATTTCAGCCCGGGTGTTTGGAAATGTATGCTGAGCAAAAAAAAAAAGGTCAATTTTTTTTAATTGACCCCTATTATGACCTCTTCACATTTATTGTTTTGGGCTCAAATGAAGTTATTAAGTTAGATCCATGTTTAAGGAACCTATATCTAAAATTTCAAGTATTTAGACCCCAAATTGTCGGAGGAGTTTGGTAGAGTTCTCAAAGATCAAATCGTAGAACATTGACCCCTTAACAGCTAAATTTCTGGCCGAAAACCAATCACATCAATTTTCCCAAATTTCAGTACCCCGTATATCGAATTTCGAGTCTGTAGACTAAAAATTAACAGAGTTATTGCGTAGGGAAATGAACACACACACAGTCACGTTCACTTTATATATATATATATATATATATATATATATGAGAGAGAGAGAGAGAGAGAGAGAGAGAGAGAGAGAGAGAGAGAGAGGGGGGGGGGTCCGACCACAGCTTGGTCTATTTTTTATGAAATTCAGAATGTCTCCACTAAGTATCGATAATCGATAATCGAAAAAATTCTATGGGAGAAAGAACAATCGATTTTGACCAAAGTTGATACCTTATACAGTGTAATATCGCAAGTGCATTTGAGAAGTTTTATTACCACATAAGCAGAAAGGCTCGGTATATAAAATCAACAGTAGGACTTTTTACTCTTAAACTTTAATTCAAGCCGTTATACATTAAAATAATTTCATAAAATCAATAGTAACTTCTTTACAGTGTAAAGGGCGATTTCACCGATTTCAATGACAATAAATATATAGGAGTGTGAAACATTCGTTGATGGCTTGAATTAAAATTTAAAACGAAAAAGTCAAGTATCAAGGTACAATTGTGGTTTAAACAGAAACATGCATTTCAAACGCACCACTGTCATATCAAAGAACCTAATGTTGCTTTTATATGTCGGGCCTTTCTGCTTGTGTGGTAATAAAACGTCTCAAATGCATTTTTGATGTTAGGCTGTGTAAGGTGTTAACTTTGATCAAAATCGCCTGTTTTTTTTTTTACAAGTACTGCTTATCAATTACCGATTTCAATAATAGGAAACCTTTGCCAAGTAGACTCTTTCTATATAGCTAGGAATTTATTTTATTTTTTTTTTTACGTAGTATGTTATCACGCTGCCTGCGTATCATGTATACTTCTATATATGAGTGTTCTCATGCCGTTCACAAAGAGTTCACCCAATTTGCTTTTTCTTCAACAATTCCTGGTCATATGTACTATTAAATTGATACACATGTTAGTGGAGTTCAGTTGTTTTCACAAAACTTTGGCGTGTGTGTTTTGTATGTTCATTAGCGGACGTAACATTCGATAGGGCGTTGTTTGTAACTTTTAAGTACATGCGCACTTAATGCTCTGAATGCGCACACAGCCTCACTCGTGTTCACAGGCGTTTACGTGAACTCATAAAATTATGAAATAGGAATTTAATAGACTTTAACGTTCTACCCATTAGACATGTAAATATACTAGTTGTCCCAACCCGGCATTACCTGGGATTTTTTTTTACAAATAAATAAATAAATAAACGAATAATATATAGTTCAATTGTAGTATATGACTTGGGATACAGCACGTATTTGCCAAAATCAATTGGCGACAGCATAACCGCCAGTCATTAAAACATTGTATGTGCGTTAGCAAGCGTAACTGCATCAATAGAGTGGTGTAACACTAGGGATATATCGATATAATTATAGCACTCTGTGAACCGTTCGACCGAGTTTCTAAAATCTTCTTCGACTATCGGGCGATTCCATCTATTAAAATAAGGATGATAGTTTAATGAAGCATGTTAAAAAGCACTTTGAAAAAGAGTTAAACACACACACACACACGCACACACACACACATATTAATTGTAGTGATTCAATGACTTTCAAAAAACCCTTATTGAAATGAAGTGTTTGAGTTTCATATCAAAGATTTTTATTATTCTAAGCAAGACAAAAAATACTTTAGAAATTTAATCTCCTTAACCTATATAGTTTTGATGTCTACCATCTCATCAGAGGAGAAAATATTAGCAAATATTTATAAAGGTATGTACCCTATTTGCTAAAGTCTACGAGACATGGAAAGTCAAAGTCAAAATTATTCATTAATCAGAAGTCATGTAGCAAGAGGATTTGAAGAAAAGTATATGAAAATTGTAGATCCAGATTTCGTGGTAAAATCCAAGGTGGACGTTCTTTAAAGCAGTTGGGTAATAAGATCCAAGCTGTATATTGGGTAATCCGCATAGCTGAATAGATATCCGAGTCGGGCATGTTCTTGTATAAATTTCTTTATGGGTCCAGCGAAAATATTTTAAAGTCTGGTGGAAGCTTTATCATTAGAAGTCTATATTATTATTACTGGGGTGAGGTGTTAGTTGTAAGGAGAGGAGGTAATAGTGAATATATATATACTAGCTGTACCCTGCCACGCGTTGCAGTGGCTCAATTTGGTGTAATGGAAAAATTTAATAAAAGAGAAAATGCATGTTTCTTATATTAGTACAGCAATCCACTGCAAAAAGTGAAAAAGAAGGCGAAACTGAAAAAAATGGTGCTCTTGCAGAATTTGATCTGGATCCTCGAGAGTTTCTGTCAATCATTCATGTTTTGGACTTGACCAACAATCAGTGGATGAAGCCGAACGTAGCAAAAATGTTGAAACGCTAAATGCTTTTTGTTTTTGTTGTTTTAAAAAATGTGATTTAGTAATTAATATTTGGTTGATGGTGGGGGGAGGGGGTTACTATACACAGATTCGAAAAAGTCGTCCAAAAACAAATAAATGAAAGCAAAGGTAAGGTAATTTATGTTTCTACCTAATTGGATAATTGTTTAGTGTTTTTATGTAATGTAAAATGTTTAATTGGCTCAAAAAACAGAAATGGTCGCGAATTCTGTTGAATACGTTAAGTTTGGGAAAGTAAGTTGAAAACTAAAAACTATACAAAACAATGTCTGAAACTCACCGAACATATGTTACCATGACATAGGCTGGCATAATGGATAGGTTTCTGACAGTATTTTGTATAGTTTTTTAGTTTTAACTCACTTTCTCTAACTTAAAGTAATCAACAGTGTCCACCACCATTTGTAGCTTTCAAATACACCAATAAACACTGTTTTTCGAGCCGACTAAACGTTACATTAAATGAAAATGGTTTATATTACTAAACACAGATACAAAGAAGTTGTCAAAAAATAAATATATAACAAATAAATGTTATCAAAGGTAAGAAAAGTAAGTGTTCTACCTAACTGGATAAGATTTTAGTGTTTTTATGTAATGTATAATCGGTTCAAAAACATTCAATGTTTATCGGTATATCTGAAAAATACAAATGGCGGCAGACTGTATCGAACATGTTAAGTTTGGGGAAATTTTGGGAAAATGAGTTTAAACTAAAAATACTGTTAGGAACTCACTCAATATATGTTACCATGATGTAGGCTGGCATATAATCGGTGGTTTTAAACTTTTGCTCGATACAGGTGACGACTTTTAAAAATCCCTTTTAGTGATTACCTGGTTTGAGGATATTTGTACAACTAAGCGGCAAATCTGCTAAAAAAAATCCGGTATTATTTTACTTTAAGGCCCGTTTCACGTTCATATATAACGAAATATTTTATTGTAGATTTCGGTGTGCTAAAAACGAATCTGCAAACCGTTTACGTAGCAAAAAAAAAGTTTTCATGACATTCATGAAATTACTTTTTCGAAAAGTGGGTGATCACTTTTCAATGTAAATTTAACTTAGAATGAGCACCCACTTTCTGGACACCTGAGAGAGGGGCATTTTTCTGTTTCTTGGCTAAAAAGTTTTTTTGTTTGATTTCTTTTGCATGGTAATAACCCCTGAACTCTGGGACTATTTTCCATTTAACAGCCGTAGCCTTCGTTTACGCTATGCGTAAGCATAAACGAAAGCTGTTTAGCCAATAAACATGGGAAAAAATCCCCCCTCTCTCAGGTGGCTAGAAAGTGGGTGCTCATTTTAAGTTAAATTTACATGGAAAAGTGATCGCCACTTTTTCGAAAAAGTAATTTCTTCATATCATAAAAACTATTTTTTTGTGACGGAAACGGTTTGCAGATTCGTTTTTAGCACACCAAAATCTACAAAAAAAAATGTTGTTATTTACGAACGTGAGACGCACAGCCCTTAATGGAAAATTATATCAAAAATCCGGGGGAAAATAGTTTTCAATGAAAACAGCAAATGAATTCTATAGAAAAAAAATGGATGCTATTTTTTTTTTTCTTTCTGTGTGTTTCTTGGCTAAAAAGTCTTTTTGTTTGATTTCTTTTGCATGGTATTAACCCCTGAACTCTGGGACTATTTTCCATTTCACAGACGTAGCCTTTGTTTATGCTATGCGTGAGCATAAACGAAAACTGTTAAATATGCATTCGCGTACCAAACTGCCTTGTCAAAAAAACCTTTAAGCCAATAAACACGAAAATAAATGCCCCTTCCTCAGGTGGCCAGAAAGTGGGTGCTCATTTTAAGTTAAATTTAGATGGAAAAGTGATCACCCACTTTTCAAAAAAAAATTTCTTCAGATCATGAAAACTATTTTGATACTCCTTGGGCGTTGAGTTCCATGGCGACCCGCAGAATTATTTAATGGTCGTTCCCTTAGTACCCACCTAGTCAAGGCTAACGCATGCGCACGTAACATTTTTTATTTATTTACTTACGTGGTGGAGTTTCTATACTGATAGGTTTTTTGAAATTTTTTCACTGGATTATTATTGATTGAACACTAACCAGATTATGAAAAAAAATTGAAAAAAAAAATCATTTCAACATTTGAAAGGGATACTCACTTTTTAGTTACCACGTTCTGGTAAATCGGTCACTTTTTATTTATTTATTTATTTTTTTTCTAAATACGGAAGTGTCTTCGGGAGATATAAAATGGTCGCATGTTGACGAAGCAATGTATCGGGAGGCGTACGGGATTAAAAATTATTGGTAAATTTTTAGATTAGGTCCACCTCCTCAATTTTCTTTTAAATGACGACTTGAAATGGTTTTCGACTATGCTGAATACGAAAATCGCATCGAAATTTTGCAGAAATAAGTAGTTATCAAGATATAAAAAGTTGTATTATGCATTGTAATCTTTGGCGACCATCTTTTTTACGTGTGTGTATTTGTTTATGGCGCGTGTGCATGTAAAAATATGGCCGCCGAAGAATACAATGCATAATACAACTATTTATTTCCGCAAAATTTCAATGCAATTTGCGTGTTCAGCATACTCGGAAACCTATAAATGTCGTCATTGAAAGGAAAATTGTGGAGGTGGACCTAATCTAAAAAAATACCAAATTATTAAACATTTCTCCAGCATGTTAGTGAAATTTATAATACTTTAAAAAAATTAAAAAGAAACAAAACAAAAGTTTTGAAAAAAAACTCACCTTTCACAAAAACAATTAAAAAAAAAAAAAACACAAACTGACTAAATAAGTAAAAAAAAAAAAAATAACTAAAAATCTCGAAACTTTATTTTCATGAAAACAATAAAAAAAAAGTCCTGTTCTCTCTATTTTTTTTTCTTTGAGAAACAAATATATTTCTGACTTACAAATGCGGTAGAGACTCATTATTTTTACTTTCTATGGTTTTGATATACCGCGTTTTTATTGCTTACAAAATGGGTGACTGATTTATCAGAACGTTGTAACTAAAAAGTGAGCACCACTTTCAAATGTCGAAATAATGATTTCTTTTTTACATTTTTTTTTTTAATAATCTGTTTAATTAGTGTCCAATCAATAATAATCCAGTGAAAAAAAATTCCAAAAACCTATAAGTATAGAAATTAAGCATGGGAGTAATGTTTGTACAACAACGTCGCCATTCGCACTTTTACAAACATTTTTTTAAAAAAGTAACTAAACCATTTATTGATAATTTGTCACGTGTACAAACATTTATTTATTTACGTAGGCTTAACTCCTTTCATGAATAAGAAAAGTTTTACTCTTTAAGAATAATAAAAGGAAAAAGTTACTGAACATTTATAAAAGGACTTCTTTTCATGAAGGCCAGAGGAATAATTGGCCGAAAATTCGTGAAACAACAACAATAAATAAAAATGGTGCTAATGCAGAGAGCCGCGCTATTTTTTAAATCATATTTCCACGTTTAAATAACGTTTTACGATATGTTTTTTTTTATTTATTCAATTGTAAGGTTAAAGTACAGAATAGGTACAAAATATCCTTACCTCCTCATGTTAAGAATGACTTTTTAAATAATAACATTATTTCAGCACGGATCACTCTCTGCATGAGTAATCTTATATAGAAAAAAAAAACAAACTCAAAAGCAAGCAACAAACTTTTTTTTTTTTTTAGCCTTATATAATAAAGAAAAGATGTGTAAATTAAAAAATTTGGAAGATAAACAAATGAAATATGTTTTTTTTTTACTTATCGAGTTAACAGAAAATTAAACCTTTCGTCAATTCGTGGCTGTGAAATGAATCGAACCGGAAGTTCAGTTTTATCAACAGAACAGATTCGCAGAAACGATAAATAAATATATTTATTTTATTTAATATTTTAATTTTAATTAGGTAAATTTATTTTAATAACATAAAAACATATCTCGACTCTAAAAATGGGTTGTCTGAAAATTTCAAATAAATTGGTAACGTATAAACATGATTTTATTTCTTTAGAACGAACCAACTTTACATTTATATATATATATATATATATATATATATATATATATATATATATATATATATATATATATATATACGTACTCGCATTTAGGTAAACATACACTTTCGTAAATAATTGAATTCATTCAAAACGTATCGCCAAAACATCTAAATAAATCGCGATAAATCCTAATTGTCGGTGAGATGGACCAGATTCGGCCACTTTGATGAGTTGTAGACGACGAAACACGTGTCAGTGGATAATTATCTTATAAAAAATAAACGTGTCAGTGGATAATTATATTTAAAAAATAATATATATATATACCGCTCCCCATGTGGGGGTACCAAATTGGTTAAATGGAACATTATTCCCAACTCGCATTTAGGTAAAAATGCACTTTCGTAAATAATTGAATTCATTCAAAACGTATCACAAAAACAAATAACATCTCTCTCTCTCTCTCTCTCTCTCTCTATATATATATATATATATATATATATATACACGCACACACACACACACACACACATATATATATATATATATATATATATATATATATATGTATATATAGCAGAAAAGATATCTCTTTAAATAAAATTCAAGAGACCCATAAAACAGTTTGACCGGTCGCTTATGGAGGTCAAGTTGTGTGCTGGATATAGAGACAGTGCAGGAAAAAAGGGAAACAAGAAGAAACATAGAAATAAGAATAAAAGTAAAAAGAAGAGGACAAAACGCAAATGGAATAATGCGTTTTTAAAAAAATTATACTTGTTTAATCTTAATTTCCTTTGTCTGTTTATACCTACCACAACAAATAAGTTGCTCGGAAATCCGCACAGACGATTTGTTTATAGTAGTGAAGACTTTGTGTAGAGCCAACCACACTTTTTGGTATTACTGCTAACCTTTGTCGGTGCAGATGAATGTCACAGGACAAAGTATACAGTAGACCGCAGGTTTTTACATCAGAGTTTCTTTCTCTTAGATACATGTCTTAATGAAGGCTGGGGTGCATCTCTCCCAGTGAATTAATGCGCTCCCAGATTCCAACCTAGAAATTTTTACGATTCGGCGCGGTACATACAGTTTTCCCAAATTGTCACCCATCTGGTACTGACTAGGCTCAACTTTGTTTAACGTTATTTAACTTTGGTGATCTGGCAAGAACTGGTATGTCAACGTGATTGTGCCGTATTATATATATACGCGTGGCAGGGTACAGCTAATATATATATATATATTAGCTGTACCCTGACATGCGTTGCCGTGGCTCAATTTGGTGAAATGGGAAAAATCCAAAAAGAAAGAGGAAATGCATGTTTCTTATATGGTTGATTCTCCAGTACTTGTGGATATACAATATTTTTGTTGTTTCATTTTCTGAGCAGATATAGAGATTTTCAGGTTTGCTGACTTTAGAACACGCAACATACAATTGTCCATGTGAGAAACAGTCAGTTTGTAGATGTAAGCCACACGACTGTATAGATTGCCCCTCAGCTTTGTTGATGGTGATTGCAAACGACAACTGAATTGGGAATCGCAATCTTCTAAATTTAAATCGCGTATCTGATGGAATAATAGGGGTGCGTGAAATAAGGGCATCTTCACCTTTGAAAGGTCCTGTCAAAATTGTTCTTTCTATTATGTTGTTCATTAATTTTTTTATTGCAAGTCGCGTGCCATTGCAAAGCTTGGACTGGTTGATATTTCACATGATAATTGGTACGCCAATCTTCAATTGCAATACATGCGGTGGCATTCTTGACAAATGTAGTGAATTTAAAAATTCTGTTGAATAATTAACAATATCGACGGACTTGAATGTAGCTACCTCACTTGGAATTTTAAGCTGAATAATATTAAGTTCATGGGCATCTTTGTTTTGAGCTGCAAGAATAGCTCGTTCACTCAACCAACTGGAATTTGAATATCTGGCAAAACCTTTTTTTACCAAATCCTCTTTTAATGTAAATAAATTTCAGAAGTTATGAGGCAGCAACATTTGCCATGACCTCGGATCAGCCGGAAGTTTTCCATTCCCAATTTCCAACAATTGATGAGAAAATGTCTCTGTGAATCAATCGTTCTGCAATTGGGCACGCATATTTTGAATTAAGTTTAATGTCTTCACATGGTGCCCAAAAGTAGAGTATTTGAGGCAAGCATTTATTTTATCTGCTGGTGTTGATCGAGGAATTACCGGTAACCTTTGTCTGAAATCTCCTGCAAGCAATATTACTGCATTCCCGAATGGCCCGACATTGCCACAAAAATCTTGCAAGGATCGATCAAGAACCTCAGTGATATTTTGTGTGCCATGGTAAATTCATCCCAAATAATAAGATTGAATTTCTGCAATATTTTTCCCATTCTGGATGTTTTAGAGATATTACATATGGGAGTTTCGATAAATTGAATGTTTAATCGTAATTTAAATTCTGAATGAGCAGTTCTTCAACCTGGTAGTAAGGTCGCAGTTATTCATGATGAAGCAAGAGCTGAGATTATGTCATTTTGTGATCGAATGGATGCCAAAATCAATTTAATTAGAAAGGTTTTACCAGTTCCTCCCGGTGCATTTAGGAAAAAGATTTCTCCAACACAGTTATTACTACTCTGCATTATTTGGTTGTAAATTTCAAGCATTTCATATTTAAGCGTATCTTACGACTAAGAGGCCTGCTAATCTATATTATATTTCTCTTTGTACATTTGTCCGTTCCACCTTTTCTCTGAAACTACTCGGCCGATCTGACTGAAATTTTGCCATTAAGACCTCTAACCTACCGATTAGCACTTTTTCAAGCATCTCGACAGCTTTCTGCGTGAGAAATGCTTCAAAAACCTAAGCAATATCAAAAGCCCCTTCAGTCACTTCATTGTCACCAGAACGCAAGATTTTTACGTTATTGGCATAAATATACTTGTTTTGCGTTCTGATGGTGCTGATTTCGATCAATAATTTTTTTATCTGAGCTGAAATATGTTCATCTGAATTTAAAAGTTAACACCGCACAACTTTCTTGTCAACCTGATATATATATATATATATATATATATATATATATATATATATATATATATATAAAAGAAAAAGAACATTAATAAGCTCTACTCTCTATTGCGTATTGAGTTTTCTTATTTGGTTAGGATTAAATTATCTATATATAAATACTGTTATTTATATTAGTTTGAAGTTTACCATTGCGTATATCAGGTAAATACTACATCCCTTTGATATCATTAATATATGTATATATATATATATATATATATATATATATATATATATATATATATATATATATATATATATAGTAAGTTATAAAATATATATGGCAATTAAGCTACACAGAATATTCCGCGTTTCATCCACGCTAGAATTCATCAGGTTTATGCCTGATGAATCCTAACCGGATGAATCCTAGCGTGGAATATTCTGTGTAGCTTAATTGCCATATATATTTTATAACTTACTACCTAGCTCTACCTACGTATTGGGCACTGTTAAAGTAAATACTTAAAGTTTACGCATAAATTTATACTTTCGTATATTAATTTATGTGATTAAATGGAGTAGTCACACACACACACACACACACACACACACACACACACACACACACACACACACACACACATATATATTTCATTATTATATATAAGGTTCAATATAAAAATCGATAGAAAATGTCTCTATATTAATAAATAAGTAATCTGCATGAATTAAAATATTATATTTAAGCGTATCTTACGAGCGAGCGACCTGCCAGTCTATATTATCTTTGTACATTTGTCCGTTTCACTTTTTCTCTGAAACTACTTGCCGATCTGATAAAATTTTTACCATGAAAACATCTTAACAAGTGCATGTTCACACTAGATTTAAAGACGACCATGTTACTGTCAGGTGTGAAGTAGTAATGTCTTATTCTACATACAGAAGTTTCTACGAAAAAAAACTTTGTGGCTTTGTTCCTGGAAATGCCATTTGATTTTTGGTAAAGAGAGAGAGAGAGAGAGAGAGGGAGAGAGAGAGAGAGAGAGAGAGGAGGGAGGGGGGGAAGTTCTTTGTTGTGGCTGTAGCGAGACGAGTTTTTGCTGTTAATGTTTTGCAGGGCGTACTAAATTTTGGAGCTCAGTCGTACACATGTCATAAACATAACGATATAAGAGAGAGAGAGAGAGAGAGAGAGAGAGAGAGAGAGAGAGAGAGAGAGAGAGAGAGAGAGAGAGGGAGAGAGAGAGAGCGAGGGGGGTAGTAGTAGTAGTAGTAGTAGTAGAATTTATGCGTCTGGCAATGTTCTTAGGTTTTGTATCGGAATGTCTTCAATAAATATCGATAAGTGAAATAATCCGATAAAAGAAACAGGCTATTTTGACCAAAGTTAACACCTTACACAGCCTAACATCACAAGTGCATGTGAGAAGTTTTATTACCACACAAGCCGAAAGTCCCGACATATAATATCAACAGTAGGTTCTTTGATATGACAAGGGCGTGTTCGAAATGAATGTTTCTGTTTAAAGCACAATTGCACCATGATACTTGACTATTTCATTTTAAACTTCAATTCAAGCCATGATCACTGCACAAAGCAGCAAGGCCAGGCATATAGAATCTACATGTTTAAAGCACAATTGAAGCATAATACTTGGCTTTTGTATTTTGAACTTTAATTCAAGTCATTATATATGAAAAATAATTTTATAGAATCAACAGAGTAGGTTCACTACTGTGCAATATGGACTACAATGTATTGTGAAATAAGTCACTGGATCCTGAATTAGAGCAGGCAATCAATCGATTTGATTTAAAAATGAGTGATTTCATCGATTTCGATGACAATACAAATATGAGAGTGTGAAACATTTGTTGATTATCATTCAATCCTGGGCAACGTTGGGTTCCCCTGTTAGTTTCTTCATAAATACATTATTTACTTTGAGGCAGCTTGCCTAATAAAAGATATATTAGTTTTATTAAATATTAAGATATTTTTTCAAATAGCGTACGCACATACCTATTGTTTTGGGTTATACAAATTTGTTTTATTAGAAACTAGCAGGACTCGTTAACTGGCGTTTCCCGGTGAAAGACCCCCCACCCTTCAGCAAAAGGTAAACTACGGTTGTTGTTGGTGGCCACTGCCGTTCATAAACAAATGCGGACACTGGAGGCCGTGGCCGAAATGAAATAATCTAGTTTTCACTGGCGAATAGTGATGGTTTGGGTCGATAACATGCATGTACTTTTTGAATGTAAAAATAAACAATTAAGGGAATGCGTAAATCAGTATGAATTAATAAAAGTACGAAGAATAGTCCATTAGAATAATAATGGAAACTATAAATAGACGTTTCAGAGGTCAGAGATTCTTATTGTATACGGACTGTTTAGAGTAATCGATCTCAGTGGTAGCAGTTCTAGCTGTTTTGTTTGTTGTTGAAGTCTTCGTCTTCTTTTCAACTGTTCCACCAACAGTAGTAAATTAAATTTCCGTTTTATGTGTTTTTCTTTAACGTTTAAAAGAAAACAATTACTACTTTTTTTATTGCACTTCTTTGAGTATTGTCATAATAGACACCTAAACATCCCCACATAAAGAACGGTATTCGGGTAGACAGCACCGCTATTTTTGTGTTTAGGGGGAACAATTCACACAAATATAACAGCGATAATCATTGTGAGCATAGCCACCCGCAAATGTGAAAAAAGAAAATTGGGGTGGTAGTGTCGGTAAGAGAAAAGTAGATTTGTTTAAAAACAAACAAACTGGCAGCCAGTGAATTACAGTGAATTATATCTCTATAGGTTCTTGTCTCCGCAAATTTGAATGCAATTTTCGTAATCAGCATTGTGGAAAGCCTATGAAAAAGGTAAAAGAAAATTGTGGAGTTGGACCTAACGTACAAATTTAAACCCCACCATAAAAAAGTTAACGTGTGTGCAATTTCGAGAATCAGTCTGTAAAAGGAATGGAAATCAAATACTTCACCGAATTTGGTTCCCTAATTAATTTAATTTACGTTCAAACTGTAGGTTATGTAATTGGGCGATAAAATCGGTAAGACCCTAACTTTCAAACACGCCGGTATGTCTGTGAATTGAGGTATGTTAACATAAATTGGAAAATATCCAAACATTTACAAAGAAATGTGATACAAAAAGAAAACAAAAAAACAAAACAAAACAAGTGAAGCATGCTTGGTCTTCCGTGAGTGCACAGTAAACTAGGCATAAAAAATGACTAAGTTTAGTATTGTTCCTCTCACCATTTAGACCTCAAAGTCACCAGGAGACGTCAAATCTTGGTGAAAATAAACAAACGGTGCAGTTTTAGGCCTTAAAATATGTAAATTTTAGTTCTGTACGATGCAAAAAAAGAAATGATTAAGTCCATCACCCCCCCCCCCATTTAGCCACAAAAGTCCCTAAGGCCTTAACATATTTAAATTTGATTTCAGCACCATGCAAAACTACTAAATAGACATACACAAAATTTTTTGGGCAAATATGGTAAAATAGTCCCAAAAATCGAGTGTTTTTATTAGCCCTAAAAGAGTCTCCGGGGCACACTCAAGAGTTATTGCAAAGTATAGACAAACAAAATTATATAGAAATCAGTTAGTTACAACTTTTCAGAAAGTTTTATAAAAATCCAAGACATCCACCTTTTTTAATACGCACAAAATTGTCAATTTTAGCCATTTTAACCTGAAAGGCACCCCTAGGGGGGGGGGAAACCGGAGTATTCCCGGAGAATCCGTTTTGTTACTTTTTTACTCATATAATGTTTAATGTTTGTGCAAAATTTCAAAAAATTCCAAAGCGTAATTATTGAGAAAAGTGCAGACAGACGAACGAACGAACAGACGAACGGACAAGGGTGAATTTACAAGTCCACACGCCATTTGTCGGGGTACCAAAAATGTGTGTGTGTGTGTGTGTGTGTGTGAGTGTGTGTGTGTCTGTGTGTCTGTGTGTGTCAGAAAAGTATTATAAATGTTCTATAATATCCAATCAGATTAGAACACCTTCTGGTTGATAACATTTGTACACTCGTAGAATAGATTTAGAACAAGCTGAACTCTGCATTGCCGATTCTATATTCCACGTAAATACGGATTACATGATTATTCGCGCTAGTATATCTAATTCAGTCGATTTGAAAATAACATGGCCCTAGACTTAATCCAAATATAAGCTTATCTAAAAATGGTAAAAAGAAATATAACATACAGATATCAGCGTCTATGACCCGATTCATTTCCTCACCTTTCAGGCTTAGAGATATGCTTTAAAGATGTTATGTTATCATTAGCATAGGGATTTTATGGAGACATGTCAGAATAAAGGAGAATAATATAAGATGAGAGAGAGAGAGAGAGAGAGAGAGAGAGAGAGAGAGAGAGAGAACCAGAATAAAAAACTAACAGGAAATGAAGAGAGAGATAAAGAGAACTTCGAACTCTTGTGGGCGATGTCTTTTTTTCCTCTCTGCTACCTCTTTATTACAGAAGAAACTATACGAGTCTTTGTAAAAATAAATAAAATTCTGCCCAATTTTTACTATTATCTATCATCACGGTGTTGGCTCACCTTACAGATATTAACTCTTATCCACGAGTTGCCCCCGGGTCTTGATAGGCGGTAACTCACTCGTAAAAAAAGAAGGAAAGAGAAAAAAAGGTTGTCTTCTTTTAATGTGCCTCTATTTACTTGTCTCCCTACAATTGCAGAGTTAGATACAATGTCGGATTTTGATGTAAGGAGAAAATTCAGCTCACTCTGGACTTTAGCATGAGAGCAACTACGACTAGGGCTATGACAAAAGAATATTCTTATCATTATTTTGGCTCTCGAGTATATATACGGCATAGTTAGACACAGTTAATCAATCGAGAACTCGATCACTCTATCTAAAAACATTTAAGATATTAACTGATATATACTCGAGGGTCAAAATAATAAAAAGAATGTTCTCTTGTACTAGCCCTAATTATTACATTTTTCTCTCAGCTAAATGACCAAGGAACTCTTGTTTAATGTGTCTTTTTAACGGCGTATTAATTTTTTTTTAATATTTAATACCCTGGAAATGATCAAATCTATACGATTTATTAAACATAGATTATTAGTTTACGCACAAGTAGAGTGTGTATTCATTCATCTTTTTCCTTAGGGCATTAGGGCGAGATTGAACACCGTTAAATTGATAAGATTTGAACTCGGTGCAATTGATTCTACACTACGATATGCATCAGGACAATCTCGTTCCTACTACGGAAGACAGAGTAAGATAAAGATAAGCACATGATAAAGAGGCTAACAGGAAATAAGATAGAGTAAGAGGCGTGCGAGAAAGAAAGAGAGAGAGGGAGAGAGAGAGAGAGAGAGGAGTGGAAGGAAAATAAGTGAGCAAGGAAAATGAATAGAGAAAAAGGCGCACGTGCGAGAGAGAAAGAAAGGAAACGTAAACGACAGAATGAAAGGGATAGAGAATGAAACGAGAAAGGAAGAGAGAGAGACAGAGAGAGAGAGAGAGAAAGAAAGAGAGAGAGAGAGAGAGAGAGAAAGAGAAAGTGAGAAAAGTAATAAATAACCGACTAAAGGGATAAAGAAAGAGGCGCGTGCAAGAGAGAACAAGAGAGAGAGAGAGAGAGAGAGAGAAAGAAGAAGAAGACAGACAGACGAACAGAGAGAGAGAGAGAGAGAGAGAGAGAGAGAGAGAGAGAGAGAGAGAGGAAAGGAAAAATGAAACAATTGAGTGAAAGAGAGGGGGAAAGAGAGATAGAGAGAAAGGAAAGTAAATTAAAATAATCGACTGATTGCGCACTCGGAAGAGAGAGAGAGAGAGAGAGAGAGAGAGAGAGAGAGAGAGAGAGAGAGAGAGAGAGAGAGAGAGAGAGAGATTGGTGTTAAGAGGAAAGAAAAAGATGAGAGAAAATTAAAAAATGCAAAGTAAGGAAAAGATAAAGGAAAAAAGGTGCAAATGACAAAAACTAACGAGAACAATGAATATTAACGAAACAGGAACAAAAAAAAAAAATGGATGGAGGCAGAGGTGATCGAAAAATGATTGTTCTTCATCCCATTCAACATGTGACATATATAACAGCTTTCAAATCTTAACTATTTGTAGCCACACCCAAAAGATGACGTCATCCGTTGCCATAGCACTACATAACAAACTGTTCACCGTAGCAGATGTCTATACTTTTAACATATATTAAATCTTAAACTCCCCATAACATTTTGTTTATTAAAATGGATCTTTAGAATTATACAAGACGGTAAAATCGAACCAATCAAATATCCAAACCGCTTCATAAAATATACTGAACCTTTTTTAATTCTTCAGTCGCAGTTTTTCGTCTTGACACAGGAATGGAACTACGCTCTGCTGATCCTAATTGGATGAGTATTATCTATTTTTTTTTTTTACCTGGAATTATTTACAACTAGCGGGACGAGAAAATTGAAGTTCATTTTGAATATAATAATTAGAGAGAGAAATTTTTAATGTGTATGTATCATTTGCTATTTCGAGCAAAAGAATAGTTTACCTACCCTAGGACGGCTATTACACATGCATGAAATAATTGTACCTTCTCTAGGACAGGTAATTTACAGAATGTATATGAAATAATTTTACCTTTTTGGGGTGGGTAATTTACAACACATATTTAAAATATGTTTACCTTCCTTCTGACGGGTAATTTATATACATATATGAAACAATTTTACATACTCTCGACAGGTATTGTACAGCGTATATGAAATAATTTCTCTTCCCACCAAGGCTACCATGATTTTAAGAAAATTGAAATCATTTTTAGGATATGGATCATTAGGATTTCCAAATTAATACATAAATACATTGTGTTGGTTAATAAGTTCGCAACCCTTGCTTCACCATAAATTTCAATGTTACTGCGTTTCTTTCCTCCCTCACTATTGGCACTATTATTGTAAGAAAAATTATGTAATTTTTGGAAGATGTCTCAGCAGGATTTTAAAATTAATGCATAAATACATTGACACAATTAAGTGATTAGACAACGCTTGCTTCATTATCAAATTCTACATTACTCTGTTTAATTTTTCACCACTACTGACAACAAAATATTTTGTAAAAAAGGCGTCATTTTCGGAAGATTACTCAGCAGGCTTTACAAACAAATAAACAAATATGTTGAGAAGCTTTGTGATTAGGCAACCCTTGCTTCACTACAAAATTCCACTTTACTGTGTTCTTTCCCTCCCTACTACTGACAGCATCATTTTAAGTGAAATGATATCATTTCTTGACCATAACTTTTCCAAATAATTACATAAATGCATTGACGTGAATGACCATTAGGCAACTTTTACTTTACCACAATTTTCAATATAATATAGTTCTCTCCCCTTACTACCACAACCGTCAACAACACATTAGTAAGAGAAACGATGTCATTTCCAGAATATGATTCCATAGTTATTCCATATTTTTGGAATATGACATTGTGAGAAATTGCATAGTGACCTCAAAATGGACATTACTCTCTCCAGCCTAACCCCAAAAGTGAAGCGTTGTTAATTTATAGAGAACCCCAGAGCACGTTAAAAAGCAACATACTCTTTCTACTCAGCACTGCAAATGTGACGTCATTCCCCGAAGTTAACATTGAAAATTCAGAAAAATATTGTTGATCACCTACAAAAACTGATAAATTGTCTGGGCTTATTATTTCATTACAAACACACTAATCAATTAACTCACATTTCATTATTTTTCAAAATTTTTGAATATGTTACTAATTTCGACAATCATTTTTCATAATTTTAATCCACATTATCGCATCCCCCTCTTACAGAAAATAATTACATTGGTGTATTGTCTGGGTTGATTATTTCATTACAAACGCACCAATCAATCAACATACATTTCATCATTTTTCATAATTATTGGATATGTTACTAATTTCGACAATCATTTTTCATAATTTTGATCCACATTATCGCCCCCCCCACCTTACGAAAATAATAACTTTGATATACTGTCTGGGTTGATTATTTCATTACAAACACACCAATCAATTAACTCACATTTCATTATATTTCATAATTCTTGGATATGTTAATAATTTCGACAATCATTTTTCATAATTTTAACCCATATTATCGCCCCCCCCTTGCGAAAATAATAATTATGTAATAATGTCTGTTAAAAATGTACATGAAATATAGTAATGTTTAAATCGTAAACTATTTCAGCCATTTCCGGCACTGACTTCTTACCCCCCTCTGTTAAAAATATACATTAAATAAATTAATGTTTAAATGTTGCAGCCATTTCTGGGACTGACTCTCTATCCCCACCCCACTGTTAAAAATATGAATGAAATATAGTAATGTTTAACTCGTAAACAGTTTCGGCTATTTCCTGGACTGATTTCATATCCCCCGCCCCACTTTTAAAAACATACATGGAATAATGTAATGTCTAAATCGTAGACTGTTTCAACTTTTATGTATTAGATAAAGTAATTTTGAGATTGTAAACTGCTTCAGCCGTTTCCAGGCCTGACTCCGTATTCCCACTTCTTTTAAAAATAAAATAAAGTATTTTTGAGATCATAAACTGCTTCAGCCATTTCCGGGACTTACTCCATATTCCCCTCCTCACCTCTTAAAACATATGCTATGTCGGTTATTTTGTATTGTTTTTTTTTTAGAAGGAGTTAATGCCTGGTAAAAAAAACTGTATTACGCTTGCTTGGCCTTTTGGCTAAGATCAAAGTGAAATATCTGTTCTGACACAGCATTTCAGCGAAATCATCTACTGGCCTCCTCTCTATAAACAGAAAAAGTGGTGGTAATGTTTGGGAGAATGAACAGGCACTAATTCACCACACCCCAACCTCACCTAAAAAAAGAAGGTTTGGTAATCCCTGATGGCCTCCAGATTACTTTTTAAAGCAACATAATGACGTCACTTCTGGCAGTTTTTAGAAATACATGATTTCATCATAAATTGTTTGTATTTTTTTAATATGTGTACTACACTGTAGAAGCACCTTATTTAAAATTCATTCAAAAAAATAAATATTTCAAAGTGCAGTTAGTGATCAGGCAACACTTGCTTTACAATAAACTAATCAAGAAATTGGATTGAGAAACAGGTACTTAATGTTAACTAATACTAAAAAATACAGATAAATCATGTCAGTTTCTTATTTAATAAATTGTTAGGTGAAAGTACAGAATAGTTTAAATAATACCTTCCCCTCCCCATATTAAGAATGGCTTTCTAAATAATAACGTTATTATTTCAGCATTCATTGTTATTTTGATGGCAGATGCTCGACTGAGCTTCTATCTATGATTCCCCATGTAAAACATTCTCAACAAACACACGTCTAGATACAGCAGTTTCCTTTACTCTCTATCTTTGATTAAAGCTAAACGAAAAATCCATGACCAAGTTTCTTTCCTAGGACTACTCGTCCATGGAACACAATACCATGAGGCTGCTTTCCAGCTGATTATAACATGTTTCTTTCAAGCAAAATGCAAACAAGTTTTTGTTCAGCCGTCCTCTTAAATAAGTAAATCCTACCCTAGTTCCACCATTACGGATCATCACAGTGTTGTTTCACCAGCCATCTGAAATTCATTAACTCTTATCCGTCAAGTTTAGCCTTAGTAAGTAGTGATTTCCCTAGTAAAAAATAATTACTCAATCTTGAACCTACAGAATATTTTGAACCTGTTTTTTATGTGATTCAAATATAAATGAACAAAGCTTTAAAGAAAGAAACATTTTTGTATGCAATTTTAGTATAATAATCTACATATAAGAGCTTATATTTCTTTAGAAAACCAGTCAACTAGAGAACCTAGATTATTTGTACGCTTAATTTTTCCTTTAAAGAAACCCATTCATGCATCAAAATGTTAAACCAATCAATGACTTGCATCACTGCACTAAAATTCACATATTAAAATACAAGGTGCCTTACATAAGTTTCCAGACTTATTTCTGTACAGGCACTTTTATTGATAGTACACACATGAAACCTAGTCCTTGGGAAAAACTTCACCTAAATCTTCCGCATCTTCAGTACCTTGCAAATAATTGTGTATACGGTTCCCACACTGACATCAAACTGTGCACTTATTGTCTTTATAGACAAACAGCGGTCCTTATCCATGAAATTCTTTATTTGGTAAATCAACTCTGGTGTTCTGACTTCCTTACTCCTCCCAAACTTCTCATCATCCCTTACAGACTCATTGCATTCCTTGAATCTCTTATGCCACTTGATGCTTGATTCATGCAAGATGGCCTAAAAGCAGTCTGAAGCATTCCGTACGTTTCTGTGGCATTTTTCGAAGTTTAAAACAGAATTTTATTGCATATCGTTCTTCTACAGTGTCCTCACATCCAGATTGCATTTTTGAAATCAACCAGCTGTGATAATCAGGCTTTAGTATGGTGTATTCCAATTCCTGCTGTAGCCGTTCATTTGAACCTGGAATCATAAAAATTGGTCAGTCATCTCATAAGATGTATAGCAATAGCATACTGAATTTTCAAGAGTCTATGATAATATAAATGCCTGAGCAAAAAAGTCTGGAACCTTATTGAAGACACCTTGTATAATATGAATCTTAAAGGTAGTCCTTAGATCTGATGACCTCATACGAAGCAGGTGCTAGTGTGATACCAGGAGTTAGGAGTGGATGGAATAAGTTTAGGGTACTTCTGTCATTACTAATTAGCAGAGCATTACCTCTGTCAACCAAGAGCATATGTACAGAGTATGGAGATGTATGGAAGTAGAATCTGGCCAGTGAGGGTTGAGGACATGAGCTGCATGGGGATAAATTAAATGAGAATAATACAATGGACTTTAATGTGAGTTTTAAAGGCCGGCTCAGTGCTAATGACTTCAGAGGAAGCTTAAATCTGGACAGTGCATTGAGATAACTGTTGAACAGGAGACTTCGATAGTATAGCCACATTGAAAGAATGAATAGTTCTCGGGTTAATATATTATGCAGCTGGTGGATGTATATATATATATGTGTACGTGTGTCTTGTATGTATACATGTGTCTGTATTTCTTACTTGTGTCAATCGTCTAGTAGTGCATATCACAGTGTCTTTGGTAGCAAATGAATACGTGTATACAGAGTATAGAAATGTTCATTGTGTTCTGCATGTATATAAAATGTTTGTTGTGTGGGCACCGCTTCATCAAAAATACACTTAGTTAACAATGTGATACATACACTTTCACAGACAGCTTTTTACAATCAAACAATAACAATATGTTTGCTTGTCTCAGACCAAAAGAATCATATACCTTCTTATTTGTTCAAACTCCAAAAAGAACGCTACAACAATGAGTTATATTTTACATGGTTTTTATTCATCTCATGGATTCCTTTGTCAGAGTTTGGCACGCTGAGTCTCTTTCTACATTTTCCTGGTTTTTCTCCTTTCTTTCAACAGGGTCATTCACATGTCTTCACGAGCACATTTCTCACCAACTCATTAGCTTGATCTCTGCTAACTAACTATTAGATCAGCAAAACAGACCAAATCACATGTCGTTCACGTAAACTAAAACGTTGTTTACTTAACAAAGTTTCAATCTACTTTAAAACTTCTAAATCGATTTTATTTATTTTATTTCTGAGTTAAATTCCTGACTAAACTTTCCGAGCTGTAAATACACATTTTCCAAAATCTAATTGTTTTATTTTCTAATAATAATAATAATAATAATAATAATAATTATTATTATTATTATTATTATTATTATTATTATTATTATAATTAACCAGATGACCAGGTCAATATCTAACAAGTAGATGTAAAACAGTTAAGGTAGCAAATGAAGTTCACAGGGGAAGGTTAAGAAAAACACCACGCCCATACTGTACAAAACCAGTAATCATTTTAGATGGGTTGAATCGGTTTCCTTTGAAGGAGGAAGTTTCATGGGAATTTCAAATCCACAAGCAGTTTCTAATTGCTTGTATATCTTCATCAGGGAAGATAACAATGTTAGATTTTTGCACGCAGGTATCAACCTCCTCCCACATGCAATGCTTGGTATTCCAAATGATCACCCATTTGGTAGTGAACAGGCTTAATGTTGCTTAACTTTGGTGATATAATTAAAACTTGTGTATCAACGTGATTATGTTGTAAAAAAAAACACATGGAAGCAAATGATAAGGATGGACTTCAGAGAAAAGGGGATAAATAGTAGTGTGGCCAAAGATAGGTTAATTTGGAAATTTTTAAAAGCTGCTCAATGCATGCGAGCATGTAAAATAGAGGTGAGCTGCTGCTGCTGATAATATGATTTTTTGCTATTTAATTTACATATGTGGTGATCCTCAAGAATCCATGCTGGGTCATATTTTCTTTCTACTTTATATCAACGTTATGCCGGAAGTGATTGGTGGAAAAATGCTCCTATTTGCAGATGACGTCAAATTAGTAGCTCGTAGAAGCGAGGTTGACAATCTCAAGTCTATCCTACTCGGAAATGGTCCATAAAATGTTTTAAGTAAAAGTGTTTCTGTGGAACAAACTGGATTCGAACTTGGCATGCTCAGGTTGTCAGCCCGTGTTATTAACCACTTATCCATCGCCACTTCTATTTTCACATTTTATTGATATTCTGTTTTGCTTTTCAGTTAATTTCTGATTCGTGGAAAGATGTCGTGCACTCGTGAACATCAAGAGAAAAGCGGTAAAAAGTTGCTGATCATCAACGTCGATCCCGGAATTGATGATGCGCAAGCAATTCTGATGGCCTTGGCTGATCCTAGCGTGAAAATATTGGCTTTATGCGTTCACCATGGGAACAGCTCCATCGATAACACGACAACGAATACGTTGAAACTGTTAACAGAAGTTAATAGAACAGATGTAAGTATGAACTATGATATTTTGGCCTCAGCTAAGTCTCGAGAGACATATCCCATGTAAGGGTACTTGCATAGATATTCTGTAGTGAACTATGTGTTCAGCAATCCGTAACTGCAACTCTCCTGGACTGGAATTGCTTGAATCTAGTGACTATTGAAAAAAATAGTGGGATAAATAGAAAAAAGCAAAGCTATTGTAATTTCAGAATTTTTATTCTCGTAGATTAGTTACACAACCAATGGCTGAGAGTCTAGTTTATGTTACTATTTAGTCCATATATATATATATATATATATATATATATATATATATATATATATATATATATATATATATATATATATATATATATATATAAAATGAAAATTACAATTGAATTTACCAAAATGATCCAAAATGGTAAAATTAAAGTAAATTATAAATATTAAAGAATTAATATTTATAAAATTATCTCAGCCAGGTATAAAAGCTCGATAAAACCAAAATAGGAAATAGAGCTTATAATATGAGCAAACAGTTAATGAAATATGTTAAAAAACACTTTGAAATGAGTTAAAAACATATTTAATCTGAAAAGGAAACACTAGATAAATGGATAGTCCTTAATCCGCGGAGTTTCGAAGAAATACTCTCCTTCTCATCAGAGGGTAGGAATTAGCAAAATGCTGGATCGGATTTTGCATGCAGAAGTATTTGATGAAACAACAAGTAAGTCAAAGATCTTACTTGAAAACAAAATAAGTTAAGCAGAGGGAATATGGTAAAGAAAAAGGTGATTACGCATGAATGGATAGTCTGGTGGAAGATAAAAATCCAGTGACGGTAAAATCCAAATGTAAAACTTCAAGAAAGTTAAAAGAATTTCCATTTGTACAAGTAAAATCCAAGGAAATCCCGTAATTGGAAGAAGATGGTCCATAATAATCCATAGGCAGAAATCCATGGAATAATTCACAAAAATGTGTACAAGGAAAAAAATAATATTAATAAAAGAAAAATAAGATGTGCTTTTCACTCTACTTCCGAGACATAACTATAAATAAAAAAGATCTGGGAAGAGAAAGGAGAAAAAAAAAATGGTAAAGTTAAATATAAAATATAAAATAAAGGGAAACAAAAGTCAAAATGACCCAGACAAGAAATGTTAAAGGCGCGAAAATATATATAGGGCAAAATAATATAGGTCAACTAAAATGTACAGTCCATCACTTAAAAAAATGTCAGCAAGAGTTGTTAAACGACACTAAAAGGAACATAAAAAAGGAAAATAAAAATAAATAAATATATAATAAATAAATAGAAAATAAAGAATAAATAAATTAAAAAAAATATAATAAAAAATAAAATATAAAATATAATATAAAATAAAATAAAATAAGAATAAAAATTATTTAAGGGGAGGAGATGGCCGGTATCTGCAATTTCAGGAAAAAAAACAAAAAATGAAAGTAAATTCATATAGTAAAATTTAAGTAAATATACATACAAGATATGAAAGTGTGGGTAGATTGATATATTAGATAGATAGGAAAGTTTAAAGAATAAAACAGAAATATATGTATATATATATATGTACATTTATATCTATCTATCTATCTCTCTCTCTCTCTCTCTCTCTCTCTCTATATATATATATATATATATATATATATATATCACTGATATATAAAATAAAAATAGAAAATAAAAAATAATTATATATATATATATATATATATATATATGAAAATATGCTTATTTATTTATATGTCACCCTTTATTTAAGGCAATCCTTTTATTTATGAACTCGATGTATGTTAAATATAACTACAAAGCATATACAAATCAATGACAAAAAGTCTATATTCCAAATTCCAAGATGTTGTTCATTTCACCATTTATTTCTTTCAGCATGTTAAAATGTTTAATTGTTGACAGCACCTGTTTCAAAGCGCAGAAACATTCATCTAATTATTGTCATTTTAAAAATATTTTACGCCCTAACTCATCAGAAAAATAAGAATTCATTAACTTTAAAAGAAAATAAAAAGAATATAGGCATGATTACATAAATCCGAATTTGGGTAGGATTGAAATCACTATCTTCAAACAATTCTCACCTGGAACCGTAGAAATTCAACGTCTCTATCCACTAGTCCAATAGTCCACAATAAATGAAATTAAAAAAATAATACTCATCTCAATAATTAATTCCAATTAAATAATATATATACCAATCGGTACGAACCCGACCATGGAATATCAGATAATAAATGTGAATTTATAAGACCAAAAAATTCAACCTTGATCGCCCTTCAGGGCCCGTGGTGCAGTGGATAGAGACGTTGAATCTCTACAGTTCCAGGTGAGAATTGTCTGAAGATAGTGGTTTCAATCCTACCCAAATGCCAGCCAGAGGCTTACTTGGCCAAAACGTGGTGAGATGACAATAACTATGGATGGCAGTAATTGTTGAGAATGCAGTCAGGAGATTCGGAATTCCTATCCCGTTGCGATTACCACCTGATGGAGGCCAGAGGAATAGTTGGCGAAAACGTCATGAAACAACAAGTAATAAAGATGAGGATAATAGTCCGCAATAAATAAATTAATAAATAATACTCATCTCAATAATGAATTCCAATTAAAATAATATATATACCCTTCGGTACAGACCCGATCATGGAAGATCAGATAATAAATAAACATGGATTTATAAGACCAGAAAACCAAACCTTGATTGCCTTTGGAGCCCGTGGCGCAGTGGGTAGAGACGTTGAATCTCTATGGTTCCAGGTGTAAATTATCTCAAGATAGCGGTTTCAATCCTACCCAAAAGCCGGCTAGAGGCTTACTTGACCAAAAACATGGTGAGACGACAACTATGGATGGCAGTAATTGCTGAGAATGCAGTTAGGATATTCGGAGTTCCTATCCGGTCATGGTTACCACCTGATGGAGGCCAGAGGAATAGTGAAACAACAACTAAGAAAGATGAGGATAGTAGTCTGCAATAAATAAAATCAATAATATTTTAACACATTTTTATTTATAAATAGTTAATATGCATTGGCTTAAATAATATTAACAATGGTTTGATTTAGAATCTAATCTACTTAGATTTTTTATATGAAACTAATTTTCAATTCATCGAATTTGTTTACAATATTTAACTTATTTCATCTAATCTAAATATATGTTCTAATCTAATTATTACACTGAATAGATACTTCATTAGGTAAATTTCTTCATGTAAACAGACCTCTATTAATTACTGCTATTTAGTTTGAATTAATTAACCATTTATTTTCATTAATATGATAGATTTTTTAATTTTTCGTTACATTTGTTTTTTCTTTTTCGTTCAAGGGACACTAATCTACTTTAGAAGTATACTGTATTATATCCTTTATATATTATAATCATTTTATTTGATTAATTATATTTTATAAGTTTTAACTATACTATTTCAAGGTTATGTTCTACTAATTTAATTTTTTCACCTACAGCCCCTTATAGTTATTTTATATCCATTTTATATGTTTTATTTATTTTTTAATGGTTATTTATATTCACTGAAAGCACATTTCACGACCAGCCGCAGTGAATATACAACACTGTTACAGTTTCCATGTGGCTGGTTAGTATTTGTAATTTATGTATGTTAGTTTCCGCATTTGACTGTTTTTCTTAAGATTTCAGCTGTTTCCATTATTACCCTGTGCTGTATAGTCTTAGTCTTCCCCTTGATTCCAATGTGTCCTAGTCTATGTTTTCACTTGACTATACCTTTTGCTCTTACAATTATCAGTAGTATATTGACTTTCTTCATATTCCATATTTCTTTCAGTTGTCTGGCAAGTTCTACATATTTGATTCATTTTTCCGTTACGTATACTATTTGACTACTTTCTCATTGTTTTTGGCTCCTAATCATTCATCTGAAACAAGAAACTCTGGTGCAATAAATCACTTGGAACTCAGTAGATGCTGAATAAGTACTTAATATTATATTATTATTTTATCTGAGAGTATGTCTTTCAAGCTTCTAGGCCTAACATTCACAGGAAACATGAGTTGGAACAATTACATCGAGGGCATTGCCAGGGCCGCTGCGAGGAAAGTGGGCTCTCTCTACCATGCTAGAAAACTACTAACACCCGAAAGTATCCTGTACCTCTATAAGGCAACCATTCGCCCATGTATGGAGTATTGCTGTCATATTTGGGCTGGTGCATCGGCTACTAGTCTCTCGCTCTTTGACAAGGTTCAAAAGAGAGTCGCCAATCTGATAGGCCCTGAACTGGCATCTAAGCTTCAGCCTCTGTCCCATCGACGAAACATTGCATCCCTCTGCCTGTTCTACAAGTATTTTAATGGTAAATGCTCTAACGAACTGCAAGCACTTATGTCCCCACGACGTGAACACCTTCAACAGACCCGACAGGCTGCAAAATCCCACCCCCACACTGTAGAGATCCCTAGATGTAAAAGATCTTTCTACTCCAGTAGTTTCTTCCCCAGAACTGCTAGACTTTGGAATTCCATTCCAGGTCCTTGCTTCCCCAACTGTACTGACGTGCAGAAGTTCAAGTGCAACGTGAACAGACATCTTGCTGCCCAAATCCCTACATAGTGCCCCAGTAGTTGTTGCCCCTGATAGTAGCCCCCTACACTAAAGTGGCAATGTGCCTTGTTTGGGGTGAAGATGTAATAAAAAAAAAAAAAATCTATTTGTGGACTTTCATTCCCATCTTCATAGTTGTTGTTATTTCACCACGTTTCAGCCAACTCATCGTCTGGTCAACAACTATGAAGATGTGGACAACAGTCTGTAAATAAATAAATATACGAATTACTCATTTCAAAGGATTTTAATTAAAAACTAATAATATATAATACCATTTGTTATGGACCGACAGATAAAAGCGATTTATAAGACCGAAAAATCAGGTCCATGACACAATGGATAGAGGTGTTGAAATCTCTATGGTTCGAGGTGAGCATTATCTGCAGCAGTTTCAAATCAAGCCAATAAAAACAGAATCGTTCCCAGAGATGGGTGACGAAAGTTGAGACAGGAAGCAGAGGTTAAACGCCATAGACAAAACAAAATCGAATAATTAGAATTATTTCGTCACCCATCTCGGAGAACGATTGTGTTTTTTATTGAATCTGGGTTATCATGCATTCAATGTAACCTTTGTAAAAATTTGCACTAACTCAATCGCTACTTACGTAGGGCCTCTAATATGTAATCATACATATACAGATCACTGTGCCTATCTTGTTTAGATACACATAAACGCACATGGTGCCAGCTGAAATGAACACAAATACCTTTCTTTCACCAAAATGTTCTTGAACTCTTTGAACTCTTATTTCTTTATAAACTCTTTAGCTTTTGCAACTGGCTTTTCCTCTGAAAAATTTGGTGGCCTTCGTTATTAAAGATATGAGAATTGTTTATTTTGTTTTTCACTTAACTTCCTTATATCACTAATTCGATGCTTGATTTATTCAACACTGATATTACCTGTAATAAACGAGCAACACCGTGTGGTTTTGCTAATTAAAACCGAAACAGAATTTGTTTTTCTAAACACACTACTGTTTCCATATATCTCTAGTATTGGTGGTCAGTTGGTATTTGTATTTTTTCTTTTTTTTTAGTTTGTATTTTCATATGCTTATTAATATTTCATCCAGGTACCAGTATTTCGGGGCTGTGAACATGCCCTCGTCACCCAACCAGCTCATGGTGACGATTACTTTGGAAAAGATGGTTTTGGCGATTATGAAGGCTTACCACAACCTAACTTGGATTTAGTACAACCAGAGCATGCTGTGTTGGCCATGATCAGATTAGTCAATGAATACCCAGGTAAGTGTTAATAACCTATTATGTATATATATATATATACATATACATATATATATATATATATATATATATATATATATATATATATATATATATATATATATATATAAACAAACATTGTTAAAAACAACAGAGAGCTTCCGTTTGGTTTGACCTTTTTATTTTTTCAATTTTTCTGATGATCTTTTCAGTGTGTAGATCGAAATAATTAATGTAAGTTCCATGTGCAGTTCGAAGTTGGTCGTGATATTGCTTTTTGTCTTTCAAAGAAGACATCATCAGGAAGGCTGTGTGAATATTATTGTGAGAAGGTCTGGAAAGTTTTTTATACTAGAGCAGTGGTGAATGAGAGCCTATTGTGTGAGAGAGGGGTGGCCAGTTCTGTGGTCAGGGTTGGTTCAGGTAGCGGCTGGAGGGGTTATGACAGGTATTTGAGCATGTTTTCGATGGATTGAAATGTGGTTTGATTAAGGGCAGGTTTTTGCACTTTAATGTATATAGCTTCAAGTATTCGAAACTTCTTGACGTTGGTTTCATGGTATATTATTTGTATGTTGCTAAGAAGAATTTCTCTAAGCTCAAGGGGGCAGTTATATATTTTTGTTACTGTTTCATTTATATATATTAATAATAATAATAATAATAATAATAATAATAATAATAATAATAACAATAACTAGCTGGACCCGTGAAAATTTCACGTTTTCTTTTCTTTTTTTTTCACATACACATTATCCCATCACATATCCGTACCTTGAAACATTTACATTAACCCTTTACTGTCCTGGCCGACGAATTCACCCTGTGTACTATTTTTTTTAAATAGTAAATGAAGAGTATGGTAGGTAAAATGTATGTAAATATGTATATACCAAAATCACGATATTAGTGCTCCAAATATTCTCAATAAATACATCTTCATTTCTGTTTTATAAATATGTTTATTTAAAAATATTTTCAAAAGTTTTATTTAATTTTTAGCTTATTTATTTTTCTTTACATTTAGCTTATTTATTTTTCTTTACATTTGTTTGAGAGAGAGAGAGAGAGAGAGAGAGAGAGAGAGAGAGAGAGAGAGAGAGAGAGAGAGAGAGAGTTGTGGATCTTATTAAGTACAACTGCATTGATTATTTGATTTTTTGCTCAAATTTTACGCTGATAGACAGAATAACTCGATATAACCAACAATCATGTTAACCTCTAGGAGAGGGGGGATTATCTTCTAAATAAGTAAATGCGAATTTTTTCATCCATCCTAACTAGATGAACATGAAAACAGGTTGTGATTATTTAATTCTATGACGCAGCATGCACTTTTGTAATACCGTATATATAGTAATCAGAAAACGCCCTCAAACGCATTTGTCTTCTGAATTTGAATTTTTTTATGAATTAAACGGCTTCTTATAAATTAATACTCTCTAATACACAGTTGTACTTTTGCATTGTTATATTTTCTAATACATATGTAATATTTCCGTCGATAGTAAAACGTCTAATGTTGCTGCGATGTCGAGAATAGATACTACAGTTTGATCTTACTCTAAGACCAATTTATTTAGACAAATAAAATTACATGAATAATTTTCTTTGGCATGATGCCTTATTTGGTTTAGAGCGATAGGAAAATCCAACGTCATTATTTTTTTGACAACAAAAAGTATTCGCCTACTCTAAACTAGACTATCACCAAAATACCCCATTCACTTCATAGCTTTAATCCACTTTAAAAGATCTCCAATGGTTTCAATGAAATTTTATTTACAAAAAATAAATGTACATCGGTAAGGATGGTGAGTGAGCCAATCTACAAACGTCTCAGAAAAAAGAAAAATAAAGAACCAAACAAAATGATAATAGGACAGGTTAGTAAAGCCCTTCTAACCCTTTATTAAATGTCATATCATCCACTGTTTTCTAAATCAACCAGAAATAATCAGGTTTTTCTCTGAATAAATGTGTGAGAGAGAAATCAAAAATAAAAAGTTAGGCTGAAATATAGAAATTGATTTTGTACTCCTATATCGAAACAACATTTACAAGTGGCCAAGAGCAAAATAAATATAAAGAGTGGCTATCCTTGGAAGCTCTCTAGTAGCAAAAAATTGAAACAGCATCAAAAGTGACAAAATTACTAAATATAAACACTTGCTTTCAGTTGTAAAAAAACAAAAAAAAAAAACAACAAACAAACAAGAACACATTGCTCATCCGTTTTTAATCTATTTTTAAAGTCACTAGATTTCTACGTGTTCAAATTAGTGACCCATGCATACGAATTAGTTCCCCCTGTAAATAACAATTGTTGAATATTTGGAAGGTGACTCTGTGAAGAGTGGCATTCAATGGGTTGCACACACACAAATTAATTCCATTTGAAATATGCGAGGTTTCCACCATTGTCTATTGAAATGCATAATTAGACAAGAAATATGTGAGAGAAATATCAGTCAAAGAAGTAGAACAATAAACAATGGGAAATATTAAACATTCCAGAGTGAAAGAATGTTTATATAAATCTAAACAACAGAAAGCGAACAGGAGACAGAGAGTTGGTCATAGAGTGAAGACAAGTTGCCAATACACCTGCACAACATCTCTGCCATGTGCCTTCCCTGATGTCACACCCATCATATTAACTTGAAAAGGTTGTCATTGGTAATAAACAAAATATTTTTATAATCCAGCTGTGTTGTGTTTTATTTGCTGCCAGGTGTATATATCGTAGACAGTGCCAAAAGTCGATTCGGAAAATATATAAACTGCAAAGCACATTGAATGACCGGCCACAGTAAATATACAACACAATTATGTACATGGGTTCGTTTCTTTCTGGAAAATGGCTGCTCGACACATGAAACCCTTGATTTGCTTTAAAGCCATTAATTTTTGTTTCTATTGTTACATCTTTCTAATTGTATACAGGTGAAATCACTCTGGTTGGTCTTGGTCCTCTTACAAATTTGGCGATGGCCCATCGGTTGGATCCTGACTTTAGTAAGAAACTGAAAGATTGTTTTATAATGGGAGGCAACTACAAAGGTAAGTGTTCTGAGGTAGTCTTCGAATGAAACAATGTTTCCTTTAACAATTACAAGAAACCTCAACTACCGATTGCCATGACTAATAACACTATGTGATAGTTTGTTGCTGAATATCTCAGCTTAACATTCACAGAAAACTTTAATTCAAACGAATACACTGAAGACATTACCAAGACTGCAGCAAAGACGGTAGGATCCCTATACCATGCTAGAAAACTACTCACACCTCAAGAGTCTCAAATCTAATAGGTTTGGCACAGTCAATTAAGGTCCAATCCCTGTCCTATTGCTGCAATATTGCATCCTTGTGATTGTTTTACAAGTACAGAGTGGAACGATAAAAATGTCGCCCTAAAGAAAACAACACTACAGTTTTATTTTAAAACTTTCATTGAAAAAATCAATTCAGGTAACTTGATTATGTAGTAGAGCTGACACCTATTCAATGTAGTCGCCTTTAGCCACAAACACTACATTGATACGGGTTCGGAACTGGGAGCCATTTCTATAAGCACCGGCAGGAGCTCGGCGAAACCTCAGCGGATGGCGGTGATCAGGCTGGCTTTGGTGTTGTGGGAGGTCATGTGGTGATGTTCTCGATGTAAGACCAAACGAAGTAGTCCAGCGGTTTAAAGTCGGGAGAGGAAGGGGCAGTGAGAGAAGGGTGCAAAGTCGTAGCACTCATTCTGAAGCCAAGCCTGAGTCTCTTTGGACGTGGGCCGATGCCAAGTCCTGCTACCACACCAAAGGTCTGCCAGAGGCCACCTGATTGCACTAGGAGATCACCACACTCTTCAGCACATCCAGGTACACTTTGGTGTTTATTTTCAAGCTGACTTCTAAAATGTGAGGAGGCATGATGTGGCCCTCACTTGAAACCACACCAAAGATCATTTTTTCATCACCCTGGGCACATCCCTGTTATTTGTGGCAATCCAGTGATACATTTTGAGAGTGCTGGCAATGGTCCTGCTGTCATAATTTGAATCAGTAGAGAGTATGAGTTGTATAGTGGCGCATCTCCGATCTCGCTCATTAAACATTATGTCACTTTTAGACATGATAGAAGGCTCCTATCGATCTTGGGATTTGTACACAACTGGTCAACTAGTAGGTAGTCTACAACAAAAAGAGAAAACTGGTTTTCATCAAACAGAAATGAAGTGTTGTCTTTTCTATAGTGACACTTTTATTATTCCATCCTGTACTTAAATGGAATGTGTTCTGACGAAACCGGAGCACTTGTACCTTCTCAACATAAATACCCTTGACTTAACTGACAAGCAGCAAAATCCCACCCCTGTAAAGATCCATAGATGTTGTAAAGCTTTCTATTCTAATAGTTTCTTCCCTCAAATTGCTAGACTTTGGAATTCCTTCTCAGTTTTCTGCTTCTCTAACTGTTCTAATAGGCAGAAGTTTAAATGTAATGTGAAATGACATCTTGCTACTCAACTCCCCACATAGTGTCCTTGTAAGTTGGCCCCACATAGTAGCCCCTTCCGTCCAAGTGGCAATATGTTTTGTGTGACGTGAATAAGAGTACACTTTTTAATTCAACATTTGACAAAATATGAATATTAAACTAGCAGCCCGCCCGGCATTGCCCAGTCATAAGGTATGCTTAAATACGACGTTTTAATGTATGCTGATATCCTAGTTATTATTATAAAACCAATTCCCTATTGATTATTATATTGTACCAAATATATATTAGTGCCCTTCCACCCAGTGTGATACGGCTGTAAAATCTGCTTGAATATATTTCAATTCATGCAGATGCCGTATTCATTATTTTTAAGTCAATACTCCATTGCTTATTATCAAAGTATCCAATATGTAGTAGTGATTTCAAAAGTTAAAAAAAATATATGACTAAAGTGCCATCAGCTAGAATCGAAACCAAAACATATAGCGTTTTGGCCTTAGTCATTAAATTTGAAAAGTTAGCTAGAAATGACGTCATAGCGTTAAAATTTGAGACGGTGACAAACAAATCAAGACTTTTAGTATAATGATAGATTTAAATTTAAAAGTTCATGAACATTTTTTTCTTTTTTCAGTTACATGATTTAAATAGCCTAAATTCTGAATATCAGAAAGTTTCAGCGAATATACTGCTGGCTGGGCAAGCCAAGAGCAGGTTCGAAACATTTGCTCGAATAACAGCTATGAAATAACTCGCTAATTTTTCAAGCATTATGTAACGTCGCAGGAACAAAAAAATAAATAAATAAGTAAACAAAAATAGGAAAGAAATAAAAATTCGACTCTACATTTTTTTAAAAGTGCAAATGAAATGCATTTATTTGTGCTTCCAAAACAACACATTTCATTATATTTCCAAAGTCTTTTCGCACTCACTCACACACATGTGCTTTTTAAAAGTCTCTGTCCTCACCACCTCATTCTGGCACGAGTCAGCACTTTCTTGTTCTCATATTTACACATCGACCACATGCTGTCCTTTTTTCTGTCTTTTGTTTTTGTATGCAAGCTCGTGCACTCTTGCTAATTTGCATACGCTCTTTAATGGCTATGTTACATTGCGAGGGGTCTATATGATCATGTGTATACGGCACCAGAAAGAATATGTTGTATTGTCTGGGGTTGTGTATGACATGGACGGGTGTATATATTATGTATGTGTATATATTATGTATGTGTGTCTAACTCGTGTAATGTCTAGTAGTATAAAAATTATGACAACATATACATTTTTATAATGGACATGTACCAAAAGATATATTTTTATAATGGACATGTACCAAAAGATACATTTTTATAATGGACATGTAACAACAGATACATTTTTATAATGGACATGTAACAACAGATACATTTTTATAATGGGCATGTAACAAAAGATACATTTTTATAATGGACATGTAACAAAAGATACATTTTTATAATGGACATGTACCAAAAGATACATTTTTATAATGGACATGTACCAAAATATACATTTTTATAATGGACATGTAACAACAGATACATTTTTATAATGGACATGTAACAACAGATACATTTTTATAATGGACATGTAACAACAGATACATTTTTATAATGGACATGTACCAAAAGATACATTTTTATAATGGACATGTAACAACAGATACATTTTTATAATGGACATGCAGCAAAAGATACATTTTTATAATGGACATGTAACAAAAGATACATTTTTATAATGGACATGTACCAAAAGATACATTTTTATAATGGACATGTAACAATAGATACATTTTTATAATGGACATGTAACAAAAGATACATTTTTATATGGACATGTAACAACATTTTTATAATGGGTATGTAACAAAAGGGACAAATAACAGTTATCTGGGGTTGTAACATCGGAGCCAATCGGAGAAACATGATCCATTCCAGATCTTATTTGCCGGATCCTTAGAAACAGATGCAATGAATCAACAAATCTCGGGTTGTCTTTTCTGCAACTTTTATTTCCGATGTTTCCCCTATTGGAAAGTTGCCGCTCATTTTAGACTAACGCATTTTGATCCCCTCTTCTGGGAGCCGTCAACGTCTGACTCGAGCTGCTCTCTCTCTCAGTCCTAATCTGCTCTCTCTCGCTTCCAATCCCTGACTCATCAAATCATCGTATCTTTTTTCAAAACTCTAACTTAAGTCCACATCACTTTATAATGACCTCTACATAAGAACGGTTAGACTCTAGAGATTAATCTATTTTAAATTATTGTTTACCTTCTACATCTCTTAATTTACTAAAAAATCTTAGCATAAACAATTTTCTCTGTAAATATTTATTTTGCTAGGATAGAATATTCTTTTTACAAATATTACAACGATCATAATAATCGACTATCATAAATTCATCATAATAATCGACTATCATACTTCCATCATAATAATCGACTATCATAATTTCATCATAATAATCGACTATCATAAATTCATCATAATAATCGACTATCATAATTTCATCATAATAATCGATCATTTTAATAGTTTCCGGTGTTTTCCGGTAGACAAACAACATAACAGTTGCTACTGTTAATATTTCCTCGCATGCGCCCATGCGCACTCTGTTACAATCGATTTCTTCTAATATTTCAATTTGTCTGTTTCGTTAATTCCAGGTAAAGGAAATATTACTGCTTCTGCAGAATTTAATTTCCACTTTGATGTTGAAGCGGCACAGGTTGTTTTGTCTGAATTCGTCTGTCAGATTTACATCTTTACATGGGAATTATGTATCGACTCAGCCATGCCATGGGTAAGACAAAAAAGTCAGTTTTTTTTTAATATATCTTTTTTCAAATTTCGATATTAATCCAACATTGGAACACACTTTTCTTGTGAATATGAACCAAGCGACATTGGCACTCCCGGAATTGTATTGCCAAAAAAAAAAAAACAGAAAAAAAAAAGAAAAAAAAAGAGGCTTTTGTTATGATTAGATCAGAATAAATAACCGTTGTTTTATTAATTAAACAAGATTCCTTGAATTTTAATTCTTGAAGATCTGAATTTAATTTTTTTCTAGAATCAAGATCTTATAATGGATTTTCATCATGATTGAAATGGTAGTCGTTGCGACGCCTCTTTATTCCCAAATAGGAGATGGCGATTGTCGTGATTCTGCTTGTCATGCTCTGCTTTCAACATCCCATATTTGGACATCAAGGGGTACAGCAATGATTACCATCCAACATAGCTTTGCCACCGTTACAGGCATTGGACGAACAACACCAGCGTTTTTCCGCCTGCGTTGGTGGAATGTATTAGTAAAAGACAAAAACAACGAGACTCTTCCAACACTGAAAGAAGACCTCTCAGCAGGCTCTGAACTCCCCTGGAAAGAGTGGCTAACACTCAACCGGGTATGAGTGAAAGTTGTCAACACATGGTGCAACCTGCACAAGTGGGGCTATGTACAGGACACTCTGTGTCCCTGTGGTGCTGACTTGCACGTATCTTCACAGACTGTCCTCTAAGCGAGGCATGCTGTGACATGGAATGTCTCAGCCACTGCCTAATGATGGATCTCAAGATGAAATGAAACGCTATAATGATGATCCTACTTGGAATAATGATTCTAGACATAAGGTTTAGTATCATTACATTTTGATTTTAATTTTCTTGAGGGGACATAAATGTGGTGCAAAACACTTCTGTTTGTGGAAATAAAGTTACCCGTCCTGGGACGGGTATATTTCTAATTAATGATATATTAGAAAGCAACGAATGAAGCGAAGCAAAAAACATAACTACATAAATTATGTTATGTACGTGGTTCTCATTTTGATTATTTCTCTCGTTTCTCCATTCAAAAGCAGAGACTGTTGAGTCACGGCACCAGTTGACAGTGTCTCTCTTTTCTCTTTTATTTTGTGTTTTTTTTTCCTGATGAATACAGATTAGTGTGGAGTGTACGTGTTAGTAGAAAGAAAATATAACAAATCAACTGCTAAAGGGTTTCACTAATATTCATAACCAAGAATCATTTTTATTTTTAATCTTGGATTTTGTTATCTTCTATTTCCGTTTATATCATTAGAAATTTTGTTTTACAACCAATACAGACATAGAAACTCAAAATCAAAGAAGAACAAATGCCAGAGTCGTGAACATCTTTAAATCAATTTATACCTAATTGAACACCAAACCAAACCAAACCAAACCTTTTAAAATGTTCAATGTTTTGTTCACATTTTTTTTTTTGGTTGATGACTTTGGACAAAAACTCACCAGAAAATATCCACCAAACAAATAAAAACAATTAGATAAAAATCTAACAGCATAAAATAAATGAATTAAAAAAGAATATTTTTAATATTTCATTATTAATTTAATTATCTATACGATTTGTCAGTATTTCTTTGACAAATATAATATTTAAAGAATTTTTTTGATCCCCCGACAAAAGGAGGGTGGACTTGTAAATTCACTCTTGTCAGTTTGTCCGTTCGTCCGTCTGCACTTTTCTCAATAACTATGCCTTGAAATTTTTTGAAATTTTGCACAAACATTAAACATGATATTAGTAAAGATGTAACTGAATTGATTTTCCAGGAAAACTCTGGTTGCTCTCCTAGGGGTACCTTTCGGGTTAAAATGGCTAAAATTGACACTTTTGTGCTTATCAAAAAAAATTGATGCCTTGGATTTGTATAAAACTTTCTGAAAAGTTGTAACTAACTGATTTCTATATAATTTCGTTTGTCTATACTTTGCGATAACGTTTGGGTGTGCCCCAGGGACTCTTTTAGGGCTAATAAAAACACTCCATTTTTGGGACTATTTTACCATATTTGTCCAAAATTTTCTGTGTATATCTATTTAGCAGTTTTGCATGGTGCTGAAATCAAATTTAAATATGTTAAGGCCTTGGGGACTTTTCGAGATAAATGGAGGGGGGGAATGATTGACTTAGTCATTTTTTTTTTTTGCATGGTGCAAAACACAAATTTACATGTGGTAAGACCTAAAACTGCACCGTTTATTCATTTTCACCAGGATTTGACGTCCCCTGGGGATTTTGGGACTAAATGATGGGGTGGGGTGGGGGGAGGCAAATGCTGAATTTAGTCATTCTTTTTATGCCTCGTTCCCTATGCACTCACGGGGACCATGCATGCTACACTTGTTTTCTTTTTTTTAAAATAAACTCTTTTCTTTTAAAGATTAACTAGTGAATTGATGCAAAATTTCATTTTTTATACAAGTAAAATAAATTTACATTGTACTTAGATGCTATTATTATCCATACATTATAGTTTAAATTTATGAAAGATAAATATTTATAACTAGCAGGACCCGTGTACCAGCGTTGCCCAGTGTAAGTATTGCACAAAGCCAGAACTTATTCAATAAAGTCCCACTCCTGAAAACAGATTTAAAAATGATAAATATTTATAATTTCATCATTAGTACCAGCAAAAGAAAATAAATTTAAAAAATTGAAATAATTGTTTTAGAATTGGAAATTAGACCTTAATTTTTCCAGATTTTAATTAATCGTCCCAGCGCTATTTTATTAATATATTAAAATTAATATGTTAAAACCACAATAAATCTTTTCATGGTAAACAACTGATGATCCCTATAATAATCTTAGAACTAGAGTAAATTCTTAGAAGCAAACTAATGTAGTGATTGAAAGTAATTAATTGATATATATATATATATATATATATATATATATATATATATATATATATATATATATATATAAAATATATATCTATAATACGAAGCTGAACGTCTGTGTGTGTGTCTGGTCACGAATAGGCTCCTATATGATTGACTATTATAGAAAACTGATCACATATAATGATAGAAGATGTATCGAGACACAGAACTTGGTATGTTTGATCTGGCATAATGATGATTCATTAAAATTGTGGGGTCTGCATACGTGCCTGGTCCACAAAGTATGGAAATAAAAAATTTAAAAATAATAAAAAACGTTTACAAGTGTTTTTGATATAGATGTACATAAGAATACTTTGATAAGTATGTTTTAACTTAAATAGGGATGGTATAATAAAATTGTGGGGTCTGCGTTTGCGCCTAGCCTCCGTATAATGGAAATAGGCACACACTTTAATAAAGACTTTTCATATCTATCTGCGTAAGTATACTTTGATAATTATGTTTCAGTTTGAAGAAATATGGTATAGTAAAATTATGGGATGTTCGTTCGCGCCTGACCTCCATACAATGGAAATATGTCACAAAGTTTTACAAGGTTTTTTTAATATAGATCCACAGAATATTGTGATAAGTGTTTCAGTGTGAACAGGTATGGTATAATAAATTATGGGGTTTATCTATTTTATTTTTACTTTCATCATATTTTGCTTCGGTTTTGATACCCCCAAATTCGAAGCTATCTCTTTACAACCCTTCCTTTTCATAACCTATCCTACTGTCATAAATCAGAGCCCATTTTCTGTAGGGTGTTTTTGAACCCAGTCAACGACGGGTAATTTTGCTAATATATATATATATATATATATATATATATATATATATATATATATATATATATATATATATATATATATATATATATATTAAGGCAATCATGAAGAGAAGACGTATTCCTTCGGAATTCATTTTATATTATTCTTACCTACCGACGCTGTAAACAACACATATAGATCCGCTATAACGGAACACTTTATTAAATACCGGGATTGTGCAACGAACTTCAGCATCGACTCTTTCTCCATATTGATTGCCTTAATAAAGTTTTTTTTTTTTTAATATAAAATGAATTCCGAAGGAATACGTCTTCCCTTCATGATTGCCTTAATAAAGTTTTATACCCCGAAGAAAATCATGAAATATATATATATATATATATATATATATATATATATATATATATATATATATATATATATATATATATATATATATATACTGTACTGTATATATATATATATATATATATATATATACTGTACTGTATATATATATATACACTGTACTGTATATATATATATACTGTACTGTATATATATATATATATATATATATATATAGTCGTGAAAGTTATTAACCTTTTGTATTCATTAATAATTATTTTTATAACTACAGACAACCTTATATATTTATAAATAATTATTTTTATAACTACAGACAACTTTATATATTTATAAATAATTATTTTTATAACTACAGACAACCTTATATATTTATAAATAATTATTTTTATAACTACAGACAACCTTATATATTTATAAATAATGATTTTTATAACTACAGACAACCTTATATATTTATAAATAATTATTTTTATAACTACAGACAACCTTATATATTTATAAATATCATTTTTTAACTATAGGCAACCTTATATAATTATAAATAATTATTTTTATAACTACAGGCAACCTTATATATTTATAAATAATGATTTTTATAACTACAGACAACCTTATATATTTATAAATAATTATTTTTATAACTACAGACAACCTTATATATTTATAAATAATTATTTTTATAACTACAGACAACCTTATATATTTATAAATAATGATTTTTATAACTACAGACAACTTTATATATTTATAAATAATTATTTTTATAACTACAGACAACCTTATATATTTATAAATATCATTTTTTAACTATAGGCAACCTTATATAATTATAAATAATTATTTTATAACTACAGGCAACCTTATATATTTATAAATAATGATTTTTATAACTACAGACAGCCTTATATATTTATAAATAATTATTTTTATAACTACAGACAACCTTATATATTTATAAATAATTATTTTTATAACTACAGGCAACCTTACATATTTATAAATATCATTTTTTAACTGTAGGCAACCTTATATAATTATAAATAATTATTTTTATAACTACAGACAGCCTTATATAATTATAAATATTGATTTTTATAACTACAGACAACCTTATATAATTATAAATAATTATTTTATAACTACAGACAACCTTATATATTTATAAATTATTATTTTTATAACTACAGACACTAATATTTCATGCTTTTGAAATCATCAGTGTAGAAAGTTGCAATTCAGGAGACACTTATGACTCTATTTTCTAGGACGTTATCTCTAGGTCACCATCAAGCACCACGAGAATTAAGGGAAATTTAACAACTATAAATGCTAAATACGAGCATATCACAACAATCGGAAATTGTAAACATTGAACAAGGCCGAGCCGGCTTCCTTTTTATTTCCCAGACAGTGCACAACTTGAATACTTCTTAAAGGGGCTAATAATTATAAATAATTATTTTTGTGCCTACAAACACTAATGTTTCATGCTTTTGCAACCATCAGGGCAAGAGGTGACAATTTCTACAGGTCAAGAGAGTCGAACCCAACTACAAAGTCACTTTTGGCTTCATTGTCTTTCTCTCTCTCTCTCTCTCTCTCTCTCTCTATATATATATATATATATATATATATATATATATATATATATATATATATATATATATATAGTAATTTATAAAATATATATGGCGATTAAGCTACACTGAATATTCTGCGTTTCATCCAACTATAGGATTCGTCAGGCTTATGCCTGACGAATCCTATAGTTGAATGAAACGCAGAATATTCAGTGTAGCTTAATCGCCATATATATTTTATAAATTACTATATATATAAAATATATATGGCGATTAAGCTACACTGAATATTCGGCGTTTCATCCAACTATAGGATTCATCAGGCTTAAATTACTAACTAGCTCTACCTACGTATTGAGCACTTTTGAAGTAAATACTTAAAGTTTACGCATAAATCTATACTTTCGTATATTAAATTTATGTGAATAAATGAAGTAGTTATATATATATATATATATATATATATATATATATATATATATATATATATATATATATATATATATACAGCAGGCCGCCCAGAGTTGCCCAGTCATAAAATATACATAAACATTATATTATATAAGTTTTTGGGGGGATTGAGGGGGTCAATAATCATATCACATTCTATCTTACAATATTTCTAAGGTTACTTCAAACTAATTAATCAACTGCATACTGCATTCCCTTTATGTGCCTAATCCTACTTAAGATGTGTTAAATGATTTAAAATTAATTTTATATTAAAAATGACATGCAAGATGGAGTGGGACAAATTACAAACAGACAAAAAAAAAGAACCAAATCAAATGAGATGAGAGGCAAGTTAGTAAAGCCCCCTCAACCCATTCTAATTGTAGCCTGCTTATTACTTTCAGGATTGTTTTAAAAACCTGAAAACAAGCAGATTAATCTCTAAGTGGGAGTGGGAAGTAGTGGGAGCTAAAAGAAAAATAGGAATGGAGAATGCACAATAATTGTGATTTCCAAAATAAAGTTTTTTGTTTTTTTTTTAAATACAGTACTTGCATATTGCCCAGTGTTCGTACTGAAGTGCTGTAAATGTTCTGACATCATTACTCAACTAGATTTGGGTGTAGTGGTGTTAGGCAAAGCCTAAAATAAGAATACTGAGTTTTTTTGCTTTCACTGAAGGTGAAAGAAATCGGCCATGACAGTTTGAGAGATAAACGAGTTACTTGCATTAGACTTTAATCATAAATGAAATCAACAGCAGGTGCTTCAGGAGGACAACGATGAGGAACTCTCCAAAACAGAAATGGTTGAGGCCACTGATATTTATTTTCGCTTCTCATCTTTTTTAACTGATTTTTTACTGAGTGACTTTCTATTGCTGTAGTATTTCATTTGGCTTGGATCAACATCTCTGTTGATAGCATGGTGTGGTATCTGGATACTACAGAGGTTGTACAAGTAATGCAACTCCTCTAGGATGGCACATCAACATGTGCCATTGCAACCAGGTTTGCTGTGTCTCCTATCACAGTCTCAAGAGCATGGAAGAGATTCTAGGAGACAGTTGTTACTCTAGGAGAGCTTGACAGGGCTGTAGAAACCTGCAGCAGGATTGGTATCTACATCTTTGTGCAAGGAGAAATAGGATGAGCTCTGCTAGAGTCCTACAAAATGACCTCCAGCAGGACACTGCTGTTAATGTTTCTGAATAAACAACCAGAAACAAGCCCCATGAGAGTTGGCTGAGAGCCCTGCATACTGTATGGTGCTGTCCAGCATCGCAGAGCTTTATTGGCATTTACCATAGACCAGCAGAATTGGCAACTATGCAACTGACGCCCTGTGCTCTTTATTGATGAGAGCAGGTTCAATGTGAGTGCATGCGACAGACATGAAATGGTTTGGAGATGCTGTAGAGGACGTTATGTTGTCTGCAACATCATTTAGCATGACCGGTTTGGTGATGAGTCAGTGATAATCTGAGGAGGCATATCCTTGAATGGAGGCACAGACTTCTACAGGTTAGATAATGCCACACTGACCGCTATTAGTTATAGGGATGGACTTCTTGGATCAATTGTTAGAACATACATTGGTGCAGTGGGACCTGAGTCCAATCTGGTCAACAATAATGCTCGACCTCATGTATCTAGTGTATATAGGCAGTTCCTGGAGGATGAAGAAATTGATACCATTTACTGGATCCAACGTTCACCTGACTTAAACACAATAGAACATCTCTGGATTATGTTTAGGCTCATCCCCTACCACCAGGTTGCCCCTCAAACTGTTCAGGAGCTCAATGATGCCCTGATTCAAGAGGAGAGCCCATAGGACATTATCCGTCATCCATTGTCTCATTAGGAGAATGTCCTGACGTTGTCAGGCAGCACATGGGGAATCACACAAACTACTGGGAATCATTTTGAGTTTCTACAAAGTACATTTTGGTAAAATGGACCAGTCTGCTGCATCATTTTATTTTTCACTTTTAATTTTTGGGTATCTTTAGTTTTTCCTCCTCTATAGAGTAATCATTTTCATTTTTATCAAATTATTATGATCATTTTGCCTTGGAAATAACTAACCACTCCATATCCTTTCATCTGGATTTTTAATCTTTTATTTTTTATTCAGTTTTTAAAAACGTTTCATTTCTTTTCCCCATTTCATGAACTTTTTGCACTAAAACCTTTTTTTGCATATACGACTAGTTTTCATATAATGCAATTTCAATACATGCCAATACCAGCAAATTCATAGCTTCGCCATAATATTCATTTGATAATAACTTTCCTCTGATGAGAAGAGCACATATCTTTGAAACTCCATGAAGTAAGGAAATCTTAATATTTCTTATTTAAGCATCCTGTTGAACAATAAGTTCTTATAAAGTATAATTTACAGTCTTAAACTGTGTTCTTCTCTCTCACCCCTCTCTCTCTGTCTAATTCCAGGTTAATATTTTCCAGGGGTGAAGCAATCAATGAAATTTTAATGAGGTTCATGCAAGAATTCTCAGTACCTAAATAGGGCAAGATAGACATTTTATTTGTTTTATATATGCATTAATATGTCGTTAAATCTAATTTCTTGATTATTTCAGGAAGTTTATTACAACCTTCGTGCAATGCCCACCACTAATTCCAAACTGATGAAGAACCTTGAATTGAAGCTGCTTGATCGCTGGAAAAAATCAAAGGTCCGCTACACTATCTGCGACGAATTGGCCATGGCTGCTGTGCTCTGTCAACAATGCATGGTAGAATGGCAAGACGTTTCGGCTGAAGTGGAATGCCATGGTCAGTTGACCCGTGGTCAAGTGGTCGTTGATTGGCGAAACAGAAAGAACAAAAGACAAAATATTCGTCTAGTTACAAAGATGGACATGGAACTCGTGCAAAAACTCTTAATGCGCGTTTATTCTGAATCTGGTTAATAATAATAATAATAATAATAATAATAATAATAATAATAAGTTAGCACTAGGAACAATCGTGAAAAGAATAGGAGAGATTAGAATCAGAAGGATGGCTTAGAAAATAGAATTGATAACAACAATGAAAATGGCTAAAATATTAAGAATATTAAAACCCTTGAATACAGAGACTAATACACATGAGCTACAAATGCTGACCGGACAAATAGAA
>NC_136491.1:120465502-120473002 GCF_053919585.1 Euprymna scolopes
AGAACAAAGACAGGCTCGCAACGTCTCTTCTATGGGAGAGAGGTTGCAGGGAAGAGAAAAGGGCATCCCACACTAAGCCACAAAGTCTATTTTGTACTCTGTCAAGGCATGATAGGCTGTTTTTAGCAGCTCCTGCCCAAATATGGCAGCAGTATTCCATCCTTGGGCGTACTTGGCTTTTAGATACATAGAGAATTGCATCAGTAGTGAGATACCTTTTGGAGCGGTAGAAGGATCCCACCATCTTTCCAGCGACCTTGGCAACAGACTTGATGTACATGTTCCATTTCAGATCAGGAGCAAAGGTCACCCCCCAGAAGCTTGTCAAAACATGGGGCTTCTTCTCGATGAGAGCCATCCATTTCAATTGATGCCAGATGGGGATCAGAGCATTGATGATGTAAAGATAGGAGCTTGGTCTTAGATGCATTAAAGGTAACCAGCCACTTCTTCCCCCACTGAACCACGTGCTCGAGATCAGAGGAGAGAGAATCAGAGAGAACTTTGTCATTTACAGCCTTTGATGTGTTGCCGTAGATGGTCGTGTCATCAGCATAGATGTCAACGAATGATTTAAGTATGTGTTTAGGGAGATCATTGATGCAGATTAGGAAAAGAGTTGGGCCCAGGATGGACCCCTGACGGACTCCAGCATTAATACTGTGGGCCTCTGATTTCTGACCATCAACCACTACTCTTATGAGCCTATCGGAGAGAAATGATTTAATGATTGAGAAAACATTACGAGTGATACCGTAGCTGGAAATCTTGTGAAGTAGACCCTTATGCCATACCTTGTCGAAGGCCTTTGATATGTCAAGAGCAATTGCGCTAGAAAGGAAGCCTTTGTCAAGAGATTCACTAATCCTATGAGACATAACCGTTAGCAGATCTGCGGTAGATCTTGCAGAACGGAAACCATATTGCATGTCACTAAGAAGGTTATTTTTGCTGAGGTGGTTGACTATTTCTCTATTTAATATGGATTCCAGCAACTTACTCATGACACACAGGAGACTTATTGGTCTGTACTGAGAGGGAGATGACTTTTCACCTGAATTCTTAAATACAGGGCATACTGATGAGGTTTTCCAGGGCGTTGAAAAGCACTTCTCCTTAAGGAACCGCTTAAACAGTTTCGTAAGTATGGGAGCAAGTTCAGGTTGAAGCTTTTTCAGCACTATAATTGGGATGCCATCAGGGTCAGTTGCTTTACTGGAATCAAGGTTCTTGATTAGCTTGGCGACCTCATGCACAGATATTTGTATGTTACCTAGTGTGTTCTGTATTATAGAAGGAAATATGGGGAGTTGATGGCCTTCGTTGCATAGGGTAGAATTAGCTGCAAAGTTCTTGGCAAATAGTTTGGCCTTGTCTGATGCTGATGAGATGACCTCAGCTCCATTGATAATGGTTGGGATAGAACGCACACTTCTGTTTAGGATCCTATTTGTTATTTGCCAAAACTGGTGGGAACCAAGCCGCTGATCAGCTACTTTGGATTTAACGGACTGAGCATATAGCTCTCTTACATTTTTTATTACTCTTTTACAGTGGTTGCTGGCGTTCCTGAAAGCGGCTTTAGTCTCAGTGCATCTATTACGTTGGTAGCTATGGAAAAAGTGATTTCTGTGCGCGATGGCAGCAGCACATTCTGGGGAGAACCATGGCTGGCTGTTGGGTTTTTGTTGGAATTTTTTTTAGATGGTATGAATCGGTCTATGCCTACAATTAGCCATTCGGTCAGATCTGATACTATAGAGGACACATCCTTTTTAAATATGGAATGCAGAGGTAGATCAGATATGAATGTACGGAAGCTATCCCAGTCAGCCATGGAGTATCGGTATACAGTACGGTGGAGGGGTACGTCTGGGGGCTTATTATATTTCATTTTTATCTTAACTGATACGATGGAGTGGTCGGAGGATCCTAGAGGAGAAAGAACGGAACATGAACATAGCTCAGGAGAAGTGGAGAGAAAAAGGTCTAGAAGGCTTGCATACTGACCTGTAGTATCGGGCACACGGATGGGCTCCCGAACAATCTGAGTGAGGTCATAAGCAATGGCAAAATCATGACAGAACCTCCCCTCATCGTCTGTCTTATATATATATATATATATATATATATATATATATATATATATATATATATATATATACATATATATATATATATATATATATATATATATATCAGGGTACTCTTTTCATTGTCTTGATTCTTGAATATATATCGGACACAGTTAGACACAGTTAATCAACTGAAAACCATATCACTCTAAATAAAAACATATAAGATATCAACGGATACACACTCAAGTATCAAAACGTAAAAAAGTAAAAAAAAAAAAGAAAAAAAGTAAACATATCAGCCTAGCAGGCCAGAAAAAGCAACTTCTTCCTCCTTATAACTAATGTACATGTCAAATGTCACACTAACCTTGAACAATTTTGGTGATTTAACCAATGTGTGGATGTGGACTGAAGAATCCTAGAGTGGACGAAACGCGGAATATTCAGCGTAGCTTAATCGCCATATATATTTTATAACCTACTAACTAGCTCTACCTACGTATTGAGCACTGTTGAAGTAAATACTTAAAGTTTACGCATAAATTTATACTTTCGTATATTAATTTTATGTGAGTAAATGAAGTAGTTTATATATATATATATATATATATATATATATATATAACTATTTCATTTAATCACATAAATTAATATACAAAGATATCATTTTATGCATAAATTTTCAGTATTTACTTCAACAGTGCTCGATACATACGTAGAACTAGGTAGTAAGTTATGAAAATATATATGGCAATTAAGCTATGCAGAATATTCCACATTTCATTCTCGTGAGAATGAAACGCGTCAGGCATAAGCCTGGTGAATTCTCATGCAAATGAAACGCGGAATATTCTGTGTAGCTTAGTTGCCATATATATTTTCATAACTTATTATATATATATATATATATATATATATATATATATATATATATATACCCCTGTTTTTGATGCATTTACATCGAAATCATAGCACATGTGCCCCCTCGACATGAATAACCCCGACTAACCCGACGAGCAAAATTCCACTCCTTTACTCAAGAGGTCCCTAGATGCCAGAAATCTTTCTATAGTAGTTTCTTCCCACGAGCTGCTAAGCTTTGGAATTACCTCCCTTTTTTCTGTTTCCCTGACCGTACTAATATACAGAAATTTAAATTAAAATTTTTTAATACAAACCGACATCTCGCTTCTCAACTCCTTACATAATATCTCTGTAGACATGGCCTCAAATAGTAGCACCTTACGCCCTAAGGACCACCTTGTAGTATGTCTTATCCCCTCTGATCCATTCGAGCAGGATAAAAATAGGAAGTTATACTTTTAGAAATCCCCTTGTACGTATGTATGTATGTATGTATGTATGTATGTATGTATGTATCTTTGCTGATTAAGGGATCTCATATTTTTAATAAATGTGAAAAGGAATACCATACACACGAACATGAAGCCGTTAATAATTGGTTTCAGAATTTGTAATCTACAATATATACAAGGATTCAAATACATCAAATTTACTGAAAATATTGCAATATACAACATATTTTCTATTATATGCAAAGAAAAAATCCTACAAATATTTTCCAGAAACAATATGCAAAAATCGTATACACGAAACACTTCTCTCATAAATAGACGCTTTGTTTTACTTACCTACGTCAATAATACAATAATTTACAACACTAAATAAACTAGGAATTCTAACAATACAAACTAAATCAAAAACCATGAAACAAACACTAAAAACAAGAAAATATTTTCCTAAAACACCTACATCTAATACAAAAATATATATACTACCCTGTGCAATAATAATGGTCATCAGATATAGGTTGGTGAAACTCAACGAAACTAAAGAAAAGGCATGATGAACATAGACGAGATATAAAAATAACAATCCCCTAAATGCTTTATTCTATTATTATTATTATCATCATTATATTATTACGCGTATCGCTCCGTCCGTTATCATGCTGTGCATCCCTAAAAAAGGAAAGTGTAATATTCCAAATAAACCTTGTCACCTTTGAAATTGAAAAAAAAAAAAAAAAATTGGTGTCACTGTTGAGGCAAAGCTTATAAAAATGATTTGTCTTTCTTGGCCTTTTGGCTAAGATCAAAGTGTTGTATCTCCTCCATTAACCAATACCAAAAAAGGCGGATTTAAGTCACTAGAATGCTGAAACTGATACTACACTTAGAAATTCATGTTGAAGCAATGGTTGCTTAATCACTAACCGTGTTAATGTTTTTATGTATTACTTTCGAAAAGCTGCTGAAACAGTTTATGATTTAAACATTACTTTATTTCAAGTATATTTTAAGCAGTGGATTACAGGATATGAAGTCAGTCCCGGAAATTACTCAAACTGTTTACGATTTAAACATTACTTTATTTAATGTATATTTTTAACTTTGGGGTGGGAAATATGAAGTCGGTTTCGGAAATGGCTGCAACCATTTACGTTTTGGACTTTACTTTATTTAATGTATATTTTTAACAGTAGGATGGGAGATAAGAAGTCGGTCCCGGAAATGGCTGAAAAAGTTTATGATTTATACATTACTTTTCTTCATGTATACTTTATACAGTGGGTTGGGGATTATAAGTCTGTTCCAGAAATGGCTGAAACAGTTTACTATTTAGAATTACATTATTTCATGTATATTTTTAGCAGTGGGTTTGGGATATAAAGCCGGTCCCGGAAATGGCTGAAACAGTTTACTATTTAGACATTACATTATTTCATGTATATTTTTAGCAGTGAGTGGGGGGATATAAAGTCAGTCCCGGAAATGGCTGAAACAGTTTACGATTAAAACATTACTTTATTTAATGTATATTTTCAACAGTGAGGTGGCGGACATGAAATCAGTCCCGAGATTGAATGAGTTGTGCAAATATATACTATCAGAAAGCGTCGCCCAGTATTGAATGAGATAGGTGGAAAACATATAGTAGCAAAATACCCAGCGTCACCCAGGATCGAATGAGATAGGTGAACGATATATATTAGCAGAATATGCGGCGTCACCCGGGATTGGATAAGAGGTGAAACATACATACTATGAGAATACTCAGAATTGATTGATTTGTTTGTAATGAAATAATCAGCCTAGGCAATATATCAAAGTTATTATTTAAGTAAGGGGGAGCGTCACAGTGGGTTAAAGTTATGAAAATTATTGTCGAAATTAGTAACATATCCAAGAATTATGAAAAATGATTTACTTGATTAGTGTGTTTGCAATGATATAATACGGCCAGACAATATATCAAATATATTATATAAGTAGGAGGGAGAGGCATAATGCAGGTTTTTAATTATAAAAATTATTGTCGAAATTAGAAACATATCTAGGATTATGAACAAAGGTTAAATGTGAGTTAATCGATTGTGTGTTTATAATAAGATAATCAGCCCAGGAAATATATCAAAGTAATTATGTTAGTAAGAGAGGGCGACAAGGATGGTTTAAATTATGAAAAATAATTGTCGAAATTAGTAACATATCCAAGAATTATGAAAAATGAAAATATGTTATTTAATGCATTAGTGTGTTTGCAATGAAATAATCAGACCAGACAATATATCAAAGTTATTATTTTAGTAAGTGGGGTGATGATGTGGGTTAAAATGATGAAAAATGATTGCAGACATTAGTAACATATCCAAGAATTATGAAAAATGACGAAATGTGAGTTAATTGACTGGTGTGTTTGAAATAAAATAATCATCCCAGATAATATATCAAAGTTATTATTTTAGTTGTGGGGGTTGATAATGTGAGTTAAAAATGTTAAAAATAATTTTCGAAATGAGTAACAAATCCAAGAATTAAGAAAAATGATGAAATGTGAGTTAATTGGTAGTTGTGTTTTTTTATGAAATAATCAAGCCAGACAATATATCAAAGCATTTTTTTAGTAAGAGAGGGCGACGAGGATGGTGTAAATTATAAAAAATTATTGTCGAAATTAGTAACATATCCAAGAATTACGAAAAATGACGAAATGTGATTTAATTGATTGGTGTGTTTATAATGAAATAATCAGCCTAGACAATATATCAAAGTTATTATTTAGTAAAGAGGGAAGGGCGAAAATGTGGGTTAAAATTATGAAAAATGATTGTTGAAATAAGTAACATATCCAAGAATTATGAAAAATGATTAAATGTGATTTCATGCATTAGTGTGTTTGTAATAAGATAATAAGCTCAGACAATATTTCAAAGTTATTATTTTATTAAGGAGGGGGCGATAATATGGGTATCAATTATGAAAAATGATTGTCGAAATTAGTAACATACCCAAGAATTATGAAAAATCATGAAATGGAGGTTAATTGATTAGTATGTTTGTAATGAAATAATCAGCCCAGCAAATGTATCAAAGTTATTATTTTAATAAGGTTGAGCGACACCGTTGGTTTAAATTATAAAAAAATATTATCGAAATTAGTAACATATCCAAGAATTACGAAAAATGATGAAATGTGAGTTGATTGATGTGTGTGTTTGTAATGAAATAATCAGACTAGACAATATATCGAAGTTATTATTTTCGTAAGGTGTGCGATATGGTGAGTTCAAATGATGAAGCATTATTGTCAAAATTAGTACCATATCCAAGAATTATTAAAAATGATGAAATGTGAGTTAATTGATAGTTGTGTTTTTTATAAAATAATCAGCCAATACAATATATCAAATTTAATATTTTAGTAAAGGGAGGGGCGATAATGTGGGTTAAAATTATGAAATATTATTGTCGAACATAGTAACATATTCAATAATTATAAAAAATGATAAAATGTGAGTTAATTGACTGGTGTGTTTGTAATGAAATAACCAGCCCAGGAAATATATCAAAGTTATTATTTCAGTAAGGGGGCAGTACAGTTTTAATGAAAAACTAGAATAATATGATTGTGCCTTAATTCATGTTGAACAGAACGCTCACAGCATGCGCAGCAACAATATATTAAATATGAAAAATGCTGCTGTGGAATTTCCACAGGTCCCGCTAGTTATTATTATTATTATTATTATTATTATTATTATTATTATTATTATTATTATTATTAGAGCAAAACTTTAAACAAGATATATTAATTATATTCATTTAAAATAAATCTCGTCGAAGACTTCTTGAATCAGCAAACGTTATTAACACTAACACGATCAAACAAAATACTGGTTTCAACGATTTATTTAATCTAATTAGCAAGCATACACTAACTGGCCAAAACTTGAATTATATGAAAAGAAATATTAACAGTTAATCACACGGATTCATAAAGAAGACACTGAGGAATTTCCACAAAGACCAGCTTGTTCTAAATAATTTTGTTTAAGTTTAACTATCTCCCATTAGACCAGATTGCGCAATGACATGAGCATTCTCATGACAGTTTTCTA